>NC_134419.1:65165106-65476824 GCF_030867145.1 Opisthocomus hoazin
TCCCCTCCCGGGTCCCCCTCTATCTGCCCCGGCGCCACCCCGCAATCACACACAGAGGGCTAATTAATTATCACAATTAAGCTTTCGGGACCCGGGGCTGAAACCCGAGGGGCTGCAGAGAAAATCGAGGAGGGGGGGGACACGACACCGAGTGCGGCAGCGTGTGTCGCGCCCGACCCACGCGTGTCCCTGGGACGGGGGGGGGCAAAACCACCTTCCCACGGGCTTAACCCTTCCCTCGCCGGCGGTCTCGGGGTCCTGGGTTTCAGCTCGGAGATCTCAGCATCATCCATCATCAAGTTAAAAAAAAAAATCAAGAGGCAAACCAATACAGACAAACACATCAAGACTCAAGAGTGGCGACCCTTAGAAAAGTCAGGGTCCAACCAGATATGAATCATTTTTCTTTGCATACTTTAAAGGAATTACTAGTGATATGCACGGCTGTCACTGCAAACTACATTTATGGATTTGCAAGTCATTTCCATAAATCAGCTGCATTGGATCCATCAGAAGAGCAGAGCCCGGCGTCGGTGCGAAGATGATGGAGCTCTCTTTGAACGTATAATGAAGTGTTCCAAGGGCTGCAGTTATTTTTCTGCTTGTTAAGGATTTTTTTTTGGAAGGGGGAGGGGGGCCTTTTCGAATTTGATTTTAAATTAAAATGTCGCCAAGAGATGTTTTATTGGTGATCACCCTTATGATAAATTTATGCTTCAATAATTACTTTTCACGGGATATCGATTTCCTCTGGCAAAAGCCTTTCTCCCTGCTTCCCAACCCCTGTCTCCCACTTCCCGAACAAGGCAGCGCTCCCCCTCCCGCTCCCCCCGCCGGGGACGGCTCCGCAGGCAGAAACACGAGTGGGGATGGGGGAACTGAGCAGCCACGGCGAGGGAAGGAGGAAGGAAGGGAGGGAGGGGGCTGCCGAAGTTCCCGTGTGAGTCGGGTCCCTCTCCGCCCCTCAGGCCCCCCCTGACCCTCCCGGGGTTCAGCGGGGCCAGGGGAGCTCGCTCCGACTTGGTGGGTGTCCCTCAGAGTGATGCAGGCAACCTCCAAGGCTGCAGCGAACACCCCCACATACACCCTCCAAGGTGGCCTGACTGCTGGGGAGATGGGCTGCTGCTCCACAGCCCCCCCGGCCTCAGCCCCCTCCCCCCCCCCAATCCAGAGCAAACTTCCCTGTGAAAGAGTGGGGGCTGTCCTAGGAGCCTGAAAATAGGGGAGTCCCTGTGCCCCCCTTCCCTGGCACAGGCGAAAGGTCGGTCAGTGACCGTCTGGTCCTGCCGTGCCTCCCAGAGCCTGGCTGTGCCCCCGCTGGCTGCGACCCTAGGTGCCTGGCCTGGGAAGGGGAGCGGGGAGGGCAGCACACAGCAAAAGGAAGGTCTCACTGCCCGGGGGCCACAGCCCCCAGGACTACACGTGCTCTGAACCATGTCCCATGCTGCAAATGCATCCCACTGCCAGGGACCCAGCTGCCCCTTCCACACCACGCGCAGCAAGCCCACCCTCCCCAACGCCAGTCCCACTGCTCTTTTCTTACAGACCCACAAACCTGCTGCTGGAAACGCATTGAGGCAGATGCAGAGGGTCCATGATGGGTTCATAGCCCAAAACAACACCAAGGCCATGCGGAACCAGGACCAGCTTGTTGCACAAATGTTCCTTACCTTAAAAAACACGATTATTAAAACCAGACTGGAGTTTTCCAAGATGTCAAATTCATCCAAATAAATCACTTCTGATCTGTCCTTTCCTGACAAAGCCAATATTCCTCTCAGCTCCCCCCCACTCCATTTATTATGGAAATAACTTTCCCCTTGGAAGGGAGTCACATCGTGCTCAGAGGACAGAGAGGTGAGAACAGGACAGCACAGGGCAAGTCACCGCAGAAACTTCAAGCCCATCACAATTCCCTTGCAGGGTCTGTTCAGGGGTTTTTCCTCTCCTACACTGTCAGCTGGCTGCTGTTCTTTCCCTCTTTTTTTTTTTGTTTTTGGTTTTTTTTTGCTTTTTTGGTCCTTTTCTTAGGAGCAGGAACATGACATTGGGTGGAAAAGTGATGTGACTATGAGCATGTGGCTAGCTGGCTGCAGGGAGGCCGCTCACCCCTGAACCCTGGCCCACGCTCAGGAGGAGTTTGCCAGTGTCAGCAGCTCATGTTTGAGCTCCCATGGTAAAAACTGCAGCTACTGACTGACATGTGAGTGGATGGATCATCTTGCACCCTATTTGATTTTTATTTTAAAGCAGGGAATTAGAAGAGCGTAGAGTATTGTTCCCCAAACCCAGAGTTACCACCATCCGTGCGTGGGGAGCGAGAGGAGGCCTGTGAGCATGAACAGCAAAGCTGAGGTGGGGACCCAGGACATGAGTGGAGCGCGGGGCACCCTGCACACCCCTGCCTTGCCCAGCCTGGGTTTCCAGCAAGGCCGGAGGAAGCAGCATTGCACCCTGCGGGGGTACAGCCCTGCCCAGGAATGGGGGTTCCTTCCAGCTGCTTGTGGTACCCCTGCTTTTAGGAGCACGTGAAAGAATACTCCTTTTTTTTTTATTCTCCAGAGTGTCCTTGGTAGATCCTACCTTTAAATGCAGCTGGGACCAGTCATTGCTCCCCAAATTCCTGTACACTGCCAAAAACGGAGCAGCCGCAGAACTGACATGGGCACAAGCTGGAGACCTCCAAATCCACCACCGAGACCTGGGCAAAAGCTGGACCCATGGGCAGCTGGGGAGGAGGAACGGGCTGTCCTGTCCTGCTCCTCTCCCCTCAGCTGCTGCTGAGCGCTGGCCTCTGCTCTCGGCCTGACTCTGTCTCCCACCAGCCCTGGGCCACCTCCCGCTCCAGGTGCCTCCTCATCAGGGCAGGACGAGCCGCCGAGACCCCGAATTCAGGCTGCCCCCCTCAAGCTGCAGCACTGATGAGCCCAGGCTGCTAATTTTCCTGCCTTACCGGTACCCGCCTTCAAAGCCACCGCTTCTCCCGGCTCACCTCCCCGCATCCCTACGGCAAACCCGCCGGCATCCCACCGCCGCTTCGCTCCGGACAGCGGAGGGGGGAGCCGGAACGGGACGATGCGCGGGGGGGGTCTCCGGGGGGTCCCCGCAGCCGCTGCCGCCCCCCCCCCTGCCGGTTCCCCGTTCCCCGGCGCGGCGGGGCCGGCTCGGCGCTGCCTCCCCGCCCGGCTCTCAAAGCTTAGGCGAGGGGTCCCTCTGCAGGCCGCTCCGCCGCCCCCGGCCCCCCGGCCGCCCACCCCACCTCGTGGGACACAGCAGGGCCTGCTGCCTCCTGCCAGGCGTTTTTAATAAGGGGAAACCCCCCCTTCTCAAAGTAAAAAGCATAAGGGTTTGGTAAGTAAAACGCCCCACCGCATCCCCCCTTCTGCTAGGCGAGCGGGCGCGTCGTGTCCCCCGGAGAAATCAAGTCGTGTTTTCGCAGGGCTTGTGACACTACCGGTGCCAGATACCGTGCCAAGAAGCACCTTGCCCCCCACACCCCATAGCAGGAGCTGAGGAAGCGGGGTGCTACCCCAGTAACACGGGCTGAAGGGCGAAACCCACCCCCTGGGTGGCAGTGATTTCAGAGAGGAGAGCTGCTAAAAACAGAGTGACCCCGGTGCCACAGATCTCAGGGGCAGGATGGAAGGTCAAAGCCAGGCACAGGGTTAGACACAACCTGACCAACTCTGAGGAACAGAGAAGCAACAGGCAGCTCCTCCTCGGTGGTCTTGTACACACATTATGTACGCTCCTCCGTCCCTGGCCCCTCAGATGTAAATGTCTTGTTGAAGTTCAGCCAAAATGTGACTAGAGATGTGACAAGTACAGGAAATTCGGTCCCTCGACGTTTCAAATCCTGCTGTCCTGGGAAGCTGAGCTTCAGAGCACTCCCTGATGCGCGCACGCAGCTCCTCTGCTGCTGGGGCCGCCTCTAGCAGAAACGCTCCTGCCTCCTGCCTCAGCCTCAGAGCTGGAAGGGTTGCAGGGTCCCTGGGTCACTGCGTGCCAGCGGACAGACCATCTCTCCTGGAACAATCCCTGTGACTCCCGTGCCTGCAGCCTGTCCCCAACCTGCCAGCAGCCGAAGTGTTAGGAGCTGCTCTACGCTTCCACGCGGTTACAGCCCTGTGCAGAACCGGGATGAACCCACTGCCCTGTCTGCCCCCCCGGCACAAAGCTGCCTTCTCGAACATCTTTGCCTTCCTTTGGTACTTCTAGTCTTCATTTCCACCTGCAGCAAGGGCTTTTTAGGGCTCCTGGAGTAGCTTTGTACCCACAGAGCTGGGGACACAAGCACATCCCAGACTTTAAACCACTTCTCTGTAACCCATTCCAAAATGCAGCAAAGCACCCAAACTGTCCTTGTTTGGTGGCAACTAAACCATCAGTGCCCCCCCTTCACAGGTCAGGGGATGCTCTGCACCCTGCTCTGAGGGTGGCAGAGCTGCCAGCATGCAGTGCTACATATGTGCTGACCATAGAGTTGATGGACAGACACACTGTCCTCTTGTTATTTTCTGTTCTCCGTCACATGTGCACCTGCTACACCCCCAGGTATTGTCCCTGTCTCTGAATCACACAAATATTACGGCCACTTTACTTCCAGTGAGGGATTTTCAATAAAATAATAATTTGAAGGAAAATATCATGATTTGCAGCTTATTTTTGAGGAAGTATCTAAGCCTGAAGTGTAGATGGTATCACAAGTCACATTCCTTTATGCTTACGCCGGCAGCTTCCACAGGCATCCTGTGATCACACAACCCCTTGCCCAGGCACCCTCTTCCATGCCTGGGATGCTTGGTGGGGTGCTAGAGAAGATGGACACAGGCTCTTCTTGGAGTACAGGGAAAGGCTGAGGGGCAATGGACGCAAGGAGCAGTGGACACGAGTTGCATCAAGGAAAACCGCGACTAGATATTAGGAAAAGAAACTTTCCCCATGAAGGCTAGTCAAATACTGGACCAGCGATAGACTTTGGGGTCACCAACCTTGGAGACGTTCAAAGGCTGACTGAACTGAGCAACCTGACCTAGCATCAGTGAGCCCTGCTCAGAGGGAGGGCTGGGTCAGAGACTTCCCAAGGTCACTTCCAACCTGAATCGTGCTGTGCTTCAACGATGATGCGAACTAACCCCTGGCTGCTGCTCCTGTATCCCCCTCACCCACCAGTGCCTTCCAGCACAGCAAAATAAACTGCAGCAGCCAAGCAACTTCCAAGCCCATCAGCACAAGCAGCAATGTAAAGCCGGTGTCACACAGCCTGTAATCAGCTGCTATTTCTCATTTCTTAAAATCCTATTATTTTATGATCCACTAATGCTTTTCCCAAATAGTCCCATTTGTTCTTCACCTAATTCAACCGTAGCCCTTAATTGTTTGATACTAATAGCTTTCATTTCTCTCACTTCCTTCACTCCTTCTTTGCCCTGCAGGCGGAATCAGCCGTGACACCCATGAGCAAGGTTGCAAAACAACTTCTGCCTTCCCTCCCTATGCCCTACCCATCGCAGGGTGTAGAAACCATGGCCAAAGGGGAAGAAAATTTGCCCCATTTGATCCATGAACATTGCAAGGGAAAACGAAAAGACAGTTAGCGCTGCCAGATGTAAAGATACAGACGGGATCGCTCCAAAGCGGGAAGAAATAATAATTAACTGATAACTTGGGGCTGCCACTGGGACCACCCGCTCCATGTAACCGACGTCCGGAATGAGACAGCCACGGCTTGGCTCAGAAGCACCTCACTCAGGAGTGGTGACAAGTGTCCCCCTCAAAACCCTTTTGCAGCAGGTTTGGCAATAAGAAAGCGGAAGGAGTGGTGAAGAAGGACTCCCTGGAGAAAGCTTCCCATCCTCTTCTGTCCTCCATTCTTCTGCGTCACAGCCCTTGAGTTCAGCGCCTTCTCTGGGATCCCCTTTCCACCTGGGTGGAGAAGGATTGTTTTCCAGAGAAGGGGCTGGAAAGAAAGGGCTTGGACAGGAAAATTTTGGGCAAGGGAAACGGGACAGGTATTCCACTACCCACAAACATGGCTGGGGCCTGTGTGCACAGCGCAGGCTATGCTTTGCTCCTCTCTCAGCTGGCATCCATGGAGCAAGGCACGAGAGCTCAGCGATGCTCCCTGAAAGGCGCCCGATGTCTTGGCAGAGGCTCCTCGCGAGGTCCTCTCTGTGGCCTTGGCTGGTCTTGAGACCCCTCAGGACACCGTCAGAAGCTGCCCTGCTGCTGCACGACATGCAGGGTAAGCTCAGCGCTGCCTCGCAGCACCTCGGGTGCTCACCTTGCCAGGACAGGACCAGGTTCCATGCAGGTTCCTACTGGGTGTGGGTCTGGCACATGCTGGGTGCGGGAGTCTATCCACAAGCTCTGGCAAATGACTACCTAGATCTTTGGTTTCTTGAAGTCTTGTCTCTCACCCAAGGCAGGATTCTCCCTTCAAAGGAACAATGCCCAAGAAAATCCATTTCTTAGACAGCGATCCAGAAGGCAAATAGTTCATGGCAGCCCCAGAGGTGGTGGAGTTCACTCTCGACATCTCATATTCTTCTCTGTTTGCAATGAATTAAAAAAACAAAACTCTGATGGTCTGATTTTGATGGAGTACTTCGCAGGTCTGCTAATTGTTTTCCCATTAATCCTTGCTTTTGAAAGTAGAGCTGTTTTTTAGCTGGAATAGTTCTGAAAGTCTATCAGGGTGGAGAGGGGTGACTTGCTAGAAGTAGCAAGGCACAGAGGAATAGCTAGATGGGTATGAGCTAGCTCTTCAGGTTACCGGAAAACATCCCAGTGAAGTTTTCTCACCTGCCTCTCCTCCCTGCCACAGACAGAGGCTCTACTGGCAGCAAGAGAGAGAGGCAGCAGCATCTGTTGGCAGCAGAGGGGCTGCAGCCAGGAAGGGTGGGTGCTCGCTGTCCTCGGGAACTTTTCATTCAGTTTTGGTAGAATAGCCCTAAAATTAGCCAGTTCTACTTGATGGGAAGAGCAAAGAGATTCCAAAAGCTGCATCTTAATGAGAGTGTTTCTTCTCCTTTTTCTTAAAGCTGAGAAGCTGCCAGCCCTTACCAGGGCAGGTGGAGAAAGGTTTCTATGAGCAAGAGAGACAAAAAGGTCTGTCAGGAGAGGATTAGCTGGAGCAGAGCCTGGCTCCGAGCAAGACAGAGGGCGAGGCGACCTTGCAAAGCCTGTCTGGGCTATTTTCTAGAGCTCTGTGAGGAAGACTGTAAAGCCAGTAGTGACAGAGGAGAGCTGCATGAAGAGAGGAAATGAATTTTGCTCTAATGCCTACTGTTGCTTTCGCAGGGATGAACAACAGCTGCTTCTAGCTCTGAAATCCCCCCACTGTCCCCATCCCCACCGAGCATGAGCAAGTCAAAGAGAGGCTTTTTAATACCGGGAGGTGAGCACTGCCCTTACTCTGTGGCCTACTGGGAACTGTAGTTCAGTGCCTGCATGGCCATTTCAGAGCAGTCTTTGCTCCCCCTGGTTTGCAGAGCCTGAGGCTCAGAGCAGGAAAGTCTGGGTGACAGGGTTGGGACAGCTCCTTGGGTCCATTTGCTGCTTGCTTCAGTTGACCACCCCTCTCTGGAGTGTGGGGTGGTGAGCCATTCCCTCTTTGCTGGGGGGTCTGAGGGGAAGAGCTGCAGGATGCTCTTTACAGCACACTGATCTGCAGCACCAACAGAGGAAGAAAACCTTGGCAGTGAGGGCCTTGCCGAATCTCACCCCCAGCAAAATGAAGGCGGGCGCAAGCAAACAAGAGACATGGCTGGCAAGAAGGACCTGGCTGTGCCTAACTGCAGGTGTGTGCTCAGACAACGTCCCAGACAGGGATGAATGCCCAGGGCTGCTGTGGTGCAGGGCCACCCTGAGCTTGTCCTTGCGTGCCCCACTGAGTCAGGGCCAGCAGTGTTATCTCAGCTTTCCCGAGGGAAAGGCTCACACCGACACATCACTCACGGAAACAAAAGTGAGCACGGTGCTTCAAATCCTGCATGCCGGGCCAGTGACGGGGAGACCAACCAGTGGGCACCTGGGGTTCAAATGCCTCAGAGGTGCACAAAAAGCTGCAGGAGAAGAGGGTAGGAAGGGCTCAGCCAGGCATCCAAGGATGCTGGATACGACCACGTGTCTAACCCTGGCAAACTCAGGAAATCAGCACCTGGCAAAAAAGAGGTGGTTTCACACACTCTGGAGTCTGGGGCACATCTTGAACAACGTGAGGCTGGCTGGATTTGGGGGTGTTTTGTCCTGAATGGAAAATCTGAACTGTCTGCATTTCTTCCCATGGCTTTTTCTATTTCCACCAAAGTTTTCTGTCTTTTGGCAAGATGTGAGTTGCATCCAGACCGCACCTCCCCATTTTCCTCCTCAAAATAATAATAGTCTCATTTGCTAAAGGCACTATTAGGGTATTAAGCGAAAATGAATTAAGTTTAATTCAATTGTTATTTTAGGAGCTTTGCCTCGTCAGGGTTTTGCAAAGCTTCATTCTTCCACTCGCTGGAGACCAGCTTTAACACGCCCCTGCTGAGTTGTTGCTGCAAGCCACAAACCCATCACGCTGGGAGCTTTACTTAATGCTAAGGGTTGGATTTTATTTTGCTTAATGTCAGAGTCTGCCTGCCATGCTGCTGGGGGAGAGGGGAGAGGCAGAGGCTGTTTAGCTCAGGTCCGTCATACTGTTCTTAGAAATACAAGTGACTGTCCGGCTGGTGATTTCTTAGGCAAAAGCCTAGCACTTATTAGCCCAGAAAGCACCACGTCACTGCTCCCCTGCATCAGAGAGGCCTCACTTGCTCGTCACATCGGGTCTCCTGTCCTGGATCTTCTCCATCCGCTGTGGTACGTTTTGGACCACCAAGCACATAAGGGTGGGGGCTGCCAGGGGTGGAAAAACCGGAGAGGGATTAGTCTTCATCTGTAGAGCACTCACCTGTGATTTGCTCTTCAGATTGACTTTAAATGCAATAGAATAGGCACAGAGAGCATCAGGGTCTGCCCTTGTCAGGAACTGTTCCCCATCCCCAGGCAGGCATCTGCTTCACCCAAGCCAAGGAGAAACTTTGGAAAGAGGCAAAAGAGAAGAGAAGGAGAAAAAGCAGTGGCAGAGGGACCTCAACTATCTTGGGACTGACGCCCGTGCCTTTGCTATTTGGGCAGGCAGGATACTGGGTGCCCTTAACCACCCGGGGTTTGATACGATTTGGAGAAAATTCATGTCCCTGCACAGGGCAGGGGGATGAGGGGCAATGTGACCCAGCAAGGTGAGAAGAAGAGGGGCTCAGACTCCCCCAAAGCCCACCGAAAGGACATTTCAGAAGAGCTGTCATCTCCCCATATCTTGTACTGTTGAGCTGTGAGATCCGTCACATCCCTCCTCCCTTCCCTCTCTGGTTCCTATAGCAGAGAGGGAGAATGGAAGACAAGACCCCAAAGATAAATGCCCATGCACGGTGCTGGGACAGCTCGGTGTCGGCAGCACCAAGCAGGAGGACGGAGCACTCGGAGCAAGGCTCTCCCAGCCTCTAACCTTGCTGAGAGCCGGTGCCCAGGATTTATGGAAGAAAAGCTTGGCAGTGACCTCTGATCCACTCCAGCACCGAGTGCGGACTCGGATGGCATTACAGCGTGATGTACGGCCAGCGGGTCTGCCGGGCAGTCTCTCGTGAGCGATGGCTTGCGATATTTCTGGAGTTTATACCTAGCTCTCCAGCTCGACGGGCTTTCTGGATATGATTTGTGCTGTATGTAGCTCTATAAATATTGAGCTCAGAGCATTATATATGGCGACAGCCCTACAGCACTCCTGGTGATATATCCCTGCTTTTGCGGTTGTAGGCGAATAATTTTAGTTTGAGTGGTGTGGCAATGAGAACAAGGAGCAAGTAAAATAAAAGGGTAATTCAAGTCCAAGTGAATGGCAGGGAGCGTGCATGAGGCTGGGCTGATCATTCAAAGCCTCTCCCACCAAATCACCCAGGGAACTGATGGCCAGAGTACTTTCCCAAATTTGTTACCTTGCCCCGTGTGCTGCTGTCTGCAATGTCAAGAGACGTCACCAAGACCCCCTGCCCAGGATTTTGCCAAGAGAAGGCGCTGCAGCAGGGCAGGGAAGGAGCAGGGGACGAGGCTGGCACTCCGAGGACAGGGTCAGACTCTCCCTGCCAGGGCACCCCTCAGGCTGGAGCATGGGGAGAGCCTAGGCTGTGAACACCTGCCTCTCACACCTGATTCCTTGGGAAGCTGTGGCAGCATCGCCCTGGGAAACCATCGTGATGAGCAGCTTGCAGGCCACCGGGTAGGTGTGGGGACAAGGGCTTTTCTCTGCTATGGATGCAGGGATTGCTTAACTCATTTGGGATTGCTGCAGTCTGGGTGCTTCTTCTCCACCTGTAAATCCCACAACATTCCCTCCCTCTGGCCTGGAGATGGGCAAAGGAGGCTCAGATCCACACAGCCGCTTATCCCGTACAGGCAGACATTGTTGGGGCCTTCGGACAAACTCCTGGGTGGGATGATGGAATGACCAAAAGGCCATCATCAGTGGAAAATCAAGGCCAGGTTTCTTGCTGTGTCCCATTCGCTGCAATGCTGCAAGATGTTCAGGTGCTTGCATCCACACGGCTGGCCCAGGCTGACAGGTTCTGACCACCCACCTTAGACCGTTAAAATGAATCATTTACACCTTGGCATCAGAGCTCAGCGCTTCCACGGGAAGGGCCCGTCCTTCAGCCCCACATCCCACCGCTGCAGGTGACAGGGTGACGGCTGGGTGACTCAGCACTGTGTCCCTTGGCGAGAAGTCTGAGGCAGACCCTGTAATTAATCTTTAATTGTGAAACAGATGAGTGAACAACTACCTGAGGAATGGGATTATGAGGGACGAAAAAGGACTGGATGTAACCAGGCTGCTAGCACGTTTTCCAACAGCAATCAGTCTGCACCAACGTGTTTTAGGGGTGCTTCATTCCAGTACAATTGCCATAATGGGCCCATTATACTTACATTTCCATCACTGTCCTGCCACAGACCTGAACCCATGGTGCAGTCGCTGACGGTTCCCAAAAAAGCTCCACACTGTCTCTGGTTACAGCATTGATGCGTTTGCAGGAGATCATCTAGGAGGAGGTCAGTTTAGTTTGGTAGTCCATTATGAGTGAATAACCCCAGCAACAGACTAACACAAAGAACCTCAGGCTCCTTCCCTCTGGGAAACCCACAACTTCCAGCTCCTTCACAACCACCTAAGCGCACCGGGTAAGGACATGGTCTCATCAGAGCACTGGGTGATGCAACAGGCCAAGAGCAGGAGAGACCATTTACAAGGAGCTGGAGTGGTTTGCTCTGATTTTGTAAAGAGATGGAAGGTCAACAGAGAGCATTAGTGCTTCTTGGTGGCTTTACATCAGGACAACAACTGCAGCTGTTTGCAATCGCAGCTATTGTGGGCACAAAGGATGTGAGAACTGATGTGATTTCTTCCTCCAGAAAAGATTTAAGCTACATTGGAACAAAATCCAGTTCCATTGGAAGCTGCTGTGTTCACCTTGAAGCGACACAAAAGGCTTGATGAGCTCAGGATTTGACACAAAGCAATTCGAGGTTAAAGTTGCAACTTTCAACATGGGACAAGCCTTGTAGAACTGCAATGGGAGGGCAGGTTCTCCACCACAGGGGTCCTTTAATCAAACACGGATGTCCCTCTAGAAGATTCTCTACAAGTCAAGAGGAAGGAGTGTTCTGAAGCACAAACTAAGAGGCAAAAATATTGTGTCTGGGAGTCCAGCAGGTCAGCTGAATTCTTAGAAGGATCAGTTCTGGTCACAACAGAGTCACTGAAACATTTCACATTCCTGCCTCCATTTCTGGCTTGCAACACCCCCTGGAGAGACCCAGCAATGCCAGACTCCAAGCTCTGTGGTTCCTGGAGAGGAGACCTGCAAAGCAAAGCTAGTGCCCTGGCACGGCTGAGTAGCCCAGACTTTCACCATTGCAGCCCTGGACGTTTCTTTGCGAAGTGACTACCTGCTTCGGTGGAGTGCCTGGATCCTGCTAACAGGGTAGCGTTCCCTAGGCTGCTTTTGCAGGCACACGAGGAGTCTCCCGTGGGCTGCAGCAGTCAGTGGAGCACCAGACAGAGCCAGTGGCCTTGACAGCAGCATCCCGTGGAGGAGGCTGTCCTGCTGCTGCTGCTGGAGCCAGCTCTGCTCCACGACCCTGTGGCCTGATGAGGGCTGTGGCTGGGTGAAGGCACGCTGTAGATACGCTCGCTCATCCTCCTGCTTCCCACTCGGTGGTACCCATCTCTTCCCTCATACCACAGCGGCTGAGCTTGAAGACATCCTGCTGAGACCTTCTCTTTAGCCTGTTAACACAAGATTTATGCCATGAACAGCCTGATTCTTTAACTGCTGAGCCCCCTCTCTTGCACCTCTCGTTGTCTGTGCTGGCCTTTTTTCTCTCCAGGAAATACAGATTGGTTGCGGCTGAGCTGTCACTGTCCCCCTTAATCCCCAGACTGCTCTGATGACTTGCATGTGACACCTCACTTTACCCTTACCTGAAGCAGCCAAATACACCTGTGAGGAGAAATTAGCTGCTTCAGTGACGGTGCTCAGTTGCTTGGGAGATTCCCAGAGTCTCCAGCACAACAGGTAAATGAAGCAGCTCACCCAGCAAGTGTCTTCCGGGAGAAGCATGGCTCAGGGCAGGCGTGCCCATAGCTCAGTGCTCTGCCTCCCCATCCACCCCTTCAGAACTGAGGGCTGTGCCGTGAGGAGCTCACCTGGGCTTTATCCTACAGTCTAATGCTTTCTCCTCGCTGCAGGAAATGATGCAATCCAGCAGGTTTGCTGTGCATTTTCCTGCCCTCCTTCCTACCAAACCCAAACAGTTTCTGACTCTTCCCAGCTTTTCTTCCCATTTTGTACGTTAGTGAGCAGTCTCAACATCACCCTGAACATCTGGGGAAACCACTCCTCAGCTGGCCCAGCTATGGGTGGGAGGTGTGTGGAAATGCAGCCTGGCTCCTGCTGCGCTCCTGCCTGCTCATCTACCCCCCAAAAGAGCCCTTTTCTCCCCAACTCTAAGGAAAGGTCTTTGTGAGACAAGGACAGCAGGGTCACCTGTGAGGACCCACCCAGGACATCTGCCACTCACGTGGTGGTGGGTGTGAAACCCACCTTCAGGTCCCCAATCCAGGCCAGCAGGGACTGCTGCCAGCTCTCCTCTGCTCCAGTTAAATCCCACTTTGGGCAGGGTGGTGAGGAGGACACAGGCAGGGAGGACAGAGCTCAGCCGGAGCTTGAGGAGGCCAAGGGAGCAGCCAGAATTTGGCCAAAATTGGGCCAGAGAGGACAAAAACTGTTAGACAAAGATGACAGATACACAAATCCACAGACTCATCTGAATGCACCCACACATGCAAGCGCACTCAGGAGTCTTGCATGGTTTTTTTTGGGGGGAATCAGGCTAAAAAAAGGAAACTAAGAGGAAGTTCACAGCTGGTAGACCATCCAGAGGACGTTTATCCCAAATTTCAGCATATCGTTTTAGATCACATTTTAGCCTCTGCCCTCAGAGCACCATTTCACTACTAAATGCACCGTGGAATAGATGTCATGTGATGGTGGAACACAAATAATCCTTTCTCAGAGAGAATTACTTTTTTGGCACATACTGGGGAAAAATGCAGCTTTAAAAAGCAATAACTGGTTAAACGCACGCACACACACACGCACGCACACACACACGCACACACAAGCAGACCCCATTAAAGTCATTTGATGTGATCCAGGGAAAAGTGTCTCTAAATCACATAATTATTTTAAGAGATGAAGACACATTTGCTTAAACTGGTTCAAAGCACCTTTGGGGAGGGAGGAGAGATGGTTTGTGTCTGCACCATTAAGTGCTTTGATTTCCTGCAGCTCACCCCAGACTCTAGTTTTAACAGCATTAAACATATGAATATGTGATAATAAAATACAGGTGGTTTCCTTGAGCTTTATTGACTTGTGTGCTTCAAAGTGAAAATCATTGCTTCCTTGTTTATCTGTTTTAGCATTTCTTGGGTTTATAGTTTTTCTCTTTTGATTAATTCAAGTAGCTTCCTGGCAGTCCTTGAGAGCTGCTGCAGCCGCCCACTTTGACCAAAGCTCGTCCCTCTGTTCTTAAAAAATCCTGGCTGCTTGACCCCAGTACCCACTGCACCTCGCAGCCAGGAGGTAGGGGTGCGTGGCCAAGAGAGGGATGGAGCCAGACCCCTTGCTCTGTACCTTGCCCGAGCTTAGGGCTTGCAGGGGTCTCAGCTTTGTGCCCTCCGTGTGGCTGCAATCCCCATGAGCAGTGGTCCTGCAGACCATCCTGACATCCTTCAGACCTACCCATCGCAGGGAGCATCAGAAGATGGGACATCCCATGGGAAGCCCCACTTCTAAACCCCCGTGGGGAACACTGGATTCAGGGCATCCATCCACTGAATTTCTCAGCGCCGGCTTTATCTGACACCCCTTTGCTGCTCCCCAAAGGCCACTGCTCGAGGCGCAGGCCTCTTCCCGAGCCGCCTCCCCAGCGCTCCCAGTCTGAGCCAGCCCCCGGCTGGCCTCGGGGCTCAGCTGCCCGTGGGCATCCCCAGCCGTGCGGGTGGGAGCCGTCGCGGGTGGGCCGGCGCCCTGCGCCCCGTGGCCCCTAGATGGAGCTCGGCACCCGCCGTTGGCGCCGGGTGGCCCCGGAGGGCGGGCGGCGAGGGCAGGTGGGCTCGCCAGCAGCTCCCCCTCCCCAGCACAGGGGCCAGCAGAGGGGCAGGGTGTCCCCCCCCGTCCTTCGTGTCTAACTCACCCACGGGTGCTCACACCTGGCCAGAGAGGTGGCCACTGGGACAGGGCTCCTCTCCAGCCGGTGTGCACCATCCCGCAGCTCCCACCAGCGCTGTAGGTTCACCTGTGAAGGGCGCGGTGTGATGTATTTGGGGGGATCAGCCATAGCGTTGACCCCTATTTGTCTCCAGGGATGTGTGCGAGGTGTTACCTTGCCGTAAACCCCATCCTTCAGGGGAAACCGGGCAGCTAAGCGTCCCCCTCCCCATCTGCTGCAGAGAGGCCTGAGGTCCTCTGGCTCCCGTCCAGAAAATGTCTGCAGGCCCTTAAAATAAAAGCAAATAAGGGGCAGTTGCTGAGACTGAAATGGGGAGGGAGCACAAGGAAGGAAAGCAGGACCATGGGGTCAGAGCATGTGAGGCAGCATCTGTAGCACTGCCAGGCAACACTCACCCAATCCCCACCACTACACCTCTTACATGAGGAGTCTCCACTCTCCCCATCCCACCAGGGCCGGTTTGGGCCGAGCTATCAGCCACAGTCAGGGTTTCCTCCAGGAAGGGGAGCCGGGCTAGAGTCAGGACCTGTCTCCTGCAATCCCACTTCTCGCCAGGGAAGGGAAAGAAACTGGCTCCCGAAACGCAGTAGTTCAGCAACAGGACACCGTTCCTCACTCCTCGCCTCTTTTGGCAGCATTTGCAGCCGCAAGCTCTCTCAGGAAACCCTCTCCACCGGATAACGTTACAGGTATGTCTCTGCCTGTCCCTGGGCTTTCTCTGCCACTGCTGTGGTGGCTTCCCCAGGGGCTGACGCACACGTATGCACCCCAGGGTCTCAGCGTGGGCTCTGCAGTTCCTTGCCTGACTGCTACAAGTCTTGCTTCTGCCCATGGTGTGTGGCACAGCTCTGATCAAGGCTATATGTACGCTGAGATCCTCAAAGGGCCAAGCCTGGAGGGAGACAATGTGGGAACAGCTGTGTGTGCACAGACAGGTCCCTCTCGCCTTGCTCCCTGGAGAGCACGTTCCACTGTATCCCATCTCCTGCTTCTGGACATGGTGGTACGAGCCATGGCCAAAGCAGGTTTCAAACCTGTCATAACAACCGATAAGGTTGCAACATTTGTTTTCACTCCATCCTGAAATGAAAACCAGATCTCTTCAAGCATTTCTGCAGGGAGCAGTGGGGAAAGGCCCCTCTGTAGATCCCTTGCTTGCCTCTGCGAGCAACCGTGTCCCTCTGCGGTCTTGGGAGTCCCTTCAAGGGCAGGAGAACACAGCCCGACAGTGGCAGAAACCCAACAGTGTCATAAGCGTGTGTAAAGCTTCCCGGAGCTTCATCCTGGTCTGAAGGAGGGCAGAGCCCTGGACACAGCCCAGCAGCTACTGCCATGCTCCACACCTGTGTCACCAGTGGATACTGTAGCCAGGACCTGCGTTTCAGCAACAACCTCATGATGCAATGTCTCCAGACTCTCTGCCCAACCTGGGATCCCGCTGGACCAGGAACCCAAGTCCCAGGTGCTCCTCACTGCTTACCCCAATATCCCATGGGCCTGCAGAGACTTGGTGCCTTTTTTCACTGCATCTTTCAAAAGAGCATCCTTCCGGTACTTCACAGCTCCTAGGGTCCTGCCGGTGCCAGCATTTGTCCTCTTCTCCCCAAGCCTGGCCTCAGAGGACCCCCCCCTTCTCCCTGAGGCTCTCGGGGCTCTCCTGTGAAAACAGCCAGGTCAGCTGGGGAGGATCTCACTCCTGGAGAGGGAGAGCTGGGCAGAGGCCTGGCCAAAGCTTGGTACACTTGTGATTTCTTCCTCATGACAACCCTGAGCAAGCCCCTTCCCCACCTACACCTATTTTTTCCTCCTTTGCCATTTCAGGTGGGGAGATCTTAGGGGCAAGCCCTACCTCTCTGCAAGTTTACATCCAACACACCTGATAGCCCAGGCTCAGTCTTGCAACAGCCGACCACCAGCATCATAAACCAAATGCTCTGTAGGCAAGAGCCCAGAGAGGAAGAGTCTGGCCAGCCCTGACGCGTGCCCAAAAGCTGAGCATCGGCAACAGCAAATACCCGTTGCTAAACAAAGCGACTTTCCAGAAACTGCCTCTTGCCGAGACAGGCAAGTCCCTGGGAAACAGTTTTTCTCCATGTTTTCATCTCTCCCCATCTTTGTACCACTTCTCAACTGTAGTTAAAAAAAAAAAAAAAGTATGTATTGATTGATATTTTTTAACCACTGCTTTGTTATTTTTAGGCGGCTGCAGTCTAGGAAAGACAGACAGTTAACCGCAGCTCTCAGACCAGCGGGTTTACATTCTTTGTGGGCAACAAGAAAACGAGTTTTCTCAAGCCCTGCTCGTTGCTGCTCAGAAATTAGAGTGGGGACTCCCGATCTATTTCTGCTAATTTTATTTTTGCTCCAGAAGCAGAAAGGCAGAGGGCGGCTGAGCTGAGGGTAAGTACTGAATTTCCAGCCCCAAGGAAGCGCAGGGCAGGGGTTTGCAGCTCTCTGCACAGGGGACTCACACGCCTTCAGTGCTCAGAGTTTCTGCCAGGGGTTTGGTGTGTAATTAGGAGTTACACAGCTTGAAAGCTACCAGACTCAGCGTCAGACTTACCATGACTAGCTGAAAAAAAAAAAAAAAAAAAAAAAAAAAAGCCAAAAATTCATTTCTAGGCTTAGGGAAAAAAAATTTCAAGATTTTTTTTTTGTGCCTTTGGAAGAAAAAAAAACCCTCTTTGAATACAGTTTTAAATTTGGATTCTATACATTTGTTCTAGACATTTAAAACAACCAAAATAACAAGGAGTTTCTGATCAATGGGAAGGAATAGGGGGAAAGAATCTCTGTCCTAATCTTGGTCAAGCGCTGAAGTATCAAACAGAAATTTCCGACTGTGACAAAGGCAAAATTAATAATAATAATAAAAGAAATTAAAGCCCTAGCTAGCTTCAGAAACAAAAGAACTGCAAAAACAGAGACAATCTATCTGGTTTGACTGCAATAGAAGCTTATTGTGATAATCTGCAGTTTTGTGTGCTTTTCTTGTTTTCTTAGTATTTGTTAAAGAACTTTTTTTTTTAAAAAAAAACCACACATTAATTTTTCTTTGCAGATTGAGACCACCTCATTTAGAAAATTTCCACCCAGGATATTTTAATAATTCCAAATCTAATTTCACAAATAAGCAACTATCAAAGCTCACTGTTGCACAAAGAAATCAGTGTCTCTCAGCCAGTCTGCTTCTGACAGGAAAAAATAAAAAGGTTAATTCAAAAAGTTCCAGCTGTCCCAGAACCCCAGACAGGATTGGCTTTTTACTGTAACCCAAACAGTTTTTAGTAAGGCCATTTTCGGTTTTGTCAGTAAATCGGCTTGCGTTTTCTACCTCATCTAGCCCACGGCTGTGTGTAAGCAGGGGGCTGCTTCCCACAGAGCTGGGCTCCCGCTGATGCCCTGCCGAGTCACCAGCCCTGATTTTGAGCTACTTTTGCTGGGTTGGTTAATAATGAGCACTTCCAAAAATACTGATCAACAGTCCCGGTGAGGTAATGAAAATGATCCTATATATAGATGTTCGTGGGGTCAGAGCCTCTCTTGATTATCAATGATACAAACCGTATTAGAGGACATGTACACTCGCCTGGGTCTTCCTCCAGCGAATGCGACGTACAGGTGACTCTCACAGATGCCACTGCAGGAAAAATAGCATTAAATATACAACAAATGCTCCATAGATAGGATAATGCAGCCCAGGATAATGCAGCCCAAGAGAAGTTACACATGGTCTTTACAAGCACTCCCGTGAAAGCTAGGGCAGGCATGTAGTGCAACGGGCCAAACGTGCTGGCCTGCGCCCAGGAAAAAGCACAACAGCAGGCTCTATTCAAGGCAAGAGGCTCCAGCAAAGACCCTTCAGCCTTTCCCTAGACCCACCCCTCCACAGAAATAAACCAACTGATCCTCATTTAGATGACTCATGTGCTTAACTAATTGGCTAAATGGGGGCCAGACCTCTGGTTCCCTCCTGCCCACATAGTTTGCTGAGCTGGGACCAAACCCAGACAGCCGCAGCCCATCCAGCTGGGCTTCATCTCTTCCAGCTCCACACAGATGTTTAAGACTCCGCTTGCTCGCGCAAAGACGGGGCTTTCACCCCCCCGCCAGATACTGCTTTCAAAAGCTCAGCATGTCCATAGCCAACCCAACGTGATCGATAGCTCTTGGGCCCCGGCAGCGCTGTGAGTGATAGAGGTGTGCACGACCATGGTGCACTCTCCTGAGATGCCCTCGGCTTTCCCGCTCCAGCCCAAGATCCCTCTGGTTTGGTCTGTACTTCCTAGATACAGGCAAACAGTGGAAAAACATTTCTTCCTAACTCCCATTTCACGTTTGGGATTCACAATATTTTGAGATAAAGGGAAGGGGAAATGACTTTCAAGGTGTTTTAACGCAATTTTATTCCTGTTCTCAAATAGGCTTCATACGAAAAATTAAATCAGCCTTCAGTGTGGTATGGATGGCCCCAGGATATGGCTGAGGTGATAGCAGTCTACGAAATGTATCATTATGTGTCATTGCTTATTGATTTAATTCCATCATATTTCAGGCAACTTTTATTGTCTAGGTACAGATCATCATATTAATAACTGGAAGAACATATGCAGATATCAAGAACACCTCTTGCCACTAAACCAATTTTTAAAATGAATCCAGGAGAAATATTTTGAGAGAAACCCTTTCCAGAAGCGATTGTTCCAGGGACAAGAAAGACTGGACGACAATATTTCTGGGTCCAATGTTACATATATTGTCTTCTCACATCAAGATTTATTTCTTGTCTTTTGGTCTTTTTCACCAACAGGAAAGACTGAGAAGAAAAGGAGGAAGTCAACAGTTTCGAGAACAAGGTGTAGCTAAATATTGTATCTAAACACATGCCCTCAAATGTGCACTATCGTTTATTCTACTTCGCTGGGGAACATTTTGGAATATGAACTGAATAATGTGGATATTATAAAATGGCTGTCTTAGAATTAAATTTTACTATATTGATATGTCATAATAATAAAATAGAAAACACTTTTAATATCAACAGTGAGCTCTATCATCCTTTTTTTTATTATTCTGTGGTTGGTGGTTTTTCCTATGCAGAAACCTTGACAACAAAATCGTACCCTGCAACAAACTGTAAACCATTAAAGATTCGTACACAGCAATGCCTCCTGAAGGAGTAAGCCCTAACCCCAGCCTTATCTTTGTAGCCAAAGTCGGACACATATTAAATAATTAGCTTAATCAGCTCCTAAAAATCTCTCTATAGTATGAAACAGAATTCAAACAAAAGACTTCTGTGAAATTTGTCTTGCAAAAAAATACAAGGTACTTTATTTTAGCAGTTTTGGGGGGGTAATCCAGTGTCTTTTCGCTATATCTCACAAAATGCTTGTTCTCTTTCTCTGTATTTACTTATTTTGCTGTGGTTTATCTTCACTTTTTTTTAATCATTTTTGGCTTCTCATTTCTCCATCGCTGCAGATGTTTCTCTGTGTTCGCTCGCCTGTTGGACTGCGGGATGGGAAAATCCTGCAGCAGCATAAATTTTCAGCCCAATCCCGCAATGATAGAATTTGGATAAAGCAGGCTGCTCCTACGCTCCCTTCAGCAGCTCCCCAGCCTTGCTGCACCCAGAGGACCCAGCTTCCAGGAGCACTGTCAACAGCCAGGTATCAGAGGCTCGGGGTACTTTGTTGCAGACGTCCTGCAGGCAGCCTGGCCCCCAGGGCCACATCAGTGGGTCCCTGCCAGGGGCTCGTGCCCGGCCACCCTTTTCACTCCTCTCCTCCACCATCCTTTACCCAGTAATTCCCGGTACTGGAAGGAAACGCCAGGCTGAAGTCAACACAGCTTCCCTGGGCATAAGGCTGGGAGTCTCCCCTGAGGAAGCCGACGGGAGTTTTCCCACCGGTTTGATTTTCCTCTGAGAAAGGCTTGCCTGGCTGGGGACAATGTCCTTGAGCATGAACAGAAAACAAGGTCCCTAGAATAAATTCCCTGCAAGGTTGTCTCTAAAATGTACTCATGCAGTTTTCCTTATATTCAAATTCCCCTTTCCAAATAAAGTTTCAGACACAAATATTGCTAGACCCCCTAGCTCGGGCAAGACCCCACTCCAAGGTCTCGTTCAAGAAATTATTCAACATTAGTTTAATGCCAAGCCCCTGCACAAATCCTTCCACTCCAGCAAGTCCCCCAGAAGGATTTCAGTTAAAGCAGGGTGCTAAGAGCACTGCTGGGTTGAAGCCCGAAAATGTTTATAGGATCCGGGATTAAAATACAGCAGATTACCTCTGGAGCTTCCAAAGCCGAGCGGACCTGAGCAAAGTCAAACGGAAATGCTAACTCTATTTTCATTTAAAAAAAATAGCAGAAGCTTCAGCATTAGTTGTGATACGCTGTCTCCTCTCAGGGAACTAATAGACAGGGAAGAGCAAGACTTTAAATGATTTATTCAGTACCCTGGAGAATTTATTTTTATTTTCTTTTTTGTTTCCACATAAATTACACAAGCACTTTATAAAATGAATACACATAAACCACCTTATAAGTGCATAACTTAAAAAACCAAACGAACCAATGTCTTTAAAAATCTCACTGAAAATAGGTTTTCTGATCGCTTGTTTGTACTAGCTGCTTAAATGGGCAGTGCTGTATTAGATTATAAGTAAATGAAAAATATATACTGTATATATATATATATATTCCTGGCATTTGCTATAAGAAGTGCTTTATTTAATTGTGTCTTATTCCCCTGGTACAATTAAAGAAACAACTAAGTTAAACGGTTGAGAATTAAATTGATATTTTGCCATCAGAAATTGCCTTCTAAAGGGAAACAGGTAAAATAAAACATTGGACAACATTTTGCAAATGACATGGAAATAATCCACGGAAAGAAACTGCATTACCCCAGCAAACTGCCACTAAGGTCTTCTCGTTATTAAAACGCACGCTGATGGGCGTGGAGTCCGTGGCAGTCGGGGGACAGTTTGGGCTCTTCATACAATTGAGATATCATATTTACCGTCCTCAGGAGTCTGTCAGATCCTTCTCTTCTTCCCCCCTTGCAAGAAAAAATTAATGAAAAAGGGGAGGAGAGACGGCGAGCTGAGATCCGAAGGGTTCCCATCTGGCTCAAGCAGAAATTGCTGCCGTTTCCTCCATTTGTTGCATCCCCGAGCGTCTCCGGCGCAGACGACCCGAGGAGGCTTGCAGCAGAGACGCTTTCCAGGAAGCCTCCTCCTTTTGTTTCAAGCCATCAGTCCAAGGAGAGTGTATGTGTGTATATATATATGCGCTTTATATATACATACGGATACATATGGGTGACCCCACGCTTTGCACCGCCACCAGCAGAATCCAAAGGAAGTTTTCTCTCCCCTGGCTGGGTGAACGCCGGCGGCCGTGTCTGTCAGGGCTGGGCTTTTTGTCTGGCAGCACGTCAACAAGTTCACAGTCGGCACCGGAGACATTCAAGAGAACAAAAGGGCTGAGGGGAGACGAAGACGCCACCACTGCTCCAGCAACCCTACCGGCAAGGAGAGTTTTTGGGGTGGATTCCCTTCCTTTCGGTCCTCGTGGAAGGTTTCCCCAGCCAGATGCATGGGATGGCCGGAGGACCAAGGCGTGTCAGCCTTCCCCAAGGAGAAACAGGGATGCCACACGTCCCACCGGGGATGCCATGTGTCTCGCCGGGGACAGCCCCGTTGGCAGAAGGTGCACGTGCCACCAGCGGGTGCCAGCCTTATTCACAAGCGGAGGCGACGGTGGTGACGCTGGTGATCTTGGTGGAGTCATCAGACCAAGGCTGGAGGTTCTGGAGGGCGAAGAGAGAGGAGTTGTGGACGCAGATGGGGTCAGCTTGGATGGGCTGGTTGATGGTTTTTTGGAAGGCCTCCTGCTGCAGCTGCATGAGGATGCGGTTCGCTTGCTGCCGCTCGGCTTCCCGCTCCTCTGCCGTCTGCCTCCTAGGACAGAGGGAGCAGTTAGGGGGGCTGGGGGAGCAAAAGGGGGGCATCTCCAGAGAGAAAAAGTTGTAGTGGTTACTTAGGGTTGGGGGGGGTAGGGAAAGAGGGTGCCTAGCCACAGCATGGTCCCACATCCCTGCACAAACTGCCAGTAAGTCCCACAAACTGGGAGCTTGGGCCGTCTCCCTTAGTGGCCCCAGCAAAAATTGCTCCAATCGAAGAGAGCCAGGAGCAGACCACAGCTCTGGGTTTTCTTCTGTCCGTGGGAAAAACTCAAGCAGAGCCAAAACAGCCAAGGGGGCACACAAAGGGGTTGCAAAAGATGCGATTCCCTGCATACGTGCTCTGCGTCCAGCTGCGAGAGCCAAGCACACAACGTCCCAGCGAGGAGCGCAGGGCAGGAGTGAGGTGAGACATCCCCAACTGGCAGTGCCACATGGCTGGGAGACGGGCAATGGCACCCCGGGCATCCCTTCACTGCACCCTGGCCTGTCACCTGCTCCACCAGCTGACGAGAGTCTGGGTGAAGGCAGCAACACACCCGTGGCAGGCAGGACAAAAATCAGCAAAACTAGAAACACGTTTTTAGCAGCGAGAAGAATCAAAGCCCAGAATAAACTGTCTGGGCAGGGTGGAGGAGGGTATTTTTAAGAACAGGTTGGACACGCATCTGTCTGGAATGACACCGGCAGTGCTGATTCTGCCGAGGGGGGGATTAGGGGGCCTGCAGGGGTACGTTCCAGCGCTGGTAGGGTCCCAGCTCTGGGGTGTCTGGGAGGAGGGGATGGGATGGGTAGGAGTGGCCTGAACACGCTTAAACCCACGATGAAAATCCCATTTCTCCCTTGCTTAGATGGTGGGTCAGTCCGGAGGCTGCAGCCTGTGGTCACCTCTGCTTTTGCTGGTGAACATCACCTGGCAACCCAGTGAGGCTGCTGGAAAACCCGGGGCCAGCTCACAGCACCGGTCCCAGGATAATCCCCAAAACACCCCCTCCCTCACGCACACCCCCAGCCCCAGCCAATGCTCTCCTGGCAGCTTCAGTGCACCAGTAACAGGGGAAACAGAAGCTTTGTAATTTAGCAACTCAGGGGGACGTGAGATGTCTCATCTTCTGTGGCTGCAGGCATTGTGAGTGGCAGCTTGGAGGTCCGTGGTGACATCTCAGAGCATGGGTCGGGGGATCCCTGGCTACCCACCGGGGAACTGGCCGAGGGCTGGATGCGGGCGGTGGGTCTCCGGGACAGCTGAGCCTCCAGACGCGAGGCCAGGGCTCCCTCCCGGGAGCAGGCATCTCGGGGCTCCGTCCCCGCTCTCATCTCTGTGTCAACCTCTCCCGTCAGACCTCCCCGGGAGAAGGGGTTCGGAGCAGCACCAGCCTTCCCTGCAGAGCCCTGCAGCGTCTCTGCCTCGATGAATATTTAATGACTCCCTGCACAATGAAGAGATGCTCCTGGGAGGAGGGAGAGACCCCCACGTCCAGGGTGGTGGGCAGCACGGTGGCTGAGCGCACCCGGCTGGGGCACAAGGCACCAGGCTCCCAAGTGTCTCCCAGCTCCAAGCAGCTGGCCTGTTCCTGCGTTCACATCAAGCTGCGATTTGCAGGTTCAGATCTGCTCCGTCAGAGGAAGCAACTAAACCTCAACACTCACGTCTCCAGCAAGACCCCAAATCTGGGGAGGGGATGACGCAGCCACCGCACTCTAGCAGAGGTGCCTGGGCGAGGGGCTCACCCCCTAGCCTGCGTTTATTTAAAGAGCTGAATCCCTCAGAGGGCTTAAAGCAATGCTCGTTACTCAAATACTGCCCGTTGCTTAGCTCAGACCGTGCCTGCAAGCATCTCCCTCCAGCCCCCGGAGCTCCGGGCTGTGCTCAGAGCCCACCGCCCTGCACAGCGGCCCGAGGCACCGAGCGTGCTTTCAGCCACAGCCACCAGCACCTTCACCTGCTTTCAGCCACAGCCACCAGCACCTTCACCGCAAGCCCAGTGTGCACAGATGCAAATCAGCAGAGCTGACCAGCCTGCGTCCCTCTGGCCCAGGCTGGTGGGGATTCTCCTCTGTCTAATACTATGGCTGAGGTTGGGCTGCAGCCTTTCCCTGACGCAGAACCGGGATTTTGTTTCTCTTTACCCAGCTACTTTTCGTGAAACGTACGAATAGGTTTGTATCCTCTGCTCCTCTGCCAAAGGGGACTGAACTTAGCCAACAGACGCAAGGAGTATTGACAGACAGATGGAGATCCAGCCAAGCCGCATTTGCCTCACTTCCTTAGGAAACCAGGTTAGCAGACATAGCTGACCCCGTTTCGCAGGCCACCGCAGGACTGTTCCTCCTCCAGGACTCTTCTCCTGGCCCCCTGAATCGCTCCAGCTGGAGACTTCCTGGGGCCTGGCGGGCTGCTCTTCCACGGGCTCCTTAGGAGAGGACTTGCTGAGGGGGGATTCACCCACACCCTTAGTTTCAAGTTCCTCGTTCTCCATTTCTTATCTAACCTCAGCACCCCCAGGCATCCGCTGTCCCCTTCACCCTCGAGGAGACCCCAGGGAAGCCCTTTTCCCCTGCCTTGAAGAAGCTACTGCCTGCCTGAGCCCAAGCGCCCAGCACCCAGCAACAGCCCCCTCCTCTCACCTGCCGGGGGGCTGCCCCTTGCCCAGGCCCTCCCCGCCATGCAGCGTGCCTGTCTCCAGCCCAGCACAGGGCTGAGGATGATCCCAGGACTGCGGACACCCCGGGACACCCCAGGAAGGTGCAGCTTGGGAGGGGTAGGGTCACCCTGGACCCTCCGTGTGAGCCTGGCCTCACCAGCACACCCAGCAGGAGAAAAAAGAAAAAAAAAAAAGGCAAAAAAAAGCATTTTGGCAAGGAGCTGCCGTAAACCCTGCAGGGGGAAAAATTGTCACGTTCCGTTGGGCCCTGTAGTTGGCAGGCCCGGGTGCAGGATCCGGCCCAGGTGCCGAAGGGTCCCGCCGCCCCCCGAGCGCCAGGAATCGCTGCCAACCCCAGGGTCCCGCACGCTGCTGCCTGGGAAAGCGGTGCCAGAGTCGCTGCACCCACTGAGCCCCCCCTATAATACCGCCTGCACCCCCCGCACATCCCCCCCCGCACAGCATGCTGCACACATGCACACAGCGCACGCGCGAGTACGAGCACACGCGTCCATCCACACTGCACACACGCACACCTACCTGCACGCACAGCCAGCGTGCCCGCACAGCACACGCACACGGAACGCACGCTGCCAGCACACACGCTGCACGCCCCTCCGTACGTACGTCTGACTTGCACGCACACCCGCACGTACGCTCGCGCACACGTGTGTGCACACCCACGTGCACAGGGCCTTCACGCAAAGGCGTTCACGCACACTGTGCAGTTAAGACACGCGTGCCCTGCTTGCACGCACACCCAGGGGTGTGCACACGCTCACACTGCCTGCATGCACATGCACAGGCATGTGCGCACGCAGCCCGCACGCAGACACGCCACACATCCATATCCACAGGCGCTGTGTGTCCCACACGCGTGTACGCACACACTCACGCGCACACACGTGTGTGACCCCCTTCACACGTGCACTCGCAGGGCTCGCGCACCCACACGCAGCCACCGAGAACCCTTGGCAGAGCTGGCAGTAGCCCGGCCTGCTCCCCCAGGACCCCCACAGCACCCACCCCCGGGGCCCGCCGAGCCCCCAGCCCTCACCTCCACTTGGTGCGCCGGTTCTGGAACCAGGTCTTCACCTGGGCGTCCGTCATCTTGAGGGCCTTGGCCAGGGCAGCCCGCTCGGCCGAGGCCAGGTACTTCTGCCGGTGGAAGCGCTTCTCCAGCTCGCAGATTTGCAGGCGGGTGAAGGAGGTGCGCGGCTTCTTCTTCTTGGGGGGTGTGCGGTTCTGGTAGGGGTGACCTATACGGCGTGTTACAGTGAAGGGTGAGAGGGCCACTGGGGGGGACACGGGAGGAGGGGGGATGAGAGGCAAAGAAGCAAGCAGCGACACATCAGCAGAGGGGCTCCGGCTCCGGGGCGCTGGGCTGGGACACCCCCCCACAACCCCACGTTGCGAAGCCGCCGCTTCCCTGCCGACACGGGCTTCAGAAACGCGGCGGGGGTCCCGGCGCCTTCCCCGGGCGCTGCGGGAACCCTGCGGGCACCGCAAGGCTGCGGCGACGGGGAAGGCGGGGGGGGGCGGTAGCGGCGGCCGGTCCCGGCGCCGGGCCGGGGCTACGCGCAAACGGGATTCGGTTTGATTTCGTCTGGGCGCGGCGGTAACCTCGGCCCCAACGCTTCGTACCCGGGAAACAACTTCCCGGGCTGGAAACTGGAGTTGCGGTTCGTTTTGTTGTTTGGTTTTCGTTTTGGTTTGTTTGGTTTTCGTTTTGGTTTGTTTGGTTTTTTTTTTAAATAATATTTTTGGTTTTTCTCTTTTTCTCCCCCCGCACGAAAAAATAATTGGGGAAAACTCGCGGCGTAGTCTCGGCCGGGCCGGGCCACGGCTCGGTGAAATTCAGCTCGGTGCCCGCCCGGGGAACGGCCTCGCTCGTTCGGCCGCGCCCGGGACAAGCGCCGTCGGGTCGAAACGAAACGCCGGCTCCCCAAAACCGGGCCGCGGTTCCCGTCCCCGGGAAGAGGGGTCGGTGCGGGCCCGGCGGGATCGGGCGCTGATTTTTTCCCCTTTGCAATTTTGTTTTTTTTTATTTTTTTTTTATTATTAGTATTTTTTGGTTTTCGTTGTTGGAGTTTTTGCTTTGCGAGCGCCGAAAATACAAGCCTAGATACACCTGGAAACGGCGGCGGGTCGGGAAAGCGGCTCCAGCCCGAGCCCGGCTCAGCTCGGGGCCGCAAAAAGTCCCTTTTGGCGGGAGAAAGGCCGAGCCGAAACCCGCGGCCGGGGAAAAGCAGCCCGGTTACGGCACGCACGGGAAAAAACAGCCCTACGAGCGGCCGGCAACGGGCCGGCCTTGCCCAGTGGGCGAGGGCCGGGGCCGCGGGGCCGGGCTGTGCCTCCGAAATCGCGCTCTGTTTGAGAGGGAGCTCTGCCCGGGGTCGGGTCGGGCGGCCGGGCGCCGGGGAGCGGGCAGCCGTCCCCGGGGCTGGCGGGAGGTGCGCGGAGTTTGCCGTCCCGTTTTCCTCCCCGCCCGCCTTTACTGGGCCCTATGCCGGGTGAAAAAAAATTAAAAAACAACACACAAACAAACAAAAAAAAACCACAGAAAAAACCCCAAAACAGCGAACAAAACAAACTAACGAAAAAAAAAAAACTTAACAAGCAAAAAAACAGCCCAAAAATGAAACCAACAAAATAAACCCCAAACCTATGCATTTAGGGGGGACAGAGCGCGTCTGGTTTTCCACCGCTTCTCGCTTCTGGCCTCCTCCAGGACCGGCTCCCCAGGGCGGCCCGGGCCGCTCTCTCCAGCCGGGGCCGGGGCCGGCTCCGGCTTCCCCCGGCTGCCGGGGCGGCGGGGAAGGGAGCGGGGCGGCGGGGAAGGGAGAGAAAGGGGGGGGTCCCGGTGGCCCGACTCACCTGTGAACCTGTCCTTTGTGTACCGCCTGTTGCTCTCCATCCAGGGGAAGGTGAGCCCCGTGAGGCCGTTCACGCCGTTCACCCCCGGCACGGCGGCGGAGAGGGGTTGGTGCACGCCGCCGGTCACCGGGCGATGGGCCGGGACGCGGATCACTCCCCCGGCCGAGCTCAGGGTGTTGCCGTTCATGCTCACCGCCATGTTCACGTTGTAGGAGCCGGGCAGGCCGCCCATGCTGCAGGAGGTGCCGGTGTAGGCTCCGGCCGCCCCGCCGCTCGCCCCGTAGCCACCCGTGACCGTGTTGTAGGCGCTGCCCACGATGCAGCCCAGCCCGTAGTCCGCCGAGTCCTGCAGCCGCGGGTGGGACACCATGCAGCTGCCCGGCTCCGAGGTGTTGAGGATCTGATCGATGCCGAAGCTGATGGGCTCGGCTTGGCCTTGGTGCAGGTGGTGAGCCCCGAGGTGCTCCATGCCGCCGGGTCCCGGCGGCGGGGAGGGCAGCGAAACCCCGAAACTCGGCACGCAACGAGCCCCGCGCAGCCCGGGCTATGCGCTGGGTGCCCTGGCAAGGCGGCCGCGCACCCCGAGACACGCCGGCACAGCCACGCACGGCCGGGACGCGGCAGCCCCGCGCAGAGCCATGCGCGGCCGAGCTAAACAGCCCCCGCAGCCCAGGGCACGACGGCCGCTCCCGGGCGAGGCGCGGGAGCCGCACACTCGAGGCGTGGACCACAGCAGCAGGGGAGAGACACCCGCCCCCCCAACACCCCCCACCCCCCCCACGCACACCTGTCCCGCTCCGACGAGACCCAGCACCCCCACGACCACCCCGAGCCGGGAGCCCCTCACCCGAGGGGCACACGGAAGGTACCCCGGAGACCCCCCCCTCAGCCTCCGCGGGCGTGGGGAGCCGAGAGCCCCGCGGAGCAGCGCGGAGCCGAGTGCGAGTGCGAGCGCCCGCCGCCCCGCTTGCCCATCAATCACCCTTCCCCAGGCCTGCTGCTCCCGGGCCCTCACTCTCCATTGGCTGGATGCTGAAAGGAGCCGAGTGAATGACAGCGGAGGAGAGCACAGGAGGAAAGGAGTTTCTTCTTCCCCAGCCCCCCCAACCCCCCCCCCCCAAAAAATAAGATCACCCGGCTCGGCCTTATAAAGTCAGCGCTGGGTGCGCGCAGGGCATTGGGGTGGGTGAAGGAGCGGCGGGCACCGGGGGGTAGAGGGGGATGTTTTTTTGTCCCGGGGTTTGTGGCCGTGGGGTGCTGGAAGGGGGGTCCTGGCTGCCGGCCCCGCTGGGTGGTCGGGCCCCGCTGATTCCCCGTGCAGGGGGCTGAAACAGGGGGATCCCCTCCTGGAGGGGTCTCAGACCCGCCATGCCCCTTTTCTCTGGAGGGGTGTCCTCCATTCCGAAAGTCAGCACCTCTGAAAGAGCCACGGATGAAGAGGAGGGGGCTCCCCCACCTCCAGACCCCATAACAGGGATAGGGGGGTGGCCTGGAGGCTCCCCACGGGTGCCCAGGCCCGTGGAGGGGGTATGACAGGAGAAGGCACATGTCCCCCTGGAGAACCGCGGTGGGGCTGGGGGTGGGGGGCTCGTTGCCCCGTTCCCCCGGCCTCAGCTGCTCCCCCCGGGGCAGCAGGGTGAAGGCAGAGCGGGGTACATCTGCCGTGGCCACACCTCCACGCCCACCCGCGGGGAGACGAGTGTTTTGTTACAAAAAAACCAAAACTAATAAATTGAAAGCCGCTGCCTTAATTTGCTGCAAAACTTGTTTGTGGCCGGGGTGGTAGGGGCATGGCTGGCTCCTGGGCATTCCCAGGGACCGTGGGGGTCCCTCACCACAGGCTGCTCCTGGGCGTCCCCCGTGCGATACAAATCTGCGCACGGACCTAGAAACTCGTGCCCGTGCTCCAAGGTACAGCTCCTCACTCGCCGCCATACTTCCCATCCCACCCGCATCTTCAGCCCCCCCCCCTCCACAGCCCCACCCCACAAGGCCCACGCGCCCACGGACACCCTCTCGCGCTCACAGGCACCCGTGGGGCCACGCAGTCCCACGCATTTTCTTGCACGTGCGCCCACATTTGTGCACACTCCTTCACACACCCAGCCCGTTCCCATAGGCGCTGACAACCCTCCTTCACCCATGCAAATTCACACACGCGCATTCCCACTCACACCTTCACAGCTACCCGCTCGCACACGCGTTCGCTCCCGCGCACACTGACACACCAGTGCTCGTGGGTTCCTGCCACCCTCACCCCGCTGCGACCCACTGCTGTCGCCGTACCCACCGCCACGGCCCCACGCCGGGGCACAGCAGGCAGCAGCGGGTCACGGCCACCCCTCGGCCCCGTGCCCAGCTGGTGCCCAGGCAGCCTGCTCCCCCTCCCCACCGCCCAGCCCTGCCTGCCCGCCGGGGTCGGGTTTCCCCCCTCCCCGTACCTGCCTCAGTTCTTGACTTCTGAACTCTTCAGGGAACTCACTGGCGCCAGCTCCATCAACCAAAGTCCTTGTGGTTAGGAGGAGAGGGAGGGAGGGAGCGAGGGCTGAGGCCAGCTGGGGCCAGGAGGCTGCCCTCGGGCAGGGGGTCTTCTCATCTCCCAGGGCCGCAGATACCTTCACCCTTCTCCAGGACCAGCACGGGTTTCTTTTCCAACCCCTTCCCACACAGGGGACGTGGGGCAGATCTTGCTCACCAGCCCTGAGCAGGTCGGGTTGCCTCTACAGGGAAGGGCCCAGAGCATGACGTGCTGGCCTCACGCAGTGCCACAGGGTCCTCTGCCAGCAAGCTGTGACATCCAGGGGGACCCAGCTCTGCTGCCAAGACCCAGGAGGTGCCCTCTCTCCAGTAAATAAAGCAGCCGTCTCGCACTGCTCACGCTTCCCAAAGGCTCTGGTCGATGCTGGGCAAAGCCTTCGTTCTTTCCTGCACTGGAGGTCTCCCAGGCTGACCAGATGCCGAAAGCCCCAGAGGGACTGGCCCCAAGAAATCACCAGGTCACCACCAGTGAGCCAGGCCGGCTAAGGAGGGTCACAGCCCCCATTTGCTGAGCCCAAGGTAGGGGCTTTCAGGCAATAAAACCCACCAGGAGACAGACTACAGGTAAGTCAGGCCTTTCTCTGCCCAGCGCCCAGTGAGGACAAAGGAGATGGGCAGGCAGGGCTAGGTTCCAGCTGGGATTCAAGACTTCTGGAAGTCAATGGGAATTATCGACAGGTTCTGGGACGATGCACAGTCCCAGGATTTAATCCTTGCACAAGCCGCAGCCCTCGCCTGCAACCTTGGGAAAGCCACACAACTCCTGGCATCAGAAGTTTGGGCACTGCATGTCTGAGCTCCAGGACAACACCTCGTCCAGGTGCTCCGGTTCAAATTGCTCCTGGCCTCAGTTTCCCCTTGGGCTCTCCATAGCTGGGGCTGAGCAGTGCGACATAGCACAAGGCTGTGGAAGTACCCCGTCTCACGAGAGCTGGCAATTAATTCATAGCCTTTGCATCCAACTCCCTACTTCTGGGGCCAAGGGGGATGCATGCAGTGCTGCAAGTTCACACACCAGGACACATCAGTGCCAGTCTTGGTGCTTTTGGGTTCACGTCCTGATGGGGGGGTTCACAAGATCAGCACCCGCTTTGAGGTGAATCCAGTGGTCCTACAAACGGATCCCTGGGTTGGTGGACAGAGGCTCCCCAGGCCAGCCAGCTCTGCCTGGCTGGTGCTTGGAGGCAGGTCCCTGGCCAGCATCCTCCCACCTGACGAGGGCTGGATTTCTGCTGGGGCTCTGAGTGCCAGGCCCTGCAAATAACAATTCAGAGATGACACTCTAGGCAGAGCCCACGGAGACAGACACTCTCGGGTGTTTGCCCAAAGAGTTATTCAGGGTAGTACGGTTTTTTCATGGACAGAGAAATTCTTTTGTGGCCAGAGAAATCCTTTTCTGTAGGAAATATCAAGCTGGATCAGCCCTCTTCAGAAACTGAATGAAGTCTTCAGGGCAGGAGCTGACACACGCACTAAGCTGCTGCAAAATCGGTACCTTGAGGAGCTCAGTGCCCTTGGCCTCTACTTCCCCAGAGCATCTCACCCTCCTCAAGCACCCAGGGCCGCTTATATATTCCTATCAGCCTTGAAACTTTTGTCCCCCCTTGCCTGTCCCGAGCAGCTGCTGGGACAGGCTCATTTCCAAAGGGGTTGTTCAATCCTGTCTCAGCTGAGGGCTGGGGCTCGGTGTATCTGTGCTGGGAGATGGTAATGGAGATGAGGGCCCTTCCCATGCTGCATAAGCCTCCCCTCTCCCTCCCTACGAAGGCCTGGGGATCTTTTTTCAGGTTCTCCCATTGATCGGGTGCATCTGCCTCCTGCTAGCAGAGAGGGGGGCAGCCCCTCCAGGGCCTGACCTCCACCCTCCACTCCCATTTTCTTCTGCCTTGCTGGTTTTCCAGGGCTCCCTTTAGCCGCTGAGCTCCCGTACAGCTCGGGGCTCCCGGGAGCTCGGCATCGCAAGCTGCCTCCCTGCCTCGCAGCTGCTGGCTGGGAGACTGCTGCGAAATCCAAGCCCTCCTGCAGGGACCAGGGACAAAAGTGTCCTTGGCAGGGTCCCAGCAAAACGCACCAGGCTTGCCCCAAAACCTGCGCTTCGAGCAGCGCTTTCCGGAACGTGCAAAATCCTCCTGTTTTTTCCCAGAAGGGGAGTGATGGACCATGCCACAGGCACGTGCACGGTGACAAAGACACCCACACCCCCTCAGCTTCTGCACCCCGACTCCTCCACTGCTTCATTCGTTTATTTCGTTGGGCTGGGGGAGCCTGTTCCCCCTTGGGTGACTGTTCACCCTTCCGCACATCCATCACCTCCCGCAGCTCTTCCTCTCCTGTCCCGACCCCGAGAAATCGATGACGGCGGAGGAGCCAGTGCCCGTGCGGGTCAGTGTGGGCCTGGGGTCCCGGCCGGAGAGCCCCCGCCGCTCCCCGGAACCCCCGCTCCGGTCCCCGCTGCCGTCGGGGCTCTGCCTCTCAGCGCTGCCACCTCCACTGAGTTATGTAGCAAGCGTCGCGAAAGCCTCCGACAGAGAAGCCGGGCGACCCCCACACCAACCGGCCGGCCTCCCGCGGCGGTGCGGGCTTCCCAGCGCGGAATCTCGTTTCCCGCATTTCACACCGAGACCCACCGCACAGGGACGTGTCCCCGGAGCCCCCCCGCCGCCGCCGCCGGCTCCGCGTCCGCGGGAAAGGCGGGCCGCGCTTCCTGCGCGTTCAAAGCAATTAACGCCATTCGGGGAATTTTTAATTGCTCTATAAAGCACGCCGTAAATAATTACTCCCAGCTCTGTTGATCCCTCGAATACGCGCTGACAGTTGTAATTTATGGCTGTGGAAACGTGGCCCCTTGTATTCAGCATAACTCCTTATTACAGTAATGACTTAACGCCGCTGCACTTAATGAGTATAAAGTGCCCGGCGCAGGGGGAGCGGGCGGGAGCCGCAGCATCGCGCGAACTTCGCCCGCAACAATATTTCTCCCCTTTATGGTTACAAACGACCAAGGGGCTACGAGTTAATACGGCGGGGAAGGGGCGGCGGGCCGGCTCTGTCAACGACATCTCCTAGGGCAGTCGTTATCCACCCCAAATAAGTGTTTAGAGCGGTCCGAAAGCTGCCCCCTTCCCTCCTCGCAGCGGCTGGCTGCCTGGGGAAAGTGGGTTCGGGAGAGGGAAGAGAACGGCCGCAACTCATCGCACCCAAGGCGGGAGCCAGGGAACCCCCGAAGGGCAGGTCGGCCTGCACCCCCCGCCCGCCGGGCTGCCTCCCTGCCCCGGGACTGGGGGGGGGTCTCACCCCTCCCGGCCCCCCGCCTTGGGGGGAGCGGGGTGTTGGCCGGTGGGGCTGAAGGGCCCGGTGGCGGCTCATGAATATTCAACGTCTCCGGTTGCCGGAGGAGCATCTGCCGGGAAGTTATTGGTCCTGCGGCACCAGCCCCGCTCTCCGCCGTGCAGAAATGCGTGTAATCCCATTAGCCCCGTCCCCTTGGCCACCCGCCCCGCACCGGCCCCGCTAATGAACGGCGTCTGGCCGCCACCCCCGAGGGCTCCGACGGCAGCGGGGGACACCAGGGGCTCTGCCCCGTTATTAACTCTCGGTTTAATTACACCCGCTGTGCCACTTCATGCAGGTGGGTCGGGCACCCGCGTCCCTCCGCCGCCTCCCCTTGGGTCTCCCCTGTACCGGGAAGCGCTGGCCCCTGCGACAGCGAGGCCTGTCGCGACACAGAGTCGTGATTTCGCCCCGAGCCTGCGACTCCCCAGCGCCCGTGGGGGCTGCTCGCTGCCCCCGGCCCCGGCTGCCGGCAGCTGCCTGGTTTGTTCCCTCGCCGGGGGAGCGGCGGCTGCTTTTGTCTCCCGCCCGCCCCGAGCCCTAGGCCTTTTCCCCGTCAGACAAAGTCCTGTTTTGCCAACAGATCTGTGTCTGTCTCCCCCCCGCCCCGTCCTCCCCCACCGTAACAGCAGCCCCCCGGGGGCAGGGGCGCAGGCAGCTCCGCAAACACCGTGTACGTCCTGTCGGCTCCGCTAACAAAGTAGCTTTCACTAATGAACGAGGAGATCCCAATAATAATGGTCTTAATTATGGTAAACATTGTTACGGGCTTAGTATAAACACCTCAAAACCCTCCTCGGCAAATCCTCTAGTTTATTTATTTATTTATTTATTTATTTATTTTATTTTCTCCCCCTTCTCCTCCCCGAGGTTAATTAGCGCGCAAAAAGCAAATACAAATTATGGCAGAACCAACGGGTAAACTTAAATCTAATTTGCTGCTGTTTGCATTAGCCTTCAGAGAGGCGGGCCGGGCAGGAGCGGCACACACCCCCCCCCCCCAAACCACAGGCAGCTGCCATACAGGTGGGCGGCTGCGGGGGCCAGCCCTTGCTCTGCCCGGGGGTCCCCCCGGTCCCCGAAGCTGGGGGACTCGGACAGGTTCAGACGCTTTTCCTTCGCCGGCAGAAATCGATCCAAGTCGTGGCAGGGCGCTGGGAAAACTGGGAGCACGGGAACAGAGCGTGTGCGGGATTAAGCGTGACAAAAGATTGAAAAAAAAAAATATCTAGAAATAGAAAATCATGGGGGTTTCCAAGCCCTGGCCCTCCCCGCGTGGCACAACCCGCCCGGCCGCCCCACCGCTCCCCGTGGGGCCGAACACGGAACGATGCCCCGGGCATGGGGAGTGCGGGGGGCTACCCGGGTTTAAGCAGCCATTGGCCGTCTGTGCAAACAGCGTTCTCCACACTTGTAAATTTAATTAATCGGTTGCGTTTTCTACTCTCGTATTAATCGTATTTTCCACCTGTAATTAGGTGTCATTTCCAGCGCTACAGCCCCCGGCTGGCCGGGCAGGCGCGGGGGGAGGCAGAGCCGGCCCCATCCCGAAGGTTTGCCCGACGCCGTTCCCGACCGCCCGGGTGGGATCCCGAAAACCGGCTTCAGGAGAAAGCACGACAGAAAACAAACAGATTAAACTGGCCGTGTAAACAGCAGTCGGGGAGAAGGGTAGGTGACAGCGGTTTTTCAGTCCCACGCACGTCACCAGCGGCTTTGAATGGCCGGTCCCGGTACCGAGAGGGTCCGGGTTTCGTGTGAAGTCGCAGACTCGTGTCACTGCTCCCCCCGCGACTTTCCGGACCCCAGCAGAGCCCGCGGTGCCTCGCTGGCTGCCCGAGGTCGCCCACGGACAACGGGGGCACGAAGGGAGGGGGGAGTCGCGGGTGGGGAAACGAGCTTGAATTTCTGGGGACAACTGCTTGAAGGCTCCGAGGGAACAGCGCTGCCCGAGGCACTAAAATAATCTTCCAAGACGTGTCTCTCCATACCGCTGCTGTAGCTGAGCTCTGAAACAGGGAGAACTTCCAGCAGCTCGTACACTGCTGCGAACCTCCTCCAAAACTGGAAGTGGCAGGAGCCGGGGCTTCAGAGGTGGGGGGAAAGGTGCACAGCCAGATCTGAGCTCCCAGGGTCGGGGATGCTGCGTCCGGGATAAAACTCGGCTCTTCAGACCCTGCTGTCAGCCCTATGGAGCGCTGGCCCGGTGGATTTCTGTCCTAGGAGAAATCCTGATCCATCAGCGTGTTTAGAGGGCAGCATCCTCGGAGCTGAGCCCGGAGCGCAGCCTCACCGGAGAGCCTTGCAGGTGCAATTAGAAGCAAGAATTAACGCCAGGCAGCCAGTGAGCTGGCAGCGAGATTTGCAGAGAGATGCTGGGAGACTGCTGAGGTCTGATCTGACGCCGTGTAGCACAGGAAGAAGAGCCCTTGCAAAACCTGTGCCCGTACCTCCAGCCTCACTCAGTTCCAGGAGCGGCTCAGTGCCAAAACTCAAGCTTAGGCAGAGTCTCATCAAACACCGAACTCGCTGTGAGCGAAGCGGCAGCTCTGGCATCCCCTTCCCAGGCTCCTACAATCCCCCCAGAAGCTTTTTTTTTCATTTCCCCTCAGGACTTTTACTGCTCAGAGGATATGAGCCAAGACATTTCCTTCTCCCCTTTCATAAATATTGCATCTCCCAAATGCAATTACCAAGGGCGAAGCGACACAAGTGTTTGCTAAATAAGATTATGTGATAATGTTAATGTATTTTATGCCTGTGCTGTGACACCAGACAATCCTCCTATTAATAACAGCTCAATGAGATCTGGAAGTTCTTAACAGGGTGCTTTGGGGGACTGGGGATTTTTTTGCACCAGAGGGGGGGAAGGCAAGTGCAGTACCCTGGCATCGGTTGCAAGGGAGGAATAGCCATTCCCAGGGATCAGCTGGAGAGGCAAGCAGAGCCATAGGCAGCCCGGAGGGCCCGGTTGTGCCGTAGGTAACACAGAGCGGTTAGCTGTTAACAGGGTGTAAATCACTCACTGTGATTTGTAATCCAACAGGCCTAGAGAGGTTTGTGCACGTTACGGTGATCCTGTGACTGATTTAGCGCCTGGCTATCAGCCATGCATTACCCAGCATTTGGGGGCCCTGTGGGCTCATCAGAAGCGCTCTGTGCCAGCCCACGTGTCCCCAGCTATTAATAATGGGGAGAGCTGCACCTCTTTCCCTAGCCAACACGAGACCAATAAAAGCAATAACAAACACCATCCCTCAGTCCAACTTGCCTCAGACAGAACAAAACACCCACGTCAACTCCTAGCTCTCCTCTGCTGATCTCCAGCTCCAGAGCTTTATTCGCTTGTCTTTCCCTCTCTCCAGTGGCAGTGTCCATCTGCCACCTCTTATTGACCTGTCCGTCCCTTCTGGTCTTCTGCCTCTATCGTATGGCTGTCAGCCATGTTCCCACTTGCGTATGGCTAAAAGTAACTGGGCATGTTGGTTGCCCAGCCTGAGACATTCAGATGTGGCCCCTTTTTAGGAAGTCCTTTGAAAACCCTGTACTGCACAGCCCAAGCTTCTCCAGCGGTCCCCGCTGCTGGTACACACAAGGTTAACACAAAAGCACCAGGTCCCAGGTCCGTCCATCCGCAGGGCACACAAGCAGCCCCGTGGTGACTTCGCAGGACACTGTGGGAATCACAGTAACTTGCTGGTGCCGAGACACCCATGGGGCACCCTGCTGAAAGTGTGAGCAGCCTGAGGCCTCCAAGTCGAGGATTTCCCCGTCGCCCTTTCCTGCTTCAGCCCTTGAGCCGACACAGCATCCCTCACAGCGCTGCCCGGCAGAGCTTGGTCCTCTGGGTGGCAGGGCCATCACTCCCGTGTTGATGCAAACAGAGGGATACACGAGTCCTTTGCCTTTTTGACGCTTCCAGGGCAAATTCCTCCAGAGCCTGTAAAGTTTGCCTCTCTATTTCACATTAGCACTAGTTTGTAGCTGCCCTCTGGCCCCTGGGGTGGAAGGTCAATCCTTTATTTACTTAGTCCCTCACTTAGTTCATCTGCAGCCCTTTCAGTGCTTTGGATAACAGACAAGAAGCGAGCTGTTAACCTGCTCCCTGGCCAGGAGCCTGTGCTCATCAGCTCTTGTGCCAGGGAGAAGAGCATCGCTGTCTCCGGGCGATACCAGTGCAGCATAGCGAAGCAGGCTGGATGGGCAGTAGCTCTTTCCTACTCAGGGGCAAGGTCTGATTCAGCATGGAGTAAGATGAGGGATGCACAGGCTTCCAAGCACTAACATACTTCGGTTAAAAATTGTAAATGGTAGGTGAAAATTGCATCCCTGACACCACCTGGCAAGTCCTGCTTTTTGATGCCTCTGGAGCTGGTTGCCCTGAGTCCTTTGCTGCGCTGTGGAACAGCGGCATCCCTGGACATTGCAGCATCCTTGTGCCATTGCCTTCCCGGAGTGACCCAAGGCCTGTCCTAGGTCCATCGGGTGCTGCTGCACCTGTGAGAGCCTCAGCAGGCAAAGCTAGAGCCCCTGGCTGAGCAGGGGGATGTGCCAGCTCCGGGCTCCATGCCCCATGCCCAGCGCAGGCAGCTCGCTCCCCCCTGCCCTCTCCTGCATTAGAGTGTCCTTGGCACATGAGAGTCTGGTGGGTTCCAGCCGAGCCCTGGAACCCCTGGGGAAGCTGATGGGTGGGCTCAGAGACAGAAAGTCTCTCAAAAGCAGAGAGGTGCAGCTCTGCAGGGCAGCCACAGCCCCCGCATCTGGGGCTGGCTACAAAACCAGCAGGTTTCAAGCCTCGTCCACTTGTGTGAGCCCAGGGAGTGGCATTTTCCCAGTCCAGTCCCACCTAGGGACAGCTGTGTCTCCTCGCACTTGGGAAGCTGCAGCTTACCATGGGGTGCCCGAGCCTGCCCTCAGCCCCCGGTTGTCTGCAAGTAACATCAACACAAAGCAACCAATAGTAGCGAACAAGCAGTATTAATAACAAAACAGTTATTAATTCATTACTAATAAATAATATTCATATTAAAAGTGTAAATTAAAGTACTTCTCAAGCACACCCACGCTCGTGCAGAGCTTAGGCTCTGAAGAAGCGGATGAGGGATCCTGACTCTTTTAGAGGAGACCACAGACCAGAAGTCTGCACAGGAGCCAGAGGACAGTCCCGTCCCACCCTCTCCCAACCCTGCAAGGAACCTGCAGTGCTGCTGCAGGCACTGCTGGCTGCAAGGAGCAGAGGTGGTTTCCAAGGGTCAGACGAAGGCGGATGCAAAAGGGGTTTCCTTCAAGGCTCCTGGTGCTGGGAGGGAAACGTGCCCTTCGCCTGGGTGCCCCAGGCCCGGTGTTTGTTCAGGTCCTGCAGAACAATGCTGCAGCCGGAAAAACCGGCCTCCTCCCTCCACTGGCCTGGCCGGAGGGGCCATGCGTCCCCCCCTCAAGCTTGTCCCCAGGGTGGGTGAGCGGTGCCTTGGCTCAGAGCCATGCTGCTCATGTTTGTCACCACGGGGGCTTTTTTTTTTTTTAAATCTTTCTGTTTCCGTGCTCTCCCATTCCTTCAGAGGAAGGGAAGCGACAGCTTCTTGGAGAAGAGCTTGGGGATTTGGGGAATTTCAGGCTGGGACGGAGCATGAGCTCACCTATCCTGACCCCCCCACCACAGCCCAGTCCCACAGCATGCCCCAGTACAGCGCTGCCGGCTGCAACCCAGCACAAGCTCCTGGAAGCCTGGCTGTGCCCTGCATACATCTAGCCCAGGGAGATAGCTCCTGTCAAACCACCAAGCCCCTGCTCCAGGGATCCAGGCCAGCCCCAAACCTGGCTGAAGCCGAGCACAGGGGAGGGAAGGCTGCAGTCGAGCCCACCCAGACTTCCATGCTTGGGGGCAGAGGCTTCCTAGGAGACCTGCACCTCAGGGATGGTGAGGTTTCAAAGCAGCACTAAGCTGAGCTCCAGCACCCACTGCTCAGCTGCTGTTGCCCCGGAGAAGCCTGGAGAAATCGGCTGAACAGGAGCAGTGCCCTTGCTGAGGGTTATAGGGCCAAGGCTGAGCCGTGCCCCAGGTGCTCAGCTTTTGGCATGATTTAACTGTCACAGTAGTGGGGAGTTTATGCCAGCTGGAGGTGTTGTGAGGCAGTGCTCTGCCTCTCAGTCAAGTACTCCGTGTGTTCCCCGAGTGAGATGTGCTCCCACTTTGCATTATAGGATGTGACAAGCCAATCCCTGCCAGGAAATTAATGAGCTCCAAACACCTCACCCATCCATCACCACCCCAATCAGCTACCTAATGCACTACCCACCCTGGCCATCCACCCAGCGCTGCTGGGCACTGAAGGTCAATGACAGCCTGGAAACTTCTCTTTCCAAGGACCTGATGCTGCTGCCAGGCTGGCAAGGGTCTCAAAGGACCCACCAGCGGTCCAGCACATCCCCAGCCCTGCCCATGCTGCAGCAAAGCTTGGCCAGCAAGGGTTGATTCTCCTGCTGATGCTTCCCTCCAGCAAGCTGTGTCTGACCAGTGCCTGTGTTCTCCCTGCTTGTTGCCCACGGGAGCCTCTAAGGCCATCACAATCCCAGGTGCCAGGGCCATGGGCAAATGCCCCATGGCTGCCAGCAGACTCAAACCTCCTGTTCAACGATCTCTGGGGCAGATAAACACAGAGCTGAAAATGAGAGCAGGAAACCTAAGAGGCTGGATAAGTGTGTCCTCACTGAAACACAGCTGGGATTTGGGGAAAAAATTGAAGGAAAATGAATGAGTCGTTCATCAATGAGGAGAGCATTGTCCCAGGGCTGCATTTCCCAGACCAAGGGTGCAAAGGGGCACTCGCAAAATGCTAGCAAGTGGCAACAGTTTTCAGAAACCGTGATAAAAGGAGCTGGAAGGTCAAATGGGTGAGGGCACTCCCAGTTCCTGAGGGCTGGTTGTGCTCCCCAGGGTCTGATCCCCACATGCTGCTGTACCAAAACTGGTATTTAATGTGCTCCCGGCCTTGCAGAAGATTTTATGAGACACTGGTGCACCGCAACACATTTGCTCATGCTTGAAGCTTGCAAGGTGGATCCCCTGAAGCTGCTGATGGGTTTTGGGGCACTGATGCTGGACGCCTGACACTTAGTAGCACGGCAGCAGAGAGACGACAGCTCCCTGGGCTTGTGCCAGGCAAGCAGCCATCCCGCCTGGCACTGCAGCATCCTGCTCATGTGCCCCACTGTGTGCACATCTGGGGCTGGCGAGGGGCAGAGATGTGCTGGAAGGTGGGGGAGATGGGGGTCCCTACCCACCCATCAGATCTCCCTAAGGGGAGGTCCCTGCTGAAAGCTCCGGTGCCTGGATGTGGCCGGGGTAGAGGACCAGGCCAGTAGCCACATCTCCTGCAGTGATGGGACTGGAGGAGCTCGGGGGCACTGAAGCCCCAAAACCTGCCCAGCAAGGACTGGTGACAGCAGGCGCAGGGACTGAAGCAGTTTACCTGGCAGGCGAGGCCAAGCAAAGCCCCCGTGGGGCTCCACAGGGTGGGGGCATTTGCGATGTCCTTTTGCACCTCCCCAGCACACACAAGGAGTCTGGGCAGCAGGCAGGGGTTCAGCTCCTGGAAATGGGGTTGGGTCCCAGGGATGGGGATGTCTGCAAACGCTTTCCGACAAGATGCTTCTTTCCCTGAAAAATGGAATTTCATTAAATCAGCTTTGAAATCGTGGGGGAAATTCCCACGTTGTGCTTGCGCTTCACTTTGTCTCCATTGGATAATTATGAAAAATACAGCTTTCCAAGTGTGTCACTTGCTCTTCTTCAACTTAAAAATTTCTCTTCCACCTTGTTCTCCAGGCAGTAGTTTTTACTTCATCTCATCTCAGGAAAAAAAATTATTAAGAGCTTCTATTTCTGGTACTAAAAGAAAACAGAGACAAAAGCTTTCCAATTTAAAACTTTCTCACCAATGAAATAAGGACCAAGTGAAACATTTTTTCCCAACTATCTTTTTTCCCCTTGAAAAATTTCAAAAGGAAAAAAGCCAGCAAAACACAAAAATTCGGTAGTTTCCTCCCCGAGCTGATGGAGATCTCTCTGGAGGAAATGTGTGCGATAAGCTAAAGTAAAGCCGCCTCCCCTGCTTTATCTCAAGCAGCGTGTCAGATGGGTATTTCTAGCAGGATCTCTTCTGGACACTCAGAGCATCGAATTACTCTCCCATCCAGTACTCCTCCACTGAACTTCTTCCAAGCTCCCGGATCAGCACTGACAGGAGACGCCGACAGCCACGCCGCAGCGGGATGTGGTCCGTGGCTGGAGGTAAGGCTCTCCCCAAGGGCAGGCACATGTGCATCTCCACCCTTCAGCCTGGCGGCTCCTCTGCAGAGAGACGGCCTGGGAGATTCCCCCCAGGCTGCGCAGTGTGGCTGGGAGAGCCCTGTTTCATCAGGGGGTTTTCAGTCTCAGGAAAGCTGCTTCAGTGCCTCAATTTCCCTACTAAGTGTTGCAAGCAGCTGCCTCACTGCTGCTTTTCCTAAAGTGAGAGTGGATCAGAAATTTTTGCATTTCCCGGCATTAGAGGCATCTCAATTCACTCCTAAATCCAAAGCCAGCAGCCCTTGCTTCTGCCCCCACGCAGGGCCATGCAGGGACCTGAACCCCTGAAAGCATCCGGGCCCCAAAACACCTCATGGCTTCGGCTGGAGACCTGCGGTCAGCCTGGCTGGGGCACTGACGGCAGTGGTGAGTACAGGGCTGGTCATGTCCTTGCCCCAGATGGGCCCTTTTCCCCCATCGCGGGGTTTGCTTCTAATATCTCCGCTTGCCCAGGGGAATAACCCCCTCGCCTGCCATCCCTGGGGGGTCAACCCGCACCTCTGGCCACCAGCTCCCTCAGGGCTTTGCATCCCGGCGCTGCGACGGGGATGCCCATCCCTGCAGCAGAGAGAGAGCCAAAAGGAGCCCGGCCCGGAAACCCTGACCTAAGTTGAGGCCAATTACCCATTAATTGATGCCGCCCGCTCCCCAGTGATTAATTGTCAAGAGAAGCCACGTCACATTTTGCAAGCCCAGACTCCAGCACAGCGACACCGTGGGTCTTTATCAGCCCCGGGGCCAGCCGCGGCACCAGCCTGTCTGAGCCAGCCAGGTACCTCCGCATCCCAGGGCTTGTTTGTTTTGGTGTAAGCCTGAGCATAATTGGGGCTAAAGAAAAATACCCACAGCAAAACAAACGCGGCGCCAATGATGGACACAGCCCTGCAGCCAGTACGAAGACAGATGGGAGGAGAGCCTGTCCCAAGAAGCCCAGGTGGAGATGCCCGGAGAGTTCAACACATGGCTGTCGACCATGCAATTCATTTCCAGTAGTCCCTGTGAGAGCGAACACCCCGACCAACACCTTTTGCAGAGTGATGTGCCCAAGGCTGGACAGAGAGCCCCACCGCATCCCACTCCGCCCTCCCAGCCAGGGGAGCAGGGCCGCCTGCACCAGCCACGGGACTTTCTCATGGCTTTCCTTGCCCCGGCTTCCGCCAGCACCACCCTGAATAATTCATGTACAAGACAGAGAAGAGGATAAATCAGAAGCAGCAATTAACATCAGTTATTTTACATGCTGGGAAGATCTATCGGCCCAGCTCCACCAGGTTGCAGTGATTAATGCAGTGCCTCTCCCCTGGACAGAAGCCCTTACATTCAATTACAGGTGCAGGGGGGCTCCCAGCCAGCAAGAAATCAAATGGAGAAGAGACTGACTTGGGAGACCCCCGGCCACTGTAAGAGATTTTGAGTGGATCCGCCCCATATTAGCCTCAAACAGGTTTAATGGGGTTCAGACAGGTTAAGAAACCAAACATACACAAAAATCAGGCACGCTCTGACTTCCCCATGCATTTATGATTTAGTGTAAAGCCATCAAAGCCGGTTCTTAGGTCACGTCCATCATGCTAGTCTGCAGGTTTATCAGGCCAGCCCTCTGATGCCCTGGGAGCGGGCTAGCCTGGGGCACAGAGGATGTTTTAAAAATAAATTTTAAAAAAGTAACATCCTGTCTTGATTAATATTAGTTAATTAACCAACAATTTATTAATGTTAATTAATTAACAAACTGAATACTATTTTAATTCTTCGGTAACAGCTGACTCCAAATGTCCTTTTTCACCCCATCCAGGACTGTCTCTTGCAACGCACTTGTTTCCAGGCTAGCCTGGGAGCTTGGCTCTGTTGGGTCAGGATCCCTCCCGTGTCCCATAGGTAGCAATTGATTTGTTTCTGACAACCAGCAGCCTTACAGAGATGCTTCTGCGTCTGCTGGGGGGCCCAGAGAGGGAAAGCTCTGGGGTTTTTTTATAGCTGAGCCCTTACCAAGCTCACAGGTGTCAGACGCGATGTGATGTGTTTCGAATCCAGCTCCTGGGCTGGGTCTGCATAGTGACTATTTTTACTGTTTGATCTCTCTGCTGTAGTTACATCCGACTCCCTCCTCTCGTATCGTTGGCCTCAGTAACAAAATGCCTGTTTATTCAGATTTAGACCTTGCTAACCAACGCAACACCAAATTTAGGACCAAGAAAGCCACCACTGAGCCATCACAGTGCGGCTAGGCTATAACTACTTATTTTAGAGCCTCGATCATGTCAGAGCTGCAGCACCCATTGAAAGGAAGGGGAAAGGCTGCAGTCACAGACCTCTTGGCAGCAAAGCCCCTGCCCTGCTCTGTGGCACACATGGCTCCAGCTCCTCCCGCAGCCTGGCCGGGCTCTCAGTCCCCGCTGCCCGGCACAGCCATCTTCCAGGGAGGAGTTCTATTAGCCCAAGCCATTAACACAGAAAGTTATTAGTAGGCTCCTGGGCAGAGTCTATTTTCATATTCATTTGGCTAATTAAACATAAATCATTGCTCGGGGTTACCATAAAAGATCACAAGCCCTGTTAGCTAGGCCATATTCACAGGAGAGGAAGGGTGTCACCCCTGTGCAGAGGCGATTCACGGTCACGCAGGACATGCTCGGTCTGCTGTGGCAATGAGTGGCTCCGTCACACACAGGCAATGACGGACACAGTGGGTGAGTGGGGTTATTTGGGCTCCGAGGACCCGGCATCTCTTCTTTCCACCCACAGGGTGTTTAAAGCAGTGACATCGGGCCGTGGCTCTCCACGACGGCAGGGCTTGGAAGATGCTCTGTGAGCATCCCAGCCATGATCAATATTTGGAGCCTGCTGGCTCTGGCTGCCCTCCCCAGGGTCCAGCAGAGCATATGGGATTTCCCAAGCCACCAGCTAGTGTTGCAGCAGCTTTTAAGATGTCATCTGCCTCCTCGTGGGGATGCTCTGCCAGTCACGTCAGCTGAAGTGGTGGGAAAGTCCAGGGACCTCTCCGGGGTCCCGCCACTAACCTGGTCCCCATGCCCATGCTGGCAGCCGGCACATCACAAGGCAACTCTACAAAATCACCAGTAGATGGGATTTTCTGCTCCAGACAGGACACAGAAGGACTGCAGGTGGGTCTAGGAGGGGCCGGGATGGATGCCCTGAGAAGCAGCGTGGAGATGCTTCCCTGTGGCCAAGGCACTCACAGGAGGGACATGGTCTCTCTGCTGAGTGCTGGCCTCCTGCCGCTGTTTACCATGTCCCTGTGTTTGGGTCGAGGGCCCGCCGCAAACAGCAGCGTGGCTGGATCTGGTTTCACTCCCTTTCTCAAAGCAAACAAACACAGACAGCGTCGCCCGCCGTGTCGGCCTGGGGGCACGAGGGCAGGCGGGCAGGCTTCGTCTTCCCATGGACACTGGACACAGCTGGCCCCAGGCTGGGTTGGGTGCTCCAGGTTGCACCCGCTGCATCCCCCTCCGCGACCAAGGTTCCTCCTTGCATCCCGCTGGTAGGAGAAGCCAGCCTGTCTGTCCCCATGGCAGGGGGTCTCAGGGCTGCCGTGCTGGTCACATGATGACAAAGCCACTCTTTGTGTGGCAGGACAGAAGTCCATGCCTCGCATGGGTTTGGTTAGCAGGGCTGCCACGAGACCCATGGGCATGGCGCTGCATCCACAGGGTGCTCGAGGGATGGGCAGAGAGGGCCAGGGCTGAGCTGCAAAGCCAAGGGCAGGGGGACACGGAGGGGTTCGGGCTGAGGGACAGCATCGAGCAGGCTGGTCCAGCCCCACTGCTTGGTGTCTGCATTTCAGTGCCCACAGCAAAATCCACCTGCCAGTCAAAGCACCCCTGCATCCGCCTGCCCCACGGATCGGCTCCGGCTGCGTGTCCCAGCTGGTTGCAGACGGATGGGCTGGGAGCCAGCCAGGGGCAGGCAGAGGAGCTGGGAGCCAGGGTAGGGGGCTTTGACCCTCTTTGGGGCAGCTTGCAGGCAGAGCAAGCTCGAGCTGCCTGCGTGCCACTGTGGTGGCAGAGCCACAGGGGAAAGAAAGTCCCCACTTTCTGCCTCCAGTCCCTTCTTGAGGCTGGGCAGCATCCGGGGCCAGTGCTGCCAAGGGTCCTTGGGTCCTCTCACTGCCTGGCAGCTGGGACGTGGCTGTTTGCTGCAGATGGAGCTGCAGCATCGCTCGTGCCTCCAGAATTCCTAGTTTATTTGGCAGCTCTCTGGAATCCGGCTCAGTGCTTGTAGTTTGCAGCACTGGCCAAGCCGGGCACACACCTACAACGAGCCCTGTAAGGTGGGGAAAGCAGCGGGACGGTGTCTCCGGGAGTTCGGGGAGGACATACTGTGGGCAGTCTGTGCCTCCTGCCTGCAGTCCAGCGGGCAGGGAAGGAGCGGGGAGCTTACTCTCCATTGCCGCCGGGAACCTGGCAGTCCCCTGCCCCGCGTCCTGCCTCTGTGCCAGCTTGCAGCCCCACGGCACACTGGTCCCCTCTGCCTCCTGTTACCAGTCGCTGAAATCCCACCTGTTTTCCCTGCTGTTTGTAGTGGTAGCCCTGTCCGTATTAACCCCTGACCTCGCTGAGCTGCTCTTTTCTTCTTTCAACAATTGTGTTTACCAAGTGCTTGGAAGTTGGCTTTTTATTCCGTGTCAGAGCTCAGCCATCCTGTCTCCAGCCTGGGATGCTTCCCGTTGCTTCCCAGCTTGGAGGGTCCATGGCAGCCACAGCCCCGCACAGGGATGCTGCTCCTGCCAAGCCAGCTGGTGAATCAGAGCAGCCCCAGAATCCCTGAAAGGCCTGGCAAAAACTGGTGCTCACTTTTTGCTGGCAGATCTTAGGAAAACTCCCCCATACTCTCTGGTTCCTGTCCCCCCCCAGCTTCCCACAGGACCCCAGCTTTGCCTGGGTACCAAGAGGGAGGACCCGAGCCTCACCCCTCTCAGGTCCAGAGCGACCCGTGGTCCCGGCTGCCCCAGTCCCAGATGGAGAAGTCGGACCTGCCTGGGACCTTGGGAGCAGGGACAGGAGAGCGTTGGGGGTGAAGGTCGAGGGTAGAGGGTGTGGAGCGACAGTGCTTCTGCAAACCCTCACCAAGCCAGCCTGCCCCAGCCTCAGGGGACTTCCCTTCATTCACCTCCCTTCACTCACCCTTCCTTAATTATTCTTAATGGATAAGCTCATAACAGCTTCTATTAACTTTATTACCAGACCAATTAGTGATTTCTTTCTCCCCCTCCTCCTCCCCCCATGCTAATAAACCCATCAAACATGAAGACAGCATCTGCACCAGTACCAGTCAACCTGGAGAAGGTGCTGCGAAATGTAGCCTAGCCTGAGCTCCAGATGCTCTGTTGGGCACTTCCGAGATCGATGGATCCTCCCCAAGACGTGGCCCAGCAAGGAGAGGAGGGAGCCAGGGAGGAGGAAGATTAATTGGAGAAGACTTTGGCACCGAATCTCTCCAAAATCTGCCAGCGGGAGCTGAGCGGGAGCAGCTTGACGCTGGGATGCAGCTCTCTTGCCTGCAGCCCTGAGAGCTGGCGGGGTCGGTGCAGCCGGCAGAGGATACAGGTGTTTGTTGGCAGGTCCAGGCGAAGGAGCCGTGGCATCAATCGAAACTCCACAGGACGACAGGGATGTGGCCATGGGGACAGGAGATGGAGGATTGGCTGTGGCCACGTGCTCTGAGCAGAGGGGAGAGGACACTTGCCCAGCACGGGGGGCGAGAGAAGTCCCAGCACCTCTGCTTTGCTCTATGGGGGACATGAGGGAGGATGGGGACGCCCCTGGGGCACACACTGGCCATCGCAAGGAGGCTCCGACGAGTCCTGTATCCCCTTCGGAGAGGGAGAGACACAGAGGACGAGTGCTGGTGCTGAGCATATCATCCAGAAATCCTTCCCCAACCTCTGCCCCCTTTGGGGACCCATCCCCAGCACCCCGAAGGTGAGTGCCCCCCTCAGCCCTCTGCACAGTCCTTGCAACCACACAAGTGCTGGGTGCACAAATACGGGAGCTGGCTGCAAGCCACAGCCGTGCAGGATGCTCTGGCTCGCAGCGGGGCCATCACAGGCTGACTGACAGCCCCTGAAGGGGACAGGCAGGGAAACTGTGGGAGCGAAAGGATTTCGAAATGTTTGACCGAGGGACCTTGCTTGGAAAGCAACTCCCCTCACAGAGATGCCGGCTCCTGCCCCATAGCATTTCTCAGAGACCCCTCAGCTGCCCACGCAGTTTGTTCCAGCCTGGAAGGACCCACTTGAGCATCCTGGAAAGGCCACGGTGTTCCCAGCAGCCCGGACCACGTGTCCTGCTGGTGTCACACTGACAGCCTGCAGCTTTGGCACTTTGAAAGGACCCCTGGGCCACTGCGAAACTCCAGCCTGCTCAGGTCACAGGGCAGCACAGCTCTGAGCCGAAGGGCTACCAGCCCAGGGGCTCAGGGTGGGCTTTCAGTCCTTGGCCGGCTGGGACAACCAGAGGGGCTGCAGTACGGGGAGGACTCGTGCCAGAGCCTTTTTACTAAACAAGTGCTCACACTCACATGGGGTCTGAGTGGCCACCAGCCACCAGGAGTAGGAGCCTGCAGAGACAGCCCTCAGTGTTTCAGCCATGCTCAGCCCTTGGGTTTAAAGCTAGGACCAGTACGAGACGGTTCACCCAGCCAGGTCCCCTCCCAGCTCCTGAAGGATGCCAAACGGGGCGCTGTGCATTTGGCCTGGCAAAAAAAAACCCGACAGCTTTTGGTGGTTGCTCATAGTCACCTCTGCTTGGAGATACTGCTCCTTGAGTACATCCCCTGAGAAGATGTCCCCAGCCAGAGATGAGTTAGCAGGGGACGGTATCCTGCGTTCCTCATGTAACGAGGTCCCGCTGCCTCCTGATGTTGTGGGTGGTTTGCTATGAACAGCCAGCAGCTGAATGCATATTTATAGCAAATGATCCCATGAGGCATTGAGGGGCCTCCCAGACCCACTGCAGTGCTGACTGCTGGCTGAGCACCCCAAGCTCCTGCTCTTTCTGTCGTCTTTCCAAGTGGTCCAACATTAGCTCTTTCCTGAAATAGCCCATTTCTGGGTCCCTGGATGGCTCTCACCTACAAATCTCCTTTTCCCTCTGGAGTTGATCACTCTTGAGACTCCCAGTCCGCAGTCTGTAGGACCTGCCCCATCCACCTCAGACTGGACCAGACAAGGTCTTTGCACAGCACCTGGCCGGCACAGGGATCTCCAGCCCATGCAGGTAGAACACTCCTCAGCCGCCTGCAGGGTTGTCACTCCCAAGGCAGAGAAAAAACGGAGCTGCCCAGCTCTCACCACTTCTAAGCTCCTTGATTTGCACCCAAATCCCAATGAAGAGATCCTTAGAGAGCTCCTGGCCTTCATCTGCTAAGGGCTGTGCAGATTGGAGCTCCAAGAAGCTCCAATCTTTATCAATTATTTGGGTGAGGGGTTTGAGTGCTCCCTCAGTAGGTTTGCAGATGACACCAAATAGAGCGGGAGTGTCGATCTGCTCAAGGGTAGGAAGGTTCTGCAGAGGGATCTAGACAGGCTGGATCCAAGGGCTGAGGTCAGTTGTATGAGGTTTAACAAGGCCAAGTGCCGGGTCCCGCATGTCAGTCACAACAACCCCATGTAACGCTACAGGCTTGGGGAAGAGTGGCTGGAAAGCTGCCCAGTGATGGCTGACAGCCAGCTGAACATGAGCCAGCAGTGTGTCCAGGTGGCCAAGAAGGCCAATGACATCCTGGCTTGTATCAGGGATAGGGTGGCCAGCAGGAGTGGGGAAGTGATCGTGCCCCTGTTCTCGGCACTGGTGAGGCTGCTCCTTGAATACCATGTTCAGTTTCGGTCTCCTCAGTACAAGAACTGAGGTGCTGGAGCAGGTCCAAAGAAGGGCAACAAAGTTGCTGAAGGGTCTGAAGAACAAGTCTTATGAGGAGTGGCTGAGGGAACTCGGATTGTTTAGTCTGGAGAAGAGGAAGCTGAGGGGAGACCTTATGGCTCCCTACCACTATCTGAAAGGCAGTTGTAGTGACCTGGGTGTTGGACTCTTCTCTGAAGTAACTAGCGATAGGATGAGAGGCAATGGCCTGAAGTTGTGTCAGGGGAGGTTTAGATCGAATATCAGGAAAAATTTCTTTACTGAAAGAGTGGTCAGGCATTGGAACAGGCTGCCCAGGGAGGTGGTGGAGTCACCATCTTTGGAGGTGTTCAAAAATATGTAGACGTGGCACTTTGGGACATGGTTTAATAGGCATGGTGGTGTTGGGTTGACGATTGGACTTGATGATCTTAGAGGTCTTTTCCAACCTTAATGATTCTATGAATCTGCAGCTGATGTGGAGTGGCCCAGTGGCTCTGCAACCCTCGAGGGACATGTGGGGACAGTGCCTGGCCAGGGGGGTGCCCTGGGCCTAGCATCACAAGCTTAGGGCCAGTCCCAGCCCGGGGACTGGTGAGGAAGAGCAACAATACCACCACGGGTCTGGGAAGAGGAGGAAGCCCAGCCCAAATCTTCTCAGTATCAGGCAGACAATCTGGTGTAGTCGCTTGGAAAACTGACCCTAAAGGCTTCCAACTTCATGGCCAAAAGGGCTTCCCCTTTGCATGTGGGTGCACGAGGGGGAGAACGATGCTCCGTTTGTATATGGCTATCACTGATGAAGATGGAGCAGGAGAGAGCAAAGCAATGCTGCCCCCCACCTCCCCCCAGCCCTTCCAAAATAAACAGGCCTGGGAAATAATAGTCAATGTGAAAGGAATTAAAAAGGCTTCCGCGTGTGTGCGCGTCTATGTGTGTGCGAGTCCTGCCAGGTTAATACTGCTGCCGATTCGCCTGACAGCTCCAAGATTGATTACCCGCCTCAGCGCTCTTTATAACTTGATCAGTCGAATTAATCTCTGGCTGCGGGCCCATCTGATGCCAGGCATCACAAATTTAATTTGGAGGTGTACGGGATCTTTTATTCCTCCCTCCCCCTGCCCCCCCCATTCCTGTCCCTTTCTTCTTGGCTCGCCAGCACGTCTGATGCTCCCGCTGCCGCAGGGATGACCTAGGCTGTCAAAGCTTCCTCGGGGCTGCAGGGAATAGCATCATCAGGTAAACCTATGCTACACACAGCAAAAAAAAAAAGGAAAAAAGATCCACAAAAAACCAAACAGAGGCCAAAGCAGACGCTAAGTAAGACATATTAATGTACTAAAGACTTAATGAAGTTGGGGGGGGGGTGATGAGGATGGAGGGGAAAGTGCTTACTTTATTAGTTTATGGCCGATTAATGGGAATGGTCATTACAATGATGGAGATGGATTGCTCCCATCAAACACAACCACCAGCTCCTTTTGGAAGGTAGAGGGGTGCCGGCACTAGCACCTCACTGCTTGGCCGAGGTCTGGGAAGTGGGGTGTTGGGGAGATAGGGGAGAGGGGCTTGGGGAGCTGAGAGGGTGCCATGGGGGGTTTGGAGGATGCCATGAGCTGGAGACTGAATGAAGCGGTTCAGGTGGTGGGACTGAGGGGTCTGTGCTTTGGAGAAGGGATCCTGCAAAGGAGAGGAAAGAAAAGGGGGAAATGGGGAGGCAAAAGACAGTCCATGCCAGCACGCAATCTGGGGGCGATTTCAGGGCCCCAAAGATGTATTCAGCTTCCAGGTCCAGAGGGAGGGCATCTAGGATGTGTTAGCACCCAGCTCCCAGCCAAGGAAGGCACAGGACGGACAGACCGACCGGCCAGGAGCTCAGGAGCTCAGTTCCATGGATGGTAAGGAGTTCTTACCTGCCACCCCTCCTGAGCTCTGCACTGGTAACCCCCAGGTGGGATCTGCACTACTGGACCTGGCCAGGATATGGAAATCACTTTGGTTCACTCCAGAACACGGTTAAATACCTGCTCACAGCCCAGGTGCCCTGTGGCAATGACCCAGAGATCCCCAGACACCTCATGATAATCAGAATTATCCAATAACACTCCAGCCGCTAATTGGTAGTTACCCTTTAGCTCACTGGGGCAGGGTAGTAATTCTCATCCCCCTGAGCCATGCTACCGACTGCCACTTACTAGGGCTGGAGGAAGAAACGCGGCAGGAAACACTTGCACTTGCACCCGCTCAACGGCCTGTGATTCCTCCTGTACCATGTTTGCACATGCTTTCATTCACCTCACTCCAAAACTTACACCAACCATGGAGAGCAATTTACTTTTTTTTTGCCTTTAATGGCCAGAATATTCACACTGAAGGCAGAAGTTGGGAAACAGGAGGGAACATCTTAGACACTTGTGCAAACTTTGCTGCTTGTCTGGAAAGCTCAGGTCTGTTGAGCTTCACATATGGGGGAGAAGGACAGAAAGAGACACTTCTTTCGACTGCTTTTTTTTGGATGGCAGGGTCCCAGGGCACAGCCAGGACCTGCCTGCTCTGGCAGTCTCCTGACCCATTTGCCTTGGCAGCAGGTGGCAGAGGCTAAACCCTTGGCAGAAGCGAATGTGCACTCAAAGCAGCTGCCTTCCCTGTGCAGCCTTACCCATGGCTCTTCCAGCTGATGTACCTGAGCTCTGCCCAGCCCAGGGCACCGGTGATCTCTTCGCCCACCTCCCCATAGCTCTATGCTCTCATGGGCCCTGGGTTTTCTCTGTAGGGTTAGCACCAGCTTGTTGAACACAGTGGTTTGTGGGCTCATGAAGCAGTGGGAGATGAGCTCTGCCCTGCAACTTTACTGTACAATTACGCCTCAGGAGCAATGCAAGGGTCTGATGGAGCGAAATGGAGCTACGGGTTTCCACCTCTTCAGGTCCTCTCCCAACCCAGTGGCTCTCTATCTGTATGTGTTATCTGGCAGTTCATCCAGTTTCCCATCTAACTGCTGGACAAGCCCAAGACGATTTGGTCTCTGGAGTTTGGTGGAGCAAGCCTAGCTTGCATTTGGGGTTGTGAAGGGGTTGGGATCACCCGGCAGCTCACTTGCTGTCCACACCAGAGGTCTGGCACTCAGCAAGGGAAGGGCTAATGCACGCCAGCATTGAGCAGCGCTGCCACTCTCCAGCATCCACGCGGACTCGCAGCCTTTCATCATTCCCAAGTGATGAATAACCACCCTAATGAATGGAGGGAAATTGGATTAGCGCTGAACACCCATGTGCTTAAACTGTGCCTGATTAAACCTCCATCTGTGCAGGCAAAGGCTGAGACTTGTCACCACTCAAAAGCCAGGGAGCTGGCAGCTCTTGTGCACGGCCTCATCTGCAGCCTGTTTGGACATTTCAGGTGTTCAGGAGCTTTTTCCCCCTCACCCCTAGTAACCTACCCCTTGAAGGCTGAACTGGAAAGCTTGGGGCTGGTTTTCCTCAGTCTGCTGACCTGTTCCCAGTGGCTGCATTTGCAGCTAGAAGAGAGAAGCTGTACAAGACTTCTGGGCTTGCTACCAGGTCCCTGCCTCAGCTGGGAAAATATCAGTCGCATCCTCCGTACCTCAGTTTCTCCATCTCCAACTGACATGAGCAACAACTTCTTACATGCAGTGACTGTTTTCATTAAAGCAGAGACTGTTTGCCAGTAGGAATTTGCCCCAAACTCTGGCCTGTGCAGAAGCCACCTCAGCTTTTCTTGGTGGCTTTTCATAGACCCCTTAGAAACAGCCTGGGGATATCAATGGGCCCAACAGTTCATAAGACATGGGTGCCAGGACATGGAGTAAGAAACCTGCAAGGACCAAGGTTGCAACTAGAGAATTCAAGGCTAGGATTGATGCCAGGATCCTCTGCAGTTGCCTCTGAAACTACCCAGGCCAAGTTATATCAGCCTGTGTCCAAACACCAACAGCTGTAACTCAGGTTTGCTTGAAGCATCACTATGACAAAAACACACAGAAAAGGATCCCATTTTGCTCTGCAGACAACAAAACCAGGCTAAGCCACCTCTGATCTTGGTGGACAGGCAGATTTCAGCCCCCTCTCACTGCTAAAACAACTGGAAAACAAAATGAATCTTATTTTCAAGTGTTTTTTTTTCTTGGTTTGAACTCAGGTCCAGATTAATGTTTTCTCTTTCTTAGTTCCATAAGCCAGTCCTTCAGCACTTGGTGATTCTTCCTCACAAAGTGACCAGGGGCCCTCATGCTCTTTTTGATAAGCTCAATCCACCAGACACTACAAAGCATTTCCTCTGGGCCTGAAATCACACCGTGGCTCTCCCTGTGCCAGCTCCAGTGGCACCTCCATGCTCCTGCCCAGGAGATGGCACGGCCCTCTGACCCTCCACTCTGGGAAGCTCACAGCCCTTGGATGGCTGCCCCTTGCTGCAGACCCCGGGGACAGCTGTGGGACCTGATGCTGGGCTCCTGCCTGCTCACAGTCTTGGTTGCTTGGGGCCATTTTTGGAGAGGAACAGCTGCTGCAACCCATCTCATGGGCAAACATGACATGACGGTGTTGTCCTAAAGACACATCTGTAGGAGCCATTTCCACTCTCCTCCCCAGACACAAGACCTTCCATGTCCAGATCACTGTAAGACACTGTACAACAGCATATCCCACACCAGGATCTGGCCCTACATCTGGTCGCCAGATCTGACCAGTGCTGCCGCATTCTTCCCTAGCCTCCACACACCCTCATGGAGGGCCAAGGGATTGATACATCACCAGCCTGACCATGAGCCAGTTTGGATCAGCACGACCCAGGGTTTGGCTGCCAAGCACTTTTGGCATTGATTTGCTCTCACGCTTGTGCAAGATGAAGCTGCAACATCTGCTGACCCAGCACCACTATGTAATGAAATGCAGTCATTGCTCTGATTGACAGCCCAGCAACCCCACAGAAGAACCAAGGAGCAGACAGCCCAGCCAGTCACTAACTCCTGGATAGCTTTTCCTGGTTTCCATGCAGGGTCAGGCTGCATTTGCCCATGGGCTCCACTGGGTTCAGAAGAATAACTGTTGTCTTTGCATCTCATGGAACTTGGTCACTTATGCTGCTTTAATTGCCAGGCTGATTTGCTACCAGGTCCTGAGCAGGCAGTTGCGTAGCCAACCTTGTCAGTTGTGCAGCATCACTGCTGTCCCAGCCTTGTTGGGAGGTGGCTGTAGGGCCACCCCACCCCAAGGGAGCCAGCGCAAGGACCCACACATGCTCAGGGCAAGGAGCTGGAGGGACACAGGAGGGTGCTCAGCATCATCCCTAGCCAAGGTGGCATTACTGTCCAGCACAGCATCACGAGGGAGCCCAAAAGCCGCCAGCCCCTCTCCCCATTTCATGTCCCCATGGAGGAAACTTTCCAGCCCAGGACAAGATTGCCACCAAGGATCTGTCATAGGTAGTGGGAGCTCAGGCTCCATAACACCCGGTGTCCTGCCCTCAACCTCAGGCACATCCCGACCACAGCGCTGTGCTCCCTGGCAGCTCACCCAGAGGCTGGGACTACCCATCCCGGACAACCCCGCCAGCTCTTCTGCTGCACACTTGTATTCCACCCACACCGGAGACAGCTTGAGCCCCTAAATCTAACTCCGCCTGAGGTCTGCGCCATGAAAACCCCAACCCAGCCTGCCTGCAAACACCCCGAATGAGCTTTGCCCCCCAGCTCCGTGAGCGAGAAAGCGGGGGAACCCTCGCTAATGCAGGTGCCAGCCGCTCTTCAACCGTAATGAAAGTCTCAGGTATCCCAGCCCAGCCAAATCACCTCCTACAGACGCAGTACGGCGCTGGAGTAGCAATAAAAGTGTCAGGGACATCTCCTCGTGCATCACCAGACTGCAGCATTTCGGGAGCGGCCTGCACAGAGGTTAATTATTGCTTCCCTCTCTTCCCCTCTCGCTCCCAGTTTAAGATGGATCTGACTGTCAGGAGGGGTGACAGATGAAGACAAAGCACAGGTACGGCTCCCATGAACTCTGCGCCCGCCTGTATCATCCTAGAGCAGCTGGGAGCGCGTGGAGCAGAGCCGGGGGGAGGCAGAGGAGGGGGGAGAGCTGAGAAAGCGGCAACCCTACCAGCACTGGAACGGATCTGCTGCGGGGGACGTGGGGTTGCTGGGCTGGAAGAAGAGAAATTACAGCTCCTTTCACCCCAGTTTTATGCGAGATGGATATTTTTTTCCTACTTGCCTCTCCACGCAGCTTCAAGACGTCACATAATATTGGCAGAGACCTTTGCCCAAACACCAAGGAGAGCATGAGAAAGAGCACATGGTCAGATGCCTGCTACTCCGTGGAGCTCCCATCACTGCAAGCGAAAACACATTTTGAGCATCTTCCCCTTGAGATTTAATGTAAGAAAATCTGGGATCAGGGTCCCAGCTCTGATACTATCACAGGTTTCTGAAGTCCCATTTCACAAATCAGCCCCTGGCTGGAAAAGCACTCATATCTTTTGGGTGGAAGAGGTTTGGAGGTACTGGTATGAGCAGTCCCCAGCAGACAGACAGTTCTGAGCATCCCTCCTCCACGTGCAGTGCCAGATGACTTGTCCTTCACCTTCCTTCCTGGCCAGTGGCTTTAGTTGCAACATAATTATTGCCGTTAAAATCCTGCTTTGACTGCCAAAGGTGGAAGAGCTGACAGTGACCCTTCTCTCTGTTTCTCAGGACACATCCCTCTCTACAGCTTTCAGTTTTGCTGGCCTGTTTTGAGCACCTTTGTCCTCCCAGTGATCAGAGCATCAGATCCACTGCCCAGCAGGCACCCAGCCCCGTTGGCCCCAGCAGGGAAAGGACACAGCTGCCTTCAAAGTGTCTTCTCTCCATTTTCCAGCCAGATGGGGAAAATCAGTTCCTATTCAGCAGACAGGAGCATGTTGGGCTGTCCCAGCAAAAGCCAGCTGCTTTGCCTCCCAGGCAGTTTTTTGGTAATGAAGGGATGCTGTGACAGAGGAGCACGTGCCTTGCTGCTGCTGGTTTTTGCCACTGCCCCCGCACAGGAATTCCCCATGGCAGCAGGAGCAGGGCCCAGCCTTCTCCACTCCAGGAGGGTTTGGAGGGGTTCGTCAGGAAGATGGATTCATGCCCCTTCCCCTGGCGCTCCCCGCAATCTGGTTTAGCTCTCGCCCATGTGGAGGGGCTGCCAAAGCAGCGCTCAGCATCTGGCTTTAGGGAGACTGCAGGCTGGGAATCACAAGCCTGGGGGATGTGCTGGCTCCATGGGGCACAGCAGCACCCGGGTCTCCAACTCCTGCCTTCCCCTTGCTCACAAGCACTGACACTGCAGTCAGTTCAGAGCGGTAGAGCCACCCCCAGGCACCCAGAATGGGAAATTACCCCAATTCCTGCTCCCAGGAGAGTTTGGATTTTGTCCCATGCCATGAGCTGAGGGATGAGAAGTGCCAGCATTGGCAGTTTTCATCCCCATGGAAAGGCTTTCACGGATGACCCCAATGGGAAGATCTGCCTCGAGCCATTCCCAAACAGCGCCTTCCCTTTCCAGGCTTTCCGGCCGTTTCAGCCTTGTTTGATGCCATTTAGCTGCAGTTGCTGAAGGAAACATCACTTCAAATTAAACCAAAGGGGAGCGCTTCAGCTGGACAACTTTGAAGTAGGAGGTTTTGATAAAAGCCTGTATTTCCTCCCCCTCTTGATCTTTATTTCCTCCCCCTCTCCAAATGCTGAGCTTTGGCATGGCTGCTCCTGCACAGCCAGGGGAAAGGCTGTGAGTCCCCCCCAGCGGCATCGCCCCTCACTCAGGCAAACGACTTCTCCCTCAGGACAACGGGCTCGATACCAGCAGCTGAACCCAAGTTCATGCTCTCTGTATCACCCAGCAGCAAGACAACAGATTTAAAGCAAAGCCACCTAGAGGTCCTTTCTCCCTCCATGCATACCCTGGACAGGCCAGGTCCCAACGCAGTGAGGGTGCAGAGCCCAGAAGATATTTCCAAGTACCAAAGTTCCTGGAGGAGAGGAGCAGCACAGTTATCCTCAACGGCTGCCAGCCTGCCCCACGGCTTATACACTGAGGTTGCCACATTGCAGCCAGGGTAGAATGGCCTCTTCAGAGCCAGAAATGTTCTGCCTTATTTGTACCATGGGAATAAGTGAGAAGACACTTTTAAGCTGCCATTTAGTTACCCCCCTGCCTTCCAGACAGCTCCCACGACCCCAGGAGACTCCCGTCTTCCCAGATGCTTTCCCAAGCCCTTTCAAACCCCAGTGCTTAGTCCCAGGCAGGCTGAGCCATCAGTGCACCAAGCAAGCTATGGCTCTGCCCAGCCCCTGGCAAGCCCCCGGTGCTTTCCTTGGATGGAGGCTCATCTCCCACCTCCTCCTCACCAGCCCTCCAGGAGGGCAGGAGGAGCACCCAGGCTGCAGATAGCACGTGTGCCTGCCAGGGAGAACATATAGGGAAGGCTGAAGAGCTCAGAGTGCACCCCTCCCTGCACGACAGCTAAACGAGCCAAGACAATTAAATGTGCCATTTGATGGCTGCCTGGCAGGGCTGGAGTCTCTCTCTCTTTTAATAAAAGGCCTCTTTCCCGAAGTCGCTCAGTCTGCGGTGAGGGCTGCAGCTTGTGAAGTGCGAGAGCCCTTCACATTTAATTAAACAGCCCGTCCAAGCCTGCCTCGTGTCGGCAGAGCTTGCTGTGCTGCCAGAGGTGCCCTGGCACCTCACGCACACTACAGACCTTGCCAGGAGAAACCACCCTACCCCTGCGGAGCCCCCCACCTGCACCCCTGGCACAGGCAGACCCAAGCCCCAGCTCACCTGGGCTGTGCGATGCCACTCCAAACTGGGCTGCCATGCCCTCATATCAGTGCCCAGAGGGTACTTAGGCCTTGCAGAGCTGCCGTCCCCTGTGATACAAGCCCTGCTCTCCGGAGAGGAGCTGAGACCCAGCAGCTCATTACACACAGACTGCAGAAAGGAGGTTCTTCTGGAGGTCTCTGGGGTATGAGACAGCCTGTATGGGACAGTCAGGGACAAGGGATGCCCTTAGAGGGTCCGGCCCCATGGTCGACCGTATCGTCCCTCTACATGTCTGACCTACAGCTACAGAGGCCACTCCGCAGCCGGGATGCCACGGCCATGGCCTCCCCGAGCCCTGCGTGCAGTCAGCGCTGGCTTCCGCCTGTCGCCAGCTCTGGTCCTCATCAGCCCGAGGAGGGGAAATGCCCTGCTCTTGCCCAGGGCAGATAAGAGAGATGGATAAGGGCAGGGGCAGAGGGGAGGCCAGTATTTGGGTAGCTTGGCTGGCTTTTTGGAGAGCATTTGCTTTGCTGAGACCTGCAGCTTAACCCTTTCTTTCCCAAGGCCAGAGCAAGCTGGTGGTGGGAGAGAGATAGAGTTTGAGACTGTTCCTGAGGACACCATCTTAATGCACTTGGTGCTTTTGGGGAGATGCTTGGGACGCAACAGCCGCTCCCATCCTGCAACCACAGCAGCCCAGTGGCTGATGGTTTGTTATCTACAGACACAGGGGCTGCAATCCTCTGGCTGCAGCTGTACTTGCAGGACATGCCAGACCAAGGGTCCCAAGACCCTCTTGGTCCCACGGACCCCAGACCAGATGCAATAACAGATCTTTATTTTTTTTCCCCTGTGCTTTTCCTCCCTACCTGAGGCAGGGAAGGACTGACTCCAGTAGGTGCCCTGGAGAGATGCTGAACTGCTGCCCCAGCCCTCCACTGCATAGAGCAATACGCAGCTGCAAAGCAAGGCGGGTGGATGGGAACAGGAGATGGGAGTCTCCCGTTGCTTCTGCTTCTTCTCCCAGGCATGCCAGCAAGAAGTTTATCAAAAGGGAGGTCTCAGGCTGTGCTTTGGATGTGGGTGTCCAGCCAAGTGAATTTTTTTGGTTCTCACTAGTAGCCCAAAGTTGCTGTCCCATGCTCCCCTCCTGCGTTGCCAAACTGGCTGAGCCCAGACAGCCAGGGTGTCTGCTGATAGTTCTGAGCATTCCCCAACCCACCGGGGCTCAGGGGCTGCTCTGCAGAGACCCCATCACTCACACTTTTAGGCCTGACAAGCCAAAGGCGCAGTAATTGCAAGCCAGATACCCCCCCACTTCCGAAACAGCGCGCTCCGGCAGGGACCAGGCACAGGGGCTCCCATTTCCGCCTGCCTCCGGCTGTTACGGAGCAGAGAAGTGACAGAGAGCAGCCCCGGGGCAGAAAGGGCTGCGAGGAGAGACAGCAACCAGCACTCCGATAAGGCAGGTCCCTGCTGAGCATCTCCTTGCTACTGAGACAACCCGACTCAGGCACCCTCCGAAGGGTACCTGTGCTCTTCGCAGGTTGTGTCCAGGCACAGGTTATTTCTCTGCTTCACCTCATCTGCCTCTCTCCAGGGGGTCAGATCCCAGTCCCACACTCCAGCCCCACACAGAGGAGAAAGCTAAGCCCAAGGGGAGCTGTGCTGGACATGGGGAGCAGACCCAGGACGTCAGATGAGCGCATGAGATAAGACATAACCAGGACCATCAGCTTCACAGACCATCAAGAACAGCTCCCTTCCCCAGCTGAGCACGCGTGAAGGCCAAAAACCTTCTGTGTTGCGCGAAGAACCCCCACTCCTTCACATGGAGAGCTGGGGGGGGGACAATCTGGCCCTTCTTGGGCTGGTGCCACTCCTGATGGCCCCGCACAGGGATCGTCACCTCAAGGGAACAGGCAAGACACCACGTCCCTTCACCGGATCCATGTTCAACATCCCACTCACAGCCTCAGTAGTGGATGTGCACAGAGTCACATCAGCAGCCCTTGGGCTTTTAAAGCCAGAGGCAGTGGAGCTCTCAAACACAGAGAAAAAGCAGTATCAGGTTAAAGCCATATACAGGCTCCAGCAAGGCACTGGTGCTTGCAGAAGCCGGAGGATGCTACCCAGCTTCAATCCCAGCCTGAACCCTCTGCTGTCAACACCTGCTAAAGAGCCCATGGAAGCTGTCCCACACATAGCCCTGCCAGCACTTCAGCCAAGCTGGAGGAAGGAGGCTGTCTGCATGGCTTTATCTGGCTGGAAAGCTCTCCTTGAGGTAGGAGAATGCTTTGCTGGAAGAAGCTGCAGGTGTCCCAGAGCCCCTGGATCAGCCCCAGGCTGCTCCTTGGCTGGACTGAATCAAAGCCCCACATCTCCCAGAGCCTTAGGGAGGAAGGGACCCTCTGATGTCTAATACAGTAAGAGCAAAGCTTGCATCTAGGAAACTGCTTTTGCTTCAGGCCATTCCCCCAAGCCAGAGCACAGGGCAGTCATACAAACCCCATTTCCACAGTGAACCAGCACAGGCAGTCCCCACACCTCCCCTCACCCCTCTTCCAGCTGCTCTGCTGATCTCTGCATTAGGTACTGGGGTTTGCCAGAACACTTTCCAAATGGAAAGGGTGCTGCTAAGAGGCAAGACCAAGGAGGGAAGGCAAGAAAGCCACAACCCCAGGGGAAGTGTCAGCATTCAAGTGCCCAGGGAAGCCCAGAGCAGGGACAGCAAGCAGGCAGCACCCTGCTCCTGCTAGGTAATGAACATGGGACTTTGCCACCTTCTTCACCTTTCATCTGTGCACAGAGGTGCCTCCAGCTGTAGCTGGACCAGCTGCCTCACACCCAGCTCCCTCCCCCAGCTGAGTTACCTCCTCACAGAGCAACTACTTGTCACCAACCCGTGAGCAGAGCCAGGGCCTGAAGGGACTCCCATACAGCCCAGTGGGCAGCACACATGCTTCTTGCAGCACCAGTCACCAGCTCCTGCCCCCAGACTGTGCAGCACCTCCCCCTGTATAGCCACACTGTCCCCAGGAGCTCAGCTACCCCTCTGCCTGCATTTAAAGGCAGCCCCAGGGGCAGGGAGGGTGGAGCAGGGCCGGGCTGCCCAGGTGGAGCTGAGTTAGGGAGCGACTAGGGTGAGAAAGTTTTGGGGGAGAGGGACTAAAACCAAGGCTTTAATCAATCTGCTCTCACAAGCGTGCTGCGGTGCCAGTGCAGAGCTCTGCCAAGGCTGCCCCGGGGAGCTGGGCAGCTGTAGGAGAGTGTAGCAGGCAGGGTGCAGGCTGCAGCGGGCAGTGTTTCATGCCTTACCCCATCTGTGCAATAACCCCCATTTCCCCAGGTCTGGCTCACACCTCCCTGCCCTGCCCAGGGTCCCTGTGGTCCCAGTTTGGGAGGTGTGTGGCAAAGCGAACCCGGCTCTGCGTGCCCCTGCAGACAGCTCAGCCAGCCTTCCCCCCGCAGCCAGCATCCCCTCACTTGCTGTGATGGATACGGGGAATCTGGTGCTTTTATTAAACTCTTTGCTTCCTGTTTTAAGCTTAATAATAAATTGCATGTCACATTACGGCTGTGTTTATTAAAACCCACTGGCGTGGGCTCTGCTCTGCAATGGCATTTGAATTATTGAAAGCAACCTCCCGTGGAGACCTATTTGCTGCAAATGCAGGAGGATTTATTTCCATTTTGTTTATCACATGGCGTAACTGCTGGGTGGAGGCAGGGAAGTGGTCTTGCTCTTTTTATTTTCTCCCTGAACCAGCACAGCAGGGTGAAGAGGTGCCATGCAGAGGGCAAAAGTGAAAATGCCACCACCCCCTGCGGTGGGGACAGGTTGGGGAAGAAGTCCTGGGTGTAGCTGGCTGCTCTGCTCCGCTTGTCTCCCTGGCTCTGCTTGAGTTCCCCTTGCCTGGTTGCTCTGTGCCTCAGTTTATCTGTTGGCAGGGTGAAGTTACAGCGCTGCAAGTTTCCATCCAGTCGTGACCAGCACTCAGCTCAGGCTGGCCGAGACCCCTGCCAGAAGCCATCGATCTCCCACGGGAGATACCCATGGCACAGGGGGACCAGGAGGGCAGCCACAAGGGGTCTTGACCGTTTTGCAGCCCCAGTTTAAAGCACACACCCCAGGACAGCAGCTGAACACCTCCAAGGTCTGCCCCATCGCAGCTGTGCCCACCGCAGCCGCCCGAGGCTGTGTCGAGAGGATGCTCTGGCTCCCGCCATCGCCCCCAGGGACAGTTTAACCCCTGCATCCCTCGGGACGGCACCCAGCAAAGGCAGAGCTGCTGCCAGAGGCAAGGGCAGGGCACGGAGCGGGCAGGGCTGGCTCTGGGGGGTCGGAGTGCTCCGGGGGTGCCCAAGGGCCCATGTGTATTCGCAGGCCGCCCAGCACGGTGGCAGGGCTCGGCGTGGCCGGTGGCTTTGCCAGGAGATGGCACTGTTTAGCGGCTAATCACGGCGGTGACCCAGATCTGGCCTCTGGGATGGAGGCGGAGAGGTGCCTCCGGCTCAGGTCCAGGCTGGGGACAGGTGCCGGCACTCCCGAGGGCAGGGAAGGACAGGGACAGTGTGTTTTCGCTGGTCATCATCTCTATCTTCCAAACCTGGTGGGGTTTCCCTGCAGACCACAAAGCCCTGGGGCTTGGTGGCTGCTGGGGGTGGCTGCTGCCACGCGAGCTCTGGGCAGCACTGCGGGGGTGCAAGGATGGGGGACGCACCAGGGGTGTCAGGTGGGCCGTTCAGGGAGCAGAGCACCCTGGTGTCACCACCGGGTCAGCCACTGACCATCGCGGTGGCCTCCCGGGCTGTGGTGGTCCCTGGAGAAGTCTGGGGACCAGGATGGTGCCCCCACACTGGAGGCTGGTCGGTGGGAAGAGCTGAGGTCACTCCAGCAGCCTGCAGCAGGGGCTGGGTGCGACACGAACTGCAGGTTTGGGGCAGAAAGCAGCTGCTGTGGAGGCTGGGGGGGGGCTGTTTTACCTGAATTTCCCCCCTAGCACCCAGAGCTGCGAGTACATGATGAGGGTGGCTGAAATGCTTGACGGTGGCAGGGCAGTCCCAGCCCTGTGAGTGTCCCCGCAGGGACTGGGGTCTGGTGGGCTTTTAACCACACTGTTTTGGCTCCATTAGCATGTGTCTTCAGATTCTGTTGGGTTCTGGCAGGATGAGCCCCCCCATCTTTGTCCCCAGCCTTGCGGTGACCTTTGGTGCCCAGGGAAGTGCCAGCACCCCACTCACCCTGGGCAGCCCGGAGGTTCTGAGGTTGGTGCGTGCCCGGGGCCAGCAGCCACGTTAGTGCTTCCTGATCCAGCTGACCCCGTCCCTGACGTCAGCCCAACATCTGGACTGAGCTGCTGCTCTGAGTGCAGGCGGCTGGGCTGGCAGGAGATGCTCAGTTCACAGCCCCCCCGCCCCCGCAAAGCAACCACCCCAAAAATCAGTCAGCAAAGGGATCTGGCGCTGCACACCGTTGTGGCCCCATCTGTATCCTCACACTGACACCAGGCGAGGTTTGGCTGGGTCCCCAGGACCCTCCAGGTGCCCAGAGCCAAGCAGAGCATCTGACACCAGCAGAGCCCGTGGGGACCCCCTCCTCAGGGCAGGGGCTGTGGGAAGCATCCGAGCAGCCAGTGGCAGAGCTGACCAAACATTTTTAGAGCCAACAAATAACCTCAATTAAGCTTTGTGGCAGTGACCGATTCCAGCCGTGCAGTGATATTGGCTCCTTTAATTTTTAAGTGGCTGGAAATGGTGAGGCTGGGAGCCAGGGTGGGGGGACACCAGGCCCCTCCGTGCCCCTGGGGCTGCTCTGCTGCCCCTCGTCTGGGGGGGAGTGGAGCCCCTATACTGCATGAGCTGCCAGCCTGAAATGCAGACAGCCCTCTCCCACACTGGGATCTGGGGAAACCAAGAGACACAGCTCCCAGTTTGGTTAATTTTGGCCAAGGATTCTTGCTCAAGCTCCCCCCTCTCTCAGCCACCACATCCCCACTGCCCTCCCTGAAGGGCAGGAACGGGAGCCGACAGCATCCCCTGCCAGGTACCCAGGGGGTACCACAGGGACCAGGTGCGGAACTGAGAGGGGCAAGGACTGCGGCCAAAATGAGGATGCCCACCCACACCTGGGCAGAGCATCTCTTGGCAGAGCACATGGAGAGCCAGGAATGGGGGTCCAAACCCCCACCCCATCCAAGCCAGCCCAGCGCAGCACCTAATCCCAGAGTGACCTGGACTGATGCCAATGTGGGCATGGGGAGCCTGGCCCTGGGCAGGGTTGGCATGGCAGCCCTGGCCAGGGGCCAGCCCCAGGCACCGGCGGGGAGCCCAGCAAGCAGCTCACGCCTGCTGAAGCGCTGGGATGCTCTCGGGTTTCCCCGCAGCAGCCTCAGCCTGGACATGGCCCAGTTCCACCAGCTGATTTGTATGCGAAACAGGGAGGGGATCAGGATGGGTGAAAACACCCCGGCTTCTCCAAATGCAGGTTTTGCACCCAAAAAAATAAAATAAAAGCCAACAGCACATTTGTGTCCCTGCTTTCTCCCGAACACCCTCCAACTCTGATGTAGCAGCCCCAGGAGGATGCTGCTGCGCTGTTAGATGGAAGGAGAAACTAAGGCCCGGGTGGCTTTTGGATTTCCCCAGCCGAGAAGGGGTTTGCTGCCAGAGAGGACAGGCAGCCCAGCAGGCGGGCAGGCAGGCGGGCAAGGCGGCAGTGCTGCCGGCTGTGCCCCATCAGGCAGCAGCACAGGGGCCAGGGCTGGCCCAGCCTCACCGGCTGCAGGAATTTTGCTCCGCTGCCAGCTCCAGACAAATCCCTTTTATTTGCTTGTTCGGGTTTTGACGCCATAATTGCATCATCTGAGCCAGCTCTCGAGAGAAAGAGGAAGAAAAGACGAGAAAAAAAAGGGGAAGGAGAGCAGCGTGGCGCCCGAGCCGCCAGCCTCGCCGCATCCTGCCAGCTCCTGCCTGGGGACAGGCCAGCTCCTTTCTCCCGGGGTCTGGCTCCCTGCCGCAGCTCCGGACCTCCCTGGAGCTGCGACGGAGTAACCAGGAGCGGTTTGGTCCACGGGGATGTTTCGAGTCTCAAAAGTCCTGTAAATGCTGCTGGCCTGTGGGGGCAAAGCCCCCCTTGAGTGTGAGCTCAGCCTCGGGGTGCCCACAGGATGGGGTGCTGCCAGCCCTCTCAGGGCATGGAGCAGCAAAGCGCAGCTCTGGGCTTCCTTTCCCACTCTCCCAAAAACAACAATTTGCTCTAAATCACCAGCTCTGGGAGGCAGTGGGTTTTCTTTAAAAACGGAGCATTTCCAGCAGAAACGGGAGCCTCCCTGCCCTTTCCCAGCCAGGCACAGAGCTGTTCTGTGCCCTCCATGCTGGCACAGCTGTGGTCACCTGGATGGAGACCCTGGTGCCAATGGGGCACAGAACCCCGGGATGAGGATGGGCAGAGGTGGGATGTGATCCGAACCGATGCGGGTGCAAACAGCCAGCCTGACACATCCCCACCGGACTAGGGATGGTCTGCTGGGGACCCCCAGCCCCACATGGGATGAGAGGGGCAGGACCCATGCCAGGACCAGCTGTCAGGACCAGGATGGGCAGGAGGGCTCCTCCACCCAAACACCCCCACAACAGACAAGGTACCATCCACAGTGTTTGCACCCTCCCTCACCCCCAGAATAATCCCTGTGGATAGAGGACCACTGCCTGGTCTGTGCCAGCTTTGACCTATGCGTGTGTTTTAACTAAAATTAACTGAAATGACAAAGTAAAGAGCTGCTTGGAAGGGAAAACACCAAAGTTGGTTAAAAGAGGCCAACGTGTTTCTGAACACACAGGTGGCTGGGCCAGCGTTGTCCAGGGGAGTAAACATAGCACTGAAAACCACAAGTGTCTGGTTTCCTCAAATCACTACTTTACTGGTTAAAAACAAAACGGGAAAGAAGCATGTTTCGGCAGCAAGTTCCCCAGGTCCTGGGGAGAAGCCTGGCAGTCCCTGCCCTGGGGGACAAAGATTGGCCCTGGGGGTGACACATGGGGTGTCACAGCCAGGTCCCAGCCCTCCGCTCCAGCTTCCCCAAAATGCTATCCACAGGGCTGAGATGCCCCTGTCCTGGTCTCCCTCTCCCGGGGGCAACTGCCTCCACTCCCAGCACCAAGTCCTCATCAAACACAGCGTGGCTGTCACTGCAGTGTCCCACCTGCCACCACATCCCCGCTCACCGCCGGAGGACAGACTCCCCCTGCCCCAGGCAGAGCCACCCCCAGTTGCAGCCCTGCACCACCAACCAGCCACCAACCCCTCCCCGAGCACCCCCAGCACGGGATGTGTCACCCTGTCCCCCACACCCAAAAAAGAGGCTGTTGTGCCAGGACTGTTCAAAGCAGGAATTTTGGGCTGGGGGGTGCTTGCTCCAGAGATGTCCCCAACCCCGGGAATCGCCACCATGGGCAAGGCGATCTCTGCAGCTGGACAGCCCGTCTCCAGGCTAGTAATAGTCCTCCTCACTCTCCCCATAGTCCTCGGGTGTCGTGGGGGGCTTTGGCAGGGAAAAGCCCGTCAGGTTGAGCTGGTCTGTAACGGTAGCACAGGAATGATGTGACATTGCCTCCCTCAGTGCCTGCCCCCACCCCCACCAGGACCAAAGCCAAATCATGCACGGCAGCTTGCTGGGGCATCCCCAGCACAGCCCCATGCACAGGCAGCTCCCACCGCACCAGCGCACCCTGCCCAGACATCTCCTCCCTCGACCTCATGAAAGCGTGGGGACAAGGATATGGTGCTCACCCGGTGTGAAGACAGTCAGGCTGGCTAATGCCACCACCTCCCCGACCCTGTTCCTGGCGAAGCAGCGGTAGGTGCCTTCATCCGTCACCCGCACATCCTGGATCTGGAGCCAGCCTGTCACTTCGTATTTCTGGGGGCCGCCTCTGAACTGCAGAGGAGGGGATGTTGGTTAGCCCTGGGGCCGGGAAAGCCCCAAGTGGGGCTAGGATGGATGGGAAGGGCGATACAAGCCCAGGGAAACTCTTTGGCCCCCACCTAAGTACCACTCTGGGGGCAGGCACAGACCCCCTGGATGCAGGTCCCCTCTTTTCCCACTACCTAGGGGAGGTGGGGGCAATGGGTATCTTCTTGCTCGTGGGAGGGTCTGGGAGCCCTGGTTTGCGTAGGACCCTGCAGACGTGCCCTGGACTCCCAGCTGTGCCCCCAGTGCCATGGGGGGGAGGATGCCAGGGTCAGTGCTCTCCAGGGTGGCTGAAGCAAGGGGGCATCTGTGCTGCGGACAAACAGCTGGGGTGGTCTGGGGGTTCAGGGTCATGCTGGGGAGCAGTGCAGCTGAGGATGGGACGAGGCAGAGCTGGAGAAGCAGCCAAGCTGCACAGGCAGACTGGCAGCACAGGAGGACGGGGACCGGGACGCTGTACACTCCGTCGGGGGCATATCCATCCCAGGATGGCTCTGAGGAGCCCCACATCCTTTGTTTTGGCAGCCAGTGAGGTCCCAGGACTGGTCTGGCACCAACCATGCTATTTTCTATTTGTCCTCAGCAAGAAATAGCATTTTCCTGAGGCAGCTGGGCTGCAGCTGTGTTTGCAGGCTGCTATTACAGTGCGGTGGCCAGGGGCGGAGGACAGGCAAGCGTCCTCCAGCCTGGCAGGGTAGCCTTGCTTGGGGTGAAGGTCCTTGGCTGGATCCTGTGACAGGCTATGGGGTGGTGGGAAGGTCAGAAGGATGGAGGGGGGCCAGTACATCACCCTGCGACGGTGCCGGGTCCCACCTGTCCCCTTGGCTCCCCCCACCCCTCCCACCGCAGTTTCCTCCCCGCCGATGCCTGGCTGCAGCGCATGGCCCCGAGCCTCTGCCCACACCCTCTAACAGCTGGGTAAGCCCCACTATATTTAGGGCCGTCTGCGGGCAGGATGCTGACCCCTGGACCTGCCAGCGCTGGGAGGAGAGTCCTGCTTGGAGTGACAGGCAGAAAAGGGCAAAGACTGTGTGTCTGCCGGTGGGACCAGAGGATAACCCAGGCTGGAAGTGGCCTCGGGAGGTCCTCTCCTCCAGCCCTGTCGGTGGGGCTGCGAGCAAAGCCAGCAGGCAGAGCAAACTAAAGGTAAGGAGGTGGGCAACTCCCTGCTGCAGGACTCTACAGGTCCTACAAAATACTCCTAAGTTCAAAAACTACTAGAGGAAATTGCAGGACAGAGTTAGGCTGACGGCTCCTACCACCAAGACACCAGCTCTGGCTCAGCCAGTCCTCACAGTGTGCAGGCTCCAGTCACTCCTTTTCACCCCCAGATGCCCAGGCTTGGCCACCCCCAGAGGATGACCACCCTTGGGTCTTGTTGCCCATGAGCTCTGGGAAGGGCTGGGTCACCCCGGGGCCGTGTCCAATGCCCTAGGCACACCACTCACCTGGACAGAGATGTGAGGGTCATCTCCAGGCAGCAGCATCTCCATGCCGTCCTTCCTCCACTCGATGGATGCCATGGGGTAGGCAAAGACCTCGCAGCCAAAGATAACATCCTGCCCAGTGATGTTCCACGTGTCGTAGGGAGGAGAGGTGATCTGGGGCTCTGGGGAGGGGGGACAGGAAAGCAGGGTGGGCTCAGACAAGGTCCCACCCTCAGCAAGTCCCAGGGGCTCTCCCGAGCTGGTCTGCTCCAGGGTGGGAGCATTTAGCTCATGTAGAGACGCTGAGCCCCTTCCCATGCCCCTCTGCTCTCCCAGCCATGGCAGACCCTCACCTTGCCCCAGGACACGGTCCCTCCTTGCATCCGGGACTGGGGGCTCCCTCCCCACTCCCCCCCCCCAGAGTCGCTTTCCCCATCTGCGCAGTGATGCTCAGGGACACACAGGCAGCAGGAGCACCTCACCAACAGCTACACCACAACGCAAAGCTCTCCTGTGCGATCCAGGAACGCTCCTCCTGCGAAGCAAAGGCCGAGGGGGACTCATCCAGTCTCAGGTTGGTGGGGATGGATGAGGTGGATGAGCTTCCAGCCAAATGAGGCCTCTGCTCTGGTACAGGGCTCGTGCCAGCAATTAAGGGAGTGAGCAGGTCCCTGGCTGCTGTACGGAGCCAATACCTCCAGGTCCCACATCACTTCCCTAGAGTGATGGAGTGAGGACCACCCTTCCTACTCACACCTGCTCCAGCACCTGACCCACAGCATGAGCCAGAGGTCTAGGGAAAGCCTCCATCTTCAAATACACCTGAGGGAAAAACTCAAGGATGTGATGATCTACAGAAAATAAAGCCAATCTTGATGCCCCTTGGGCAGTGGTGACAGCACTGGGTGACCTGTGTGGACTGGGCAGGCTGGGGCACGGCTTCCCCACCACTGCCCAGCCCCTCAGTCTCCTGACGGGTTTTAAATGGGAGGTGGAAATTGCACAGCCAAGTCAAACTGACCCAGGTTTCCATTTGCAGGAGGCAGCTGCATTTCTCGGGTGCGCCGGGCCAGCGTGAACCCAGCACCGCCGCCAAGAATTCGCTAACAATTCCCTGGAACTTCCCCATCTGCTCCGGCAGGATTTGCTGCTTCCCATAAACCCTGCTCCCACTTGGCAAAGCTGCTCCCAGACCTCTCCAGGCACCGGATCCACAGGGGCTGCCCCAGAGCAACAGGGTGGGGGTACTGGCGGGGACCTGCCACTGTACAGAGCAGTCCCCAGCGCTGCCGTGTCCCTGCGGATGATGTGGGTTTGCTGCCAGGTGAACCCTTGTTTGTCCCTCCCCGAGAGATGCAAGCCTCCGTCCCACTGCCCGCACGGCTGCTCCCAGGGCACTACCTGACTCGCAGGGCCCCTCATGGGCCACGGTGAGGTTGGCATCGGGGTGGGCACGGGCGACCTCCAGGAACCTGCAGATCTGGGCGTAGGTTTTGCCGTCGGAGCCGCAGAGGGCCAGGTGGGAGAGGCAGGCACACTGGGGCTCGGGCACCTCTCCATGCTGCAGGTCCCCGGCATCCAGCCGGCACTCCAGGTGCTCCCCGCATTTGCCATAGAAGTGGTTGGTGTTGTCCAGGTCGCAGATCTGTCCCTCCAGGTTGGCACACTCCCAGCAGCAGTCGCAGGCATCCAGCACAGTGCCAGCCAGGCACCCCCGCGGAGCTGGGCACTCCTCCGGCCGGCACTCGGCACAGCTCTCCCCTTCCTCCAGCAGCCGCTGCCAGCCCCGCTGGAGGTAGTCAGAGGTGCTGGGAAAAGCCTGGCCCAGCTGGAGCAAAGCCCAGTGCAAGGAGAGCAAGCAAAACACAAGGCAAGAGGAGCTCAGGGTCTTGGCTTCAGACATCCTCGCGGCGGCTCCTCTATGCCAGTCCCACCATCACTTGGACAGGGACCTCCGGCACTGCTCTGGCCTCCCTGGCTAGATCTGAGGAGCCATCCTGGCCTGCGAGGAGGGAGAATGCATGTTACCAGTGCAAGGGAGTGTTTCCCACCCCTCTGGCTCCTGGCTGGCTTGCCCTGAGCAGCAGCACTGCGTGATGTGCAGGGGAGAGTCGGTCCCAGCCCCTCCCACCACCAGCCCCACAGCCACCTCTTTCCCACCCTGGGGATCCCCAACTTCCCCCGGGCTCCTCAACCAGGTCCCAGCCCGAGATGCTGAGCATCCTCCAGTGGAACCAGGCTGCTGATCCCAGACCCACCAGGTTTTATCCTTCTTCCCTGGCGGGTCGGCGGGCAGAGCCCAGCCTGCTCTGACCCCAGCATGGCCCTGGGAGACACAGCGCTGGCGGGGGGGCGGACAGGCTGCCCTACACCGTCATGGCTCAGCTGGTTTGTACCCTGCTCCTCGTCTCCTTTCAGGAAGACGCTCTCAAGCCAGGCACCCCTTTCCTTTCCCCATCACTTTGCAAGAGTCACGAGCCCTTTTTTCCTCCCTCACCGTCCAGACAAGCACAGCGGAGCGGCTGCTTCTGCAGACAAGGGGCTCTTTCCGCGCTGGAGGCAGCCAGCCGAGAGGAGCCAAGCCAGCAGGATGCTCTCGGTCATGCCTTGCTTTTGTCCTCCTCCCCTCCTTGCACTGTAATCCCTCTTTTTAGATGCCTCCCATCCAAGCAGGGGCTGAAACACCCCCCAAGAAAGCTTTGTGAACCCCCCAGTTATTGCACAGGTGACGGGCTGAGCACGGGGGAATTCAGCACAGAAGTGGGCAGTCAGGAGACTGGCAGCGGGCCCAGCGTGGCCAGCCTGTACTGGCACAGCGGGGTCCCTGCCCCCGAACCCCAAATCTGCATTACCCCTCAGGAAAGCAGAGAGGCTGATCTGCCCCCGAGCTTCTCATCCCTGCTGGGCGGACACGTAGGGTCTTGGAGCCCACCCCTAGACATGGTGACTACGAACTGAATCCTTTTGCAAGCACCCCCTGGCCCCCCCGCTACACAGCTGCACCCCGCCAACCCCCCCGGGCCTCCGGGACTAACGGAGCCCAGAGCTGGGGTGCTGATGGCCAGGGCGGTGGGCTTGCAAGGTTACACACACATGCTCCCCCCGGATAACAAACCGCGACACTTTGACCTGTTCACCAGAGATCACCGAGCTCCCTGCAGCTGGAGGGATCCCTGGCCGCGTCGGGTGGAAAGGTGCAGGGGGTCCCGGTGCCGGAGCCCCCCCCTTACCCAAGCCCTCCTTACCCCGGCCGCACAGCGTAAGGATGTGGGGGGCCAGGAAAAGGGGGGGGAGTAACTGGAAAATTGGTCTCCGGCTCCCCACGCCCGGGGTCCAGGCGCTGGGGGTGCTGGCTGAGTCCTGGGAAGGGGCACGGCGTCCCCTGGGGTTCCCTCGGGAGCCCCCCCGCCGCAAGCCGCCACTTACCGCAGTGCCGGTGCCGGCGGGAGCGCAGTGGCCGCGGCGGCGGGGCTGCCGGCCCCCGGCTGCTCGGGCACCCGCCGTGATGTCAGCGAAACGTGAGTCCCCCCGCCCCTCGCCGGGACCGCGGCCCGGCCCTGGACCGGCACCCGGGCTGGCCGGCACCCCTTCCCTGCCGGGGAACCCGCCACCCGCTGCACCCCGGGGCTCCGCCGCTCCAGCCCCCGGAGACCGGCACCTCCCCGCAGACCCCGACGCTGGGGTCACCCCGAGCTGTGTGCTGGTGCTCAGCAGCACCCATGGGGCAGGAGGGGACCTGGGTCGGGGGCAGAGACACCCCCCACCCGCAAGCCAGGGGTGGGCATGGCCGGGGAAGCAGGCAAAAGCCTCTCTCACCCTGTAACTGGGGTGGGAAACACTAACTAAACGGGGGGGTAATTCCTGGGGGACATCTGCGCTCGTCCCACCCCAGGAGCACAAAGGGGCTCCCAGGGCACAAGCAACGGTGTTACCTTGGCTGGAGCGGAGCTGGCAGGAGCAGTGGGGGGGCTGCTCCACGCCACGGTGGTGTCAAACCTGCACGGGGTGCGGGCTCTAGAGCCCCCCAGCGAGCTGCTGTGCTGCTCCCTGCCTCAGTTTCCCTGACTCCGAGGAGCAGGGGACCCAGCGTGCCTTTGCAGCACAAACACTCCGTGTGTTTGCATCTTGCTCCCGCCGCTGTGTCCGGGGAGGGGGGATCCCACAGCCTGCTCCCCTCCTCCAGGCGAGGAATTTGTGGGATTTGCTTCCCCAGCAAAGCTCAGGCAAAGCAAAGCCGTTGCAGGACCCCTCAGAGGATCTGGTTTCCTTCACCACGCTGCAAAAGTCTGCTTTTGCTTTCCAACACCCTCCTGCAAATTCGTTCTGGGCTCCAGGGCTTTCGCTCGGTCACATTGCGAATCCGGCCGCAGCTAACGACGGAAAATGCGCCAGGCTTCAGCCCCCCTAAATCCGTCTTTGCCGGCCAAACCCCCCTTCCAGCCCCCTGCCACAGAGGGGGGTTTCCTGCCGGCTCTGCCTTCAGCCTCGCCTCCCGCTCCCCCTCTGTGGCCCCCAGCCCCTTGGCTCACGGCTGCCTCGCCCCCCCCAGCTCCCCTTGCCCGACCCACCGAGCGCGGTCGCAGCGTGCCACAGATTTTCGGGCCCCACATCCGCGATTTGCGAAGCAGCTGGAGCTGCAGCTGCTTTGGGAGCTGGGAAAAAGCCGGGGAGGGGTGGAGGGGTCTGAGATTTTCCTACAGAGCTGGTTCACAGCCTGAGCAGAGAGGGGAAAGGCTGTAGGTGACACAGCCTGGGGTGCCGAGCCCCCCGCTCTGCCTCTGCTGTGCCCAGCTTCCCCACCTCAGGCTGCGGCATCGCCTGTGCCTTCAGGCATCGCTCTGCCGCGTGCACCCTCGCCTGCCCCTGCACCACACAGGGGGCAAAGCGGTGGGGCAAGCCTGGCCCCAGATGCCACCTTCAGCCCAGGCAGCTCCCAGCTGGCGCAGAAACAGAGCCAGCGCTTAAATCCCAGACACCGCTGAAAAGCAGGGCCAGCAGTGGTCCCTGGTCATCTGCTTCTCTTGCCCTTAGTGGGCGTCGAGGGGTGCCAGGCCCCGATGCTGCTGTCCTTCCCTGCACAGCAGGACCCCAGCCTTGGCTCCTTCTCACGTGTGCCGTGGCCCGGGTGCCTGGCATGTCACTGTCCCCTCTGGGTGGCTGGATCCATCTGAGCATCACTGCGGCAAGGTGGGGGGGGGCCATGTCTTCAGATGGAGACCCCCTGGCCAGAGGTGAAATCCAACCGCAGATCCAAGCAGCAAAAGCTCCAGCCGTGGTGCAGCACAATCCAGCGCCTGGAAGCCGTGGGCAGCTCAGCTCAGCAAAACAAGATGGAGCTCAAACCTGGCAGGTAATTAAACCTCCTGCTTAATGAGACTGTTCAATCTGCTAATAAATAGTAGCAGCTATGAATGAGGAGTAGAAGATCTAACCTGTGTTTTACAAGGAGCTGTGCTCAATCGCACCTCGATTCAACCAGTGCGGCCCCCGGCTGCACCCGGGGGTTGCAGCTCCAGCTGCTGGGAGCAGACTGGGGGGAAAGCGTGGTAGCAGCCCTGTGCGGCCTGGCACTGGAGTAAATCACATTCCTGGCCATCTGCCCATGCCAGCCAGTTATCCCTGCTTCCTCCTCACTTTCCCCAAGCCGGATGAAGCTCCTGAAACTGGACTCTGAAGGTGCAGCGAACCTCAGGCACCAAAGCCTGCTCCTCCCTCCCCTGTGGGTTGCTCCCCATCACCATTTTCCCCACCCCATGATGGTCCCGTTGAAGCCACAAGTCAGTGAATGCTGCTGGTGGACCCACATCCACGGCATCCCTCCAGAGCTCTGTCGTCTGGATGTGCCCCTGATGGCAGAAATGTCACGGCTGGTCCAGGGTGCCCTGCTGCTCCTGGCCCCACTGACCCGGCCCCGGGCTGGTCTCGTTGACCACCCCATGGGGATCTGGGACTTACGGCAGACGAGGCCAAGGAAAAAAACCACCCTGGAAAAAAAGCCCTGTGCCAAGTGACTCAACGCGCGTCATATCAGGGAGGGCTGGCGAGCGGTGTAGGGGCTGGGCTGGCGGGGCCGGGAATGAGGATTGTGTCACGGCAGAAGCAAATGTTAGCAGGAGGTGCTGGGACAGGAGCTGCCTGGGACTGGGGAGTCTCCTTCTGGTGATAAACCAAATCTCCCTCGTTTCACCTTGAACACGCTCCTGCTCCTCTCTGTTTCCTGACATGTGGAGCAGCCTGACACAGCCAGGATCCAGCCAGCCCACCCCGAGGCCACGCAGCTCTTGGGGGTCCCAGCTGCATCCCGGGGATCTGCTGCGGGGACAAGGGACGGGCAGCAGGCAGGACCCGCGCTGGGGAGCTGCCAGGCTCAGGTTTCTCCAGGCTTTTCCAGAGCAAATTCCTCCCGAGAACAAACCCGTCAGCAAATTCTTGGGGAAACGGTTGCAGCTGCGAGCAGGGGCGACGAGGGGCTCTCGGCCGGCCCCGAGGAGCAGCGGCCGGGTGGCGAGGGATGCTCCGGTCCCCAGGCTGCCGCGGTGTCCCTGGCCCGTCCCCAGGAGCCGCGGCTCGGCGGGGCTGGATGCGGCCCCTTCTCCCGCACGAACCCCTCCGCTGGCGCTGGGCTTTTTCCCCCAGCCTCGTCCAAGAGCAGCCCGCATAACCCAGCCCCCGGCCGCTCACACGGCCGTGACAACTTTGACACCTCGGGGACGGGTGAGCGCGGTTCCCACCGCCCCGAGACGTGCCGGCCTCCCCCCCCAACCCGCAATCCCTGCCACCCCCGGCACCGCCTGAGGGGAGGAGGCGGCAGAGAGGTGCAGGCAGGGGTGCGGGGAGGCGGGCGGGCGGGCAGGGGTGCGGGCGGGGGGGGTGGTGTGCGGGGCAGCAGCCTGCGGGGTCTCTGCTGCCACCTCCAGGACGCTGCTGGCCTCGTCCCTGTCCCCCTGTCGTGACACCGTACCTGGGGTCTGCAGATCCCGGAGCAATGCGTGGCCACCTCAGAAACACCCCCCCTCCATCTCCCTGCACCCCAAAACAAGCCCCCCCCCCCCCCCCATGAGCCCACCCTGGGGACCCCCACAGCAACGCAGTTTTCTGGGGGGAGCTTGGGGACCCTCCCGGGGCTTGGGGACCCCCTGCTCAGCCTGCCCTGGGTGCACGGGGCTGCATAGCCCCCCAGACGGGGTGGGTACTCCGGAGTGTGCTGCCATCTCGGTGGCACCGCGCCCTGTGCCCGCTGTCCGCCCTGCCACCCTCCCTTTCCCCAACCTCCAGCAGTGCCGGGGGACTGGGACGCAGCCGGGGAAGGTGACCCAGCACCCCCTGCCACCAGGGACGGGTGCTGGGGAGGGGGAGCCTGCCCGCCCCCCCTAGCAAAAGGCTGCCTATTTCCAGGCATCATTAAAGAGCAATTAGCTGGAAATTAAGCTGAGAACAAGTATTGATTAGCTCATTAAGGCTGGGGGAGCCGGCTGTGGTGGTAGGAATTGCTGCCGCTCACCCTCATTATGGGCAAGGTTAAAGCTTGTGGTCGGGCAGCTCATTAAAAATGCTGGGGACCAATCGATGTCCCCAGCCCAGCACCGCCCAGCACCCCCAGCACCCCTGGGGACACGAGCCGCTGCCTTTCAGGGACCGGCCTGTGACCTCCGGGATGAGCCAGCTCTGGAAGGGACCGAGCATCCTTGCTCCCTCGCATCCACTGCAGTCACCGAGTCCGCGGGCTGCCCACGGCGCTGCCAGCTCCGGCAGAGAACGGCCAGCGTGGTTCGTTTGCAGGGCAGCACCCCAGACCTGCTCCCCATCAAGAGCTGAGTTTGTCAGGTCTCAGCCTAGCAGTGCCAGCTTGTGCAGGTGGGGGACTGACCAAAGGGGATCTGAGGGATGGGATGAAAGCAGCTGGAAACATGGGGACAGGTGAAAGACACCCAGTGGCTCTGTGCAGCCGAGAGCTGCCATGCCACCCTGCCCTGCACCCCAGCTCCACAGCTCTGGGGCACTTGGGGTGAGCCCAGGCCCTGCCATTCCACCAGACCCAGCCACCCTGACCCCCTGTACCTCCAGTCCCCTGTCCCCTCCAGTGTCCCTCCCATGCCCGTCTCTGCCTCTTGCCGCCACCAGCAGCTCAGGGCCAGCTCCCAGATGGTGCGTGCACAGAGGGTGTCCCTGCACAGGCTGGTGGTGTGGGGAGGGGGATAGGTGTCATGATTATTTTTGTTTTCTTTGCACTGTCCTGGAAATATATTGTATTCTCAGCTAATCCCGTTCAATTACATCACAATAAAACACATAATAAAAACGTAATTCATTTTTCCCGAGCGCTCCATCTCCCTGTGTCTTGGCAAGCTATTAAAAATTTGTCTTCATTTTTCTGGCAAGAGCCTTGTACCTTTTCATCTTTAATTTATGAGAGCAGAATAGCTACTGACAAGCCCTTATTGCGCGGCGAGGGGCTGCATTATTTATAAGCCGCCAATGGCTGGCTCAGGGGAGATATTTGCAATATGCCAGGGCTGGCAGAAGGAGGGGGACAGATCCCTGATGCGCCTGTCCCAATCTGCTCCCCCACCCTGGGTAGCACCCACCCAGGGTGCAGGTGTTCTCCAGGCTGCCCCCGGGGGGTAAGCACTCCCGCCCAGCCTCTGCCAGCCTCTGCCTGCCGGGCAAGCCATGGCACAAGGTGGCTCTGGGCTGCCTGGCCCTTCTCTCGCCAGCTGCTGCATCTGTGTATCTTCAGCTTCACAGTGACTCTCGCTGCTCCGTCCTGGCTCGGCGCAGGGGCTCTGCGGAGCGCGGTTGCCTCCATCCCTCCTCTCCCTGGACAGACATCCTTTGGTCCTTCTGACTGCCCTGCCCTGTGGGTGACACAGCCGCCACCTGCAAGGCTTGCCAGGGTCCCATGACGGCAGCGACGTGCTCTCTGACAGCCGCGCATCGAGAGCAGGATAAAAATATCCTCGGTGGAGAGGCAGGCACAGGCCCGGGGATGGAAGCAGAGCGTTCTGCCAGAGGGGGTAGAAGCACTGACAGAGCCAGGGGGACGCTCCGGCCTCTCCAAACCAGCGGCATCCAAGGCAGCAGCTCAGCAGAGCCCTCTGAGCGGTGGCGAGGTGCAAAGCCGACTGTGCTAAAAAAAGCCCTCCTGACAGCTGGATGAGCTTAACCACCTGCCAAGTCAGCCGGAGCCACCGCGAAGGCAGCGGGCTGGGAAATGGGAGCAGATCCCAGCCCCGGGGCCGGGGGGGGGCACAGGGGCACCCTGGTAGCCGACCTGCCCGTCCCTCCCGCTCCCATCTTCACCCCGATGGCAGATCCTTTCCACCTTATACAAATTCGCAAGCAACGTGTTTTGCTTTGCTTTTGTATAAACAACCTGCCTTTATTATTTGGTATATATAGGTACATTGCATGTATATCAAAAATAACTAGAGGATAAACCACGGTGCACTTAAAGCTATTTGAGAAGGTCCACCTGAAAGCCGGCACTCCAGGAGGGGGTAGAGTGGCCCCTGGGGGGGAGCCCAGCCCTGAACAGAGATGACATTAAAACGAGAATGAAAAAACAGGGACTTTCTGCTGCGATTAAAATGTGCCATTTGCTCTGGGGATGGAATGAGCAGAAAGCCAGATTAAATCCCCGCAGCAGCCCAGAGAACAGAGGGTGAGCTGAAAGTGCACGCCCGGGCTGGGAGAGGCTCCCCCCCCCCGCAGCTTCAAGCCACTGTGTGCGCTTGAAATCACTCACCCCTGTTTTTTTTTGGGGGGGGGGGGAAGTTTTGCTCTTCAGAAGCCACTCTGCCATCCCCAGGGGCCAGCCACCAAATCGCCGGGGAACACGGGTGCCCAGCGCCATGAGGGATGAGAGCAGTTACTGGGTGCAGAGGGGTTCAACCCTCAAACGCCATGATTGTCCGCTGCCTCCTAAAGCCGGGGAGCACCCTCTTCTTCCCCACCCCACATCCCCGCTCACAAGGTCCCCGGTGCCACTGCCCATGCACCCCTGTGCACTGCACACAGCTACGGGCACACGCAGGGTGACCACGGGAGAAACGCGGGAGGATGCCAGCCAGGAGGTCCCCAGCGTGGCGCTGAGCCCAGGGACGGGGTTTGGCACGGCGCGGTGCCGTGCCGTGGGCATCCCGGGAAGCAGGGCTGAGCACCTGGGACCTACAGACATGGGACAGCCAAGGGGAAGTGGCGGCAGCCCCGAAGGGATCCGAGGGGCAAAGCTCAGCGATGCGCTGGCCCGGCGGCTCCGCAGGACGCGTCTTGGCCGCCCCGGGCCCCCCGTTCAGAGTCCTTTGTTGAAGTAGACGGTCTCCAGCTGTGGGTCTTTCTCCCGGATCCGAGCTTGGACTTCGGGCTCCAGGCGGCTCACGGGCATCGAGCTGCCGAGGGGACACAGGCGCAGGGGATGGAAAGGGGTCAGCCGCTGGGAGCCCCAGGTTGGGAAATCACCCGCTGCCACCCCTTCCCCACCCGCACCCCATGGGGATGATGTCTCCGTGGCCCAGCGCATGTGTGTGCGCACAGGGACACGCGTGTGCACACACAGTTTCGGGCCGCTGATCGCTCAAAGGAGCCAAATGATCTCTTGGGAGTCAGAGAGCACAAGAAGCCCATGCACCCCATGCCTGCACCCCACGCCCTGCCCCACAGGAGCCGCATCTGCAGGCAAGGTGCCCATTCTTTACCTTTTCTGCGGGAAGAGTGCGCAGCACAGCGGGGTCGCAAACACCAAGCTGCAAGGGAAAGACACGGAGAGGAGAAGCTGGGCTGCATAAATCACCTGCTCCCACCTGTGGCCTGACCCCTGCAGCCAGGAGGTAGCCCAGAGCCGTGCTGGGCACTCAGCCAGGGAAGGGGTAAGGAGATGCCCTCTCCAAGCTCTAGACCCTGCATTCGGCTCCTGAAGTGGGGCAAAGCCTGTCCCCATCAGCGGGGGGGAACAGTGATGCTGATCAGGAGCCCAGTGGAGGCTGGAGAGCCATCAAGATGGAGAAATACACCTCTCAGCCCCAGGACCTCACACCCCATCCCATCTGCTTGGGGTGACAACAGCCCAGCTGAACTCCGGCATCGCTCCGAGGAGCTCTGGGGCGGCTCTCACCCGCCCTGCCAAGCAGACCCCCCAGCAGCACTGCCCCCCACCCGCGGGCTGGCGATGCCCATCTGCGGAGGGTGACTTACCAGAGTCCCACCAGGCCGACCTGCAGGGGAGCGTTGAGGTACGGGTAACGCTGCAGGGGACAGGGAGAGACTGCAGTCAGTGGGGCGGAAGAGGCGGGAAGGCATCTGTTCCCCGACGGGGTGCCAGCACTGTGACAAGTTAGGTGGGGGTCCCCCTGCCCACCCTCCCCTCCTGGGACCAGCAGTACCTTCAGGAAAGCTCTCTTCTCCAGGGCGTTCATGATCACCGGGGGGATGGCTGGGGCAGAAGGGAAGGAGATGAGCTCCCAGTGCTCACAGCCCGCCGCCAGCCGTGGGACCCCATCCCATGCTGCCAGGGACTGGCTGCAGCCCCTGGACGCGGGTGGAGGAGGGGACACTCACCCATGGCCGGGGCTGCCATGCCGATGCGGGACACCACCACCTGGCAAATGGCCTTCTGGGCTGCGGCTGTGGATTCGCCCAGGCGGTTCCCGTTCTCATCTGTGACGGGGATCCCCAGCTTGAGCTCTCTGCAGGGAGAGCGGGGGTGAGGGGGGCCCCAGGGCACGCAGTGGGGGGATCAAGGGGGACAGGGCAGGGACACAGCACAGGGGCAGATCTCCAAGGGAGGCTGGTGTCCTATATTCCCCACCCACTGCCTGAGTAATAGTTGGGCGGGTCTCAGTTGGACTCACACTTGAGGGGGTCTTGGGCAGGGCTAGACAGAAGTTCAAAGCGGGCATTAACCATTAATCCCTTGGGATTCAATGGGGTGCCTGTACCCTCAAACCAACCCCCCGGGGCAAGGGGTGCCAGCAGGGCCAAGAAGGAAGCCCTGCAAGCCCAGGGCACTGCTCCCCGCATCCCCCACCAGTGCCTGGTGAACTCCAACGCGAGCCCGAGCACCCCTTCCCAGCCCAGGGGCTCACCTCTGCCGCATCAGCGGGATGTTGATGCAGTTGGCAGCAGCCACGGCCGCGAAGGGCACGTAGCGGCTGATGATGGCTGGCAAGTGCTGGGGGGGTGCAAACAGGGAGTACGTCACGCAGAGAGGGGCTGGGGGCAGTGCTGCCTGTCCCCACGTCTGCCACCGCCCCCCTACAAGACCCCGGGGTGTCACAGCCCCACCGGGGAAAACCGTTCCCTCCTCCCCTGCAACGCCCAGCCAGTGAAAGCTGCACAGCTCAGGGAGGTCCGGGGGGTCCCACATCCCCTCCCAGCCCTGGAGGGAGGCCAAGTGGTGAAAGAAGCCTGGAGAGATCCAGCTGGGGATGGAGCGGGGCCGGAGGGATAGGTCATCTCCGGAGCCACCGCTGGGGAGAGGGGCTGCCTTGTGTGGTTGCCCCCAGGCAACCCCGTTCCTCCATTTTCTCCCCTGCCCCAGGTGATGAGGAGCTCAGGGAGACCCCGTGGGGAGGGTCCAGATGCCCCGGGCAGTGATGGCCAAGGGCCACCTTACCTTGGTGAACGATTTGAGCCCCAGTGCTGTGACAACTGCCCCCGTGGTCGCACTCACATAGGCCGTCCCCAGCTGGCTGCAAGAGCAGGAGGGGACACTGATGAGCCAGGGTCCCCCCCCACCCCCCCAAAGGAAGGGAGAGCATGACCTTCAATAGCAGCAGGACACCTGGGTTCCTCTGCCAGCTCCACCACCAACCTTGACAGCCCCACAGGTGTCCAACTCTGGCTGCGCCAGGTCCCCACCATCCCATCTCACAACCCCTCCACTATTCGAGAAGCTATTTTTGGGTGCCCTGGGGACCCGGTCAGAGGGATGCTTACCTGGGGGTGATGGGCGCATCCCCGCTGCGGTTGGTGTAGTTGACAATGGCGTTGAAGGATTGGTTGACCCACTGCCAGAACAGCACGGCCGGCGTGGTCCTACCAGAGAGAGAACGGTGCTGGTGGCACCACGGGATGCCACCCATGCTCCTATGGCATGGGCGCACTGCAGGGTGCGGGACACGCGTCCTCTCCTGGCCCTGGGGTGAGGAGGGGACAGCTACCTGTAGAAGGTCAGCATGCAACCGGTGATGGTCATGTTCATGGGGACCTGGGCGGACATGCGCCCTATGAGGAGCATCTTCTCGCCCGTGTCAGGGTGGAAAGCTGAGTCGTAGATGTACTTCGCCCGCCAAAGCTGGTCCTCTGTCAGCCCCGGGGGCACCATGCCTGCCCTGCCAGGTAAGGGTAGCACCCGTTGGGAGACCCTCTGCCAACACCCGTGCCCTGCCTAGTCCCCCACCCCATTCGGGGCAGCTGGGAGACGTGCTGGAGACCAGCCAGGCAATCTGGGGGGCTGGCTTCGGGCGGGGGGGGGCAGCACCGCTTGGGTGGCCGTACCCTGCCCAGGAGCGGTGCTGGGGGTACAGCCCCCCAATACCTGTAGCCCTCCACAACCCGGCGAGCCTCCTCCAGCGTGGCCCCCGAGAGCAGCAGGTTTCGGGGGTCGGTCACCATGAAGAAGTGCTTGGCCCGGCCCTGGAAGGTGCTCTGGTCCCAGCGGGGCTCCCGGATGTTGATGGTGGCAGGGAGGGATGGTGGCATCTTCTGGGGGGGGTTAAGCGGGATGTGGTGCCCGTGTTCCTCCTCCCCCCCCCCCGCCCCCCGCAGCTCTGCTGGGGCAGCACTGGAGCTCCCCCAGCCCGGGGGGACACGGGTGGGGGACACGGACCCCCCAGCCCACCCAGCAGACAGGGCAGCTCCCGGGCGGGGTGACCCCACCACCGCACCCCCCTCACCCTGCAACCTGCCCGTGGGGAGCCCCCCGACCCGGCCCGCACCACCCACCAGGCGTGGTTATGGACCCCCCACCCCGGCAGGGCAACCCAGCCACGGTGGGGGCACCGGGACCCGCCGCCTCGGGGCTAGCGCTGCCGCCGGTCACGGGGGGGGGGGGGGGGGGGGGGGGGGGGGGCAGGGGAGGGGCACGGAAGGCGGAACATCCCCCCCCGCCCCGGGAAGGCACCAAAACCCACGGCGCGGCCCCGTTCCCACGCCCGCCCTTCCCCGGGCCGAGCATTCATCACCCCGCGGGTGACCCCCCCCATAACGACCCGAGCTGGGGGCGTCCCGTTCCCCCCCCCCCACTCACGGCTTCCCGGGCAGCGCCAGCCGCCGCCGCCCCGCTCCCGCCCGGCGCGCTGACGTCCGGCCTCGTCACGGGGGGGCGGCCCCACGGCGGGGGGAGACGCGCGGCACCGCGCGGGGGGCGGCGGGGGCCGCGCGGGTCCGGGCCGGCTGCGGGGGCGGGGGGGGGCGGTACGTGCCGAGCCGCACGCGGCGTCTGCCCCCCCCCCCGACAGCGCGCGTGGGTGGGGGCGCGTGTCCGTGCCCGCGCGCGCGCGTTCCCGTCGGTCGCGCCGGCGCGAGTGCATGTGAGCGCGCGCAGCGGCGGCGGCGGCGCGCGCGCCGGGGCGTGGACACGCATGCCGTGGTCGTGCGCGTGCATGGGGTGCGTGTGCGTGTGGGTGCGCGTGCCCACACCGGCCGTGCCCCCCCCGCGCCCCCGGGGCGCTGCCCCGCTGGCAGCGGCCGGACCCCCCCGCCCCGGGCCCCGGGCCCGCCGCCCGGCCGCGGCCCCCCCGCCGCGCATCACCTGAAACCGCCGCGGTGTCGGGTTCGCGCTGGCGGCGCCGGGCCCCGCCGGGGGGTCACGGCCGGCGCGGGGCGGAGGCGGTGCCCCCCGGGGAGGGGGATGACAACACCCCACCCCCCCCCCGGTGTGGCCCCGGGATGCCCCGCGCTAAGGGCGGGGCTCGGGCGGGGGAGAAGGGACGCGCCCCCCCGAGCCCCCCGTGGCTGTGGCGGGGGGACGAGCGCAGGGCTCCCCCCCCCAGCCACAACCCCGCTCTTGATTGACAGCGCCCGCGCCCGATGGCCGCGCCGGTCCCGCAGGGGCGGCCAATCCCCGCGCGGGCGGGGGGGCGGGAGGCGGCACCGCCCCCCCCCGCCCCCCCCGGCCTCTCCATCCCCCCCGCGCTGCCGGGTGTCTCTTTCGCAGGTGGCACCATGGGGACAGGTGAGGAGGGCACGGGGCGGGGGGCAGGGGCGGCGGGGGGGGGGGGTCCCCAACGCCACTTTGAGGGGGGGGCGGCGGGGAGGGACACACCGTGGGGGGCTGGCAGACGGCGGGGACACCGGCGCGTCCCCCCGGCCGGGGCCATCACTTATTTATTGAGGTCAGGCTGGGGCGAGCGGGGGACGAAGCGGGTGGGGGTGGGGGGGAGCCGTGGTGGTAGCGTTTCACCCACGCCTGGAAAATCCCCGCGGGAACTGCCCCGGGGGGCAGCGGGCCCGTCCCCTGCCCCACGGCAGCTCCCGGCGGTGTAAACCCGGCGGGGCTCCGGGGAGGGTGGGCGACGCTCTCCCCCCTCTCCTGCTGCAAAGCCTCCCCGGGAGGGGCCGAGGGGGGTCAGGTCCCGTTCGGGCTGAGGTCCCCGTGTCCCCTTCCCAGAGTGACGCTGCCAGGCAAAGCCCCTTCGCGCCCTGGCGTCCTCCCCCCGGGGCAGAGCAGCCCCCACGGTGGTACCCAGGACCCTGCGGCAGTTTGGCCCCCCGGGTGCTATAGGAGGGGAGGGGGACAGGGCTGGAAGGGGGGGTTTCACGAAGCTCCTTGTCCCCCCAGGCTGTGCCACTGCACCCAGGACCCGTCCTGCCAGCACCCAGCACCCGCGCCAGCCGGCCCCGCCATCGCGCTGCTAAGGGGGAGCCGGTGCCTGAGCCCGGGCATGAGCCGCTGGACTATGCCATGTCCCCCCCCGGCCGGCGGGCAGCCCCAGCCCCGTGAGGACGCGGCCAGCGCCGAGCCGGACGCCGGGACGCTGGGGTGCCCAGCGCAGGCATGGCGCAGGGCTGGGACACGTCGCTGCCGGGGATGACGGCGGGCAGCCGGTCGCGGAGCTCCAGCAGCGAGGCCAGCCTGGCCCCCCGCTGCCTGCTCAGCAAGCAGAGCCGCCTGCTCAACGGGGCCGTCCGGGTCGGCCGCGCCGCCTCGCCCATGGGCCGCGTCATCCTCATCAACACCCCCATCGAAGGTGCGTGGGGTGCCCTCCTGTCCCCCTGCCCACCCGCACGGCCGGCGGCCACTGGGTGCCTGGGTTCCCCGGGTCTGGGGGCAGGGAGGGTTGTCCTGGGACTGGGGACGTCCCCAGCAAGACAGACACCCCTCCCGCTGCTCGCACCCAGCCCGGGTGACACATCCCATCCCCTGTCCCCACAGCCAACAGCAACGAGAGCGACATCATCAATGCCATCACGGTGGAGAAGAGCGCGGACGGCAAGCTGGGCTTCAGCGTCCGTGGTGGCTCCGAGCATGGCCTGGGCATCTTCGTCAGCAAGGTGGAGGAGGGCAGCGCTGCCGGTAAGTGGGACGGGGCCAGGGATGCCTGTGGGGACAGACACGTGCCAGCAAGACCCTCTTGGGAAGCTCCCAGTAGCACGGTGCCACAGCGGCAATGCCACCCTTCATGGTGGCAAGCCACCATTTGCCTCTGGCCGTGGGGTTTTCAGTCTGCCCATGGAAAAGGGCTGGGGACGGGAGTGAGCAGCCCCATGCCAATGCCTCTGAGCTCCATCCCCAAGCCGCAGCGAGGTGACAAGTGCCCCGTGCCTGCCACAGCCCCAGTGCGATTGCCAGGCATGCCCACCTCTGTTCCCGTGGGGTTTGGATCAGGTTGGGGACACCCTTAGGGAGGGGACACCAAGCAAGGGCACTGCTGGTGGGTCAGGTGCCCAGCTGAGCCGTGTGCCCCTCGCAGAACAGGCTGGGCTCTGTGTTGGTGACAAGATCACGGAGGTGAACAGCGTGAGCCTGGAGAACATCACCATGAGCAGTGCCGTCAAAGTCCTCACTGGCAACAACCGCCTCCGCATGGTGGTCCGGCGGATGGGCCGCGTGCCGGGCATCAAATTCTCCAAGGAGAAGACGGCGTGGTGAGCAGGGCATCCCTCACGTAGGCATCCCAAAGCCCAGCTCCATGGAGGGCATGGTGGGGAGGCTTGGTGGGGGATCCTGGGGAGCAGGGAAGATCCCAGAGCTGGGGGACACCCAGGGTGGGGGGGCATTGGAGGTCTCTGATGAAGCTGGGGAGAACCTAGGGTGGGACATGGGGTGGGATAGGAAGGTCTGGAGCTGGCAGGGTGGGTGCAAGCCCAGTCCTCACCATCCCCCATCCCCATCGCTCTCCTCTGCTGGGTGACACCAATGGCCCCATCCTGCTGGAGGATGAGAGCCGGACCCCCGAGCCTCTTCCCCCCCCAGCACTGTGCCCGTGCTCCAGGGTGGACGTGGTGAACAGGCGCCTGGTGGTGGAGAAAAGCGGCTCAACGCCATCAGAGAGCGGCTCCGAGGACGGGCTGCGGCGCATCGTCCACCTCTACACCACCTCTGACGACTACTGCCTGGGCTTCAACATCCGCGGCGGCAGGGAGTTCGGCCTCGGCATCTACGTCTCCAAGTATGGCTGCCCCGGGGAGCATGAGGGGGACATGGCACGCTGATCCCCGCTGTGCCCACGCTGGAGCTCGGCACCCTCTCCCTGGCTGAGCCCCCCCACCCTCGTAACCTCCCACCCACCGTGACTGTGGGCATCACCACCCTGAGTGCTGGGGCACGGGGCCACCCGGGTGGAGGTGTGGGGCAGGAGCAGGGCTCCGGCGAGGACTTGGCCCCATCCTGCCCCCCTCCTGCTGCCCTAGGGTGGACCCCGGGGGGCTGGCGGAGCAGAATGGCATTCGGGTGGGAGACCAAGTCCTTGCAGCCAATGGAGTCAAGTTCGAAGACATAAGCCATAGCAAGGCAGTGGAGGTGCTCAAAGGGCAGACCCACATCATGCTAACCATCAAGGTACCCGCACCAGGCCCCACGGGACCCCCGGGTGAGGCGGGGGGGGGCTCAGCGTGTCCCTGCACTGGCACTGCCCCAGCTCGGCCTGGCGCCCGTGGGGCTGGTGTGGCCACGGGCTGGTTGGGTTTCAGGCAGGTGGGAGCGGGGAGGGGGGGATGCATTATTCATGGCTGGCACTGGATCGGGTTCTCCCAGGGCGGCCGGCGCGCGCTGACCCCCATGTCCTCTCCCCCTGTGCCTAGGAGACGGGCCGGTTCCCTGCCTACAAGGAGATGGTGGCCGAGTACTGCTGGCTCAGTCGCTGTAAGGGCAGTGCCATGCGGGTACCAGCAGGGACACTGGGCTGGGACCCCTATGCAGGGGACGTCTGGCCCCGGTGGGGAGGGGGAAGGTCCTCGTGCTGTGGAGTCCCACAGCCTTGGAGGGGTATGACGCTCCCTGTGCCATGGTCAGCATCCCTGCGGTTCTCATGGGCTTGCGAGGTCCCACCTGTCCCCCATCCCTGGAGGAGACATGATGAGCCCCATGCCATGGCCAGAAGCCCTGTGGTCCTGCAGGGTCCTACATGTCCCCATCCTTGGAGGGGGAGGTGAAGACCCCTATGCAATGGCCAGCAGCCCGTTGGTCCCTATGACCCTGTGGGACCCCACACGTCCCTTGTAGGGGATGTGATGTGACCGCCAGCAGCCCTGCAGTCCCCATGGCCCTATGGGTCCCCACATGTCCCCTGTCCTCAGCGGGGATGCAGAGCTCCCCGTGGCCCCATCCCAGCTCGTCATGTCACCCCATGTCTCTGTTGCACCTTTGCAGTGACCAACGGGCAGCTGCAGCAGCTGTCTCAGGCCTCGGAGACCAGCTCCTCCATCTCCTCTTACTCCTCGGGGCCGGCGCCAGGGGCGGTGAACGGGCTGGGGACGGCCACGCTGGGGCCCCCCGCCCGCACCGTGGATGTGGCCATCTCCACGGAGGACGGGCCGCGGTGGAGCTGGGCACGGGAGCGTGCCGAGCGGGCCATGCAGACTGAGCCGGCTGCTGAGGGGCTGCCGGAGATGCAGCGCACGGTGCGGCCCCCCGAGCTGCTGCGGGACACGGCCATCCGGGGCCAGGGTGCCCACGAGCCCCCCGGCACCCACCCACGCCGGACCTTCACCCACTCGCCCAAGACGGCGCTGCTGCTGGCGCTGAGCCGGCCCCGGCAGCCCATCACGCGCTCCCAGAGTGACCTCACCGTCGCCGGTAGGCACCGGGGCATGGGGTGCCCCTCCAACCCTGCACCCCCAGCCCTGGGTGTCCCATAGCTAAGCCTCTGCCCCAGGTGGAGCCTGTCCCCCGCTCTGGTATCCTGTAGCCCCTGACCCACACCAATACCTCGCCCCCGCTCCTGGGCATGCTATAGCCAAGTCCCTGGTCCCCACCCCATAGGGACCCCTGGCCCCCACTCCTGGGCAACCCGTAGCCCTGCATAGCCCCAGTCCTGTCCTCGGGGTTTGCAGGGCACCCCAAAGCCCAGCCCCACAGCCCCTGGAGACCCCCTGCGCCCCACAGCAGGTCTCTCTTCCAGTCAGTGCTGCCCAGTAGACACCCCTCCCCCACCCAGTTTCCCAGCCCAGGTCCCTTCACAGCCCCCAAATACCATTTGGGGTGCTGTCCCCTGGCCCCTTCACTCCAACACTCCCCCCCGGCTCTTTTGTCCCCAGAGGAGAAGCGGAAGAAGGAGAAGCCAGAGGTACAAGAGACACGGGGGGCCCCCCCGGGGCTGCACCGCTCCAAGACCCTCGTCAACCTCTTCTTCAAGGGGGCCCGTGCCACCAGCCAGAGCTGGGCCCCCCCTAGCCAGGAGCCCCCCGCTTCCGACCACCGGGCACGCGCCAAGTCCCCAGGGCGCTCTGATGGGGACAGAGGTACTGAGCTGGGGGAACAGGGCACAGAGGGACCCGACCTGGGACCAGTCCTACCTTCTGTGGGCACCATGGCCCCATTGTGGCATCCCTGGCATGGGGGGGGGGTATGGGGAGAGGGTCCCCAGGCATGCAATTTTGGCGATGGGCAGCGAGGCCGCTGCCCCCCACCCCCCGCCCCGGGGGCTCACGTTTCTCCATCTCCCTTGCAGTAGGTGCTGTGCAGAAGTTTGTCATCCGGAGCCTGAAGCGGGGTAACGGGGATGCCCGTGTGCCTAGGGCAGGGGGAGCGGAGGCGGGGGGGGGGGGGGGGCTACAGGGCAGGCTCTGCATGCGCCTGTCCCCGTGCTGCATGTGTCTGTCTGACTGCAGTGTGGATCAAACTGGGGGGGGGGGGGCGTGGGGGAGGTTGTGGGGTGCCTGGAGCGGTCCCTGCTCCGCTGGCCACCCCTCCTTGCTGTGCCCCCCCACAGAGAAGAGCCGGCGTGGCAGCATCCTGGGCCCCGCGGGCATCGCCGCCCTGCAGCCCAGCAGCAGCGACGCCGAGGCCCGGCTCCCGCACATCCAGGACACGGCCGCACGTCTCCTCAGCCCCGACGAGGTGACGGCTGTGCTCCGCCACTGCTCCCGGGTACGGCACCGCGGGCTGGGTGCGGGCAGGGCAGCGTGGCATCCTGGGGCACCGCAGCCAGAGCTACGTGCCCGCATTAAGCTCTGGGGGGTAAACTGAGGCACGGGGGGGGGGGATGGGCACCCGTCTGCTGACACCCCTCCTGCACCTGCAGTACCTGCACGAGGGCAGCGTGGAGGACTTGGTGCAGCCACTGCTGGCCATCCTGGACCGGCCTGAGAAAGTCCTGCTGCTGCGGGACGTGAGGTGGGTGGTGCCGGAGGATACCCCGGGGTACCCCAACACCATCCAGCTGGTGGGACAGACCCAGAGCCCCACACATGTGCTCCATCGCAGAGGTGGCCACAACCTCCCCCCTCCACCCCTTTGCCCTGACAGGAGCGTGGTGGCCCCCACGGACCTGGGTCGGTTTGACAGCATGGTGATGCCCCTGGAGCTGGAAGCCTTTGATGCCCTGAAGAGCCGCTCAGGTAGAGCCTGGACCCCCCCAGGGACCCTGGCCCAGGCAGCAACGGACAGGGGTGGGCACGGCTCATGGCGGTGACCAGTGGCTCTCCCTGCAGTGCGCTCGCCTGCCCTCCGCCCAGCCCACCACGACGTCCCCCCCAAGAGACACCTCATCACACCAGTGCCTGGTGAGTGCCACCCCACGGGGTCTGCCTGGCCCCCGGGCTGCCCCGTGGCAGGGGGAACACCAGGAAGGGGGGGGGGGGGGGGGGGGGGGCAGGGTGGACGGGGTATGGGGCCATTTTGGGGGAGGTGAATGGGGGCTGTGATGCTTGGGTGCAGGGTGTCTCAGGGAAGAGGGGGGTCTGGTGCCCCTGGGAGCTGGGAGGTCCTGGAGTAGCAGAATCTGTGGACACTGGGTGCCAGGGGGTCTTGGGGAGGAGGACCTGGAGTCTCTGGAGAGAGCTGGGGTGTCTGGGGTGTCCCTGGGGGTCAGAGGTCCTAGGAAGGGGAACCAGGGTGCCTGGGCATCCGTGGAGGAGGAAGATCTGCGGCCCTTGGTGCCAAGAGAGTCTCTGGGTGGTGGGGGTCCCCAGAGAGTGGGGCTTTGAGGTCCTGGGGGAATCCCTGGGTGGTGGGGGTCCCCAGAGAGCAGTGCTGTGGGGTTCTGCGGGGGATCCCTGAGCCCCTCTCATTGCAGACTACCGGGGTGGGTTCCTGCTGAAGCCGGCGGGAGCCCCGGAGCCGGAGGAAGCTGGGGGGCTGCAGGCGAGCCCAGCCCGGCCACGAGCCTCCCCCAGCCCCCACCGGCTTCACCCCCGCACCTACACCCCGCTCCCCGACGTGCCAGTGGATGCCTACGCCTGCGCCAGCTGCCCCCCGCCTGCCGCCAGCCCCCAGCCCCCCAACTGGCTGCTGACCGAGCCCCCCCGGCGCGAGGGGCGCGGGCGCTCGCGCAGCCCCCGGCCCACCTGGCACAAGGAGCCCCCCGGGCCGGTGCCCGACGGAGGGGCCAACGTGCTGGGGAAGCCCCGGCGGGCACGGCCCCCCCTTGCACCCCTCGTTGGGGGGGCAGGGGGTGAGGCGGGGGCTGGGGCAGCCACCAATGGCCCTAGGGATGCTGGCAGGGAGGAAGAGGAGGAGCAGGAGTACCAGCTGCTCACCGTCACCCTCTCCAAGCTGAAGCACTCACTGGGTGGGTGGCATGTTGGTGGGACCACAGGGGTGGGGGGGGGATGGGGGGGGAATCCTTCCTCCTGGCACCAGCATCACTGGGATGGGTGGGAACCACCTTGGCAAGGGGCACCCCATTTAGGGGACAGGGGGCAAAACCCCGAGCACTGCCCCTACCTACCCACCCCTCCAAAACTAGATGGGGAGAAAAGCTGCCGCTGCCCCGTGCCCGCGTCCCTACCAAAACGGGGCAGGACAGAGGCGCGGCTGCCCAGGGCAGGGGGGGGCTGTGCCCAGGAGTGGGTGGGGGGGTCCCATCCTACCCAGGTGTGAGGGTCCTGTGGCTCCGTCGTAGGGATCAGCATCTCTGGTGGCATCGAGTCGAGGGCACAGCCAGTGGTGAAGATCGAGAAGATCTTCCCTGGGGGAGCCGCCTTCCTCAGCGGAGTCCTCAAGGTACGGGGGGGACATCCCCATCCCACAGCGCTGCTGTGTGCTGGCAGCCCCCTGGCACCCCAAAAGCGGCTGCCCTTCACCCTGCTGCCTTCTCTTGCCGGGGGGTCAGGCTGGGCAGGAGCTGGTGTCCGTGGACGGGGAGAGCCTGCAGAACGTCACCCACCAGCGGGCCGTGGACATCATCCGCCAGGCCTACCGCAACAAAGCCAAGGAGCCCATGGAGCTGGTGGTGCGGGTGGTCGGAACCCCCCCAGAGTGACGCTGCACCCCCCCCCTTCGAGGAGCTGTCCCGAGGAGCCGGGTGGCTCATTCCTGCACCGAGCTGTGGCCAGCCTCAGCACAGGCACGGAGGAGCTGCCCGCAGCACGACCTGAGGCAGGGGCAACGCTGCGAGGTGGGAGGGGGACGGGCAGCCCCCAACCCTGCTCTGGACAGACGGACACAGCCCTGAAAAACACACAGCCGGGGGCCTGTTTTTAATGGGCGTTTCCGGGTGTTACACGGGCGAGGCGGGCGCTGGGAATGGGACGCGACCAAAATAAAGTACAAAAATCCCCCACCTCCCTGAGCTGGGGGCAATGAAGCCAGAGCTGGGCACAGCCAGGCTTTTCCTTTGGTTTGACCTCCCCGGGTGCCCAGCTGGGCCCCCCACCTCTGCCCACCCCGAGGATGTCCCCAGCTGGCACCCCAGCCCCACACCCCTCTCCCCTGGCAGGGTGGGCATCACAGGGGCACGGGCCAGGGTTTTGGGGGGGGGGGTGGCAGAAACACAGAGATGCCAGCGGCAAGGGCATGGGAAAGGCACTGAGGGCAAGCTGCCCCACGGCAGGGGTGAGGGGGGGCACAGACAGGTGGAGCGTGAGCTGGCAGAGGGTGATAAGTTTTGGTAGGTCCTATAAAAATAGAGTTATTTAAAATGGCACAGAAACGAATCCCCTGACAAACACATGGGGGGCAGGGGGGAGGCCGGCACGGGCACATGCCAGCCCCTCTGGAAGGGGCTGTGTGACAGTGCTGGCAGTGACAAGAGGGAGGGGACAAGTCAGTCCTCCCCCTGCCCAAGGTGACCCTGGTCGAAGCCAGCGCCGCTAATCCCCCGGGCGCTAAGAGGATCAACGGGAACCAGCTCTGGGCGGCCCCGAGGACGGGGTTCGGCATCCCCCCCCTGTGGTGGGTGCCGACGCACCCTCGCCCCAACACCTCGATGCCGGGGGGAGAGCAGGGATCCCCCACAGCTCCACTGCTCCCAAAATCCACGGGGCCAGAGGCTTCCCCCACCCTCCGAGCACAGGGTGAGGGCAGGCAGCGTCTTAGATCTCGGTGGCCGTGATCTCCTCGAAGGACGGGTCGGGGCCGGGGGGGTCGCAAGGCTCGGGCAGGGGGTCCTCGCCCTGGAGCCGGAGATGCTGGAGCCGCTGCTCGAGCCGCCGGTTGCGGCGGTACATCTGGATGTAGCTGTACTGGAGCTGCTTCTGGTAGCGGATGACCCGCTCCTTCTCGCCCTGCCACATGCCGCGCTCCTGCTCGAAGGCGTCCCGCTGCTCCTGCCCGCGCCGCCGCTCCGTGGCCAACTCCGCCCGCAGCCGCTCCAGCTGCCGCCGCAGCCCCGCGCCACCCTGGGGCTCCTCGCCAGGCTGCGAGCATCCCTCGCCGGGCGGTGGGCATCCCTCCCCGGGCGGCGGGCATTGCCCGCGAGCGGCTTCCCGCAGCCCGGCTGCCTCCTGCTCGAGCCGCCCGGCTTTGGCGCGGAAGAGGTCGGCCTCGCTCTTGCGGCGCTGCAGTTCGTTGGCACAGACCTCCAGCTCCAGTGCCTTGAGCCGGGCGGCCTCCTGCAGCCCCTGTGCCCGCCGCTCGCCCGCCTGCAGCTGCACCCGCGCCTCCCGCAGCTGCGCCCGCAGCCCCAGCAGCTCCGTGCCCCGCTGCGACAGCTCCGACTGCGCCTCCTTCAGCTGCCGCTTCAGCAGCGAGATCTCCCCCGACTTCTGGCACACCTGCGGGGACGGCAGGGCTCAGTTGCCAGCCGGGACCACCAACCGGCCCCCCAGATCCCTGCGGCCAGAGATGCACCCTGCCACGACTCACCTCCCACTGGGTCTCCTCCAGCCGGGGTGCCAGCTCGGCGCGCTCGCGCTGGAAGGAGGCGCAGCGCCGTTCCAGCAGCTCCCGCTCCTGCAGCAGCTGGGCCAAGTCCTCCTGCAGCTGCTGCTTCTCCTGCTGCAGCTGCAGCACCTGGAGCTGCAGGGCCTGCTGCCCTCGCTGCGATGCCTGCCGCGCCTGGGCCGCGCGCCGCTGCCGCAGCCCCTCCAGCTCCTGCTCGCAGCGACGCTGCTTCTCCTCGTACACCTTGGGGGGGAAACACACACGTGGGGGGGGCGGCAAGGCACCCCCTGCCATTTCTGCTGCTCACTTGTGCCCCCCAAACAGGAGTGCAGTGTAGTCGTGCCCCATGTCGCTCGGCGCGCTGCTCTCCCCACGTCAGCACCCCCAGAGTCTATAGGGCTCCCCCAGCCCCACCACCAGCTCCCTCCAAGAGAGAGCACCCCAAGATGAGGCACACCAGTCTGTACAACTTCCCCCCCCACCAGACAACACGAGGGTCCCCCAGGACCACCCACGAGAGGGGAAAATCCCCATTTCCATACGCATCCCCATACAAGTTCCCCAAATGGGCTTCCCTACCCCCAACCAGGGGGTCACCCACGCAAGGTGCCCCAAGGAGGGGGACGGGGATGGGACAGGGGGACACACCAGGGTCGTACCTGGCAGATGGCCACCTCGCTCTCGTCCAGGCTGTCACGCAGGAGCCGCAGCTCAGCCTCCCTCTCCCGCAGCTTGTCCTCCAGCTCCCGCACCAGCATGGCCTCCTCGCCAGGCAGGGGCGAGCGCCCACAGGAACCGCTCTCCGAGGAGGGCCGGCCCCGGCCGCTCAGCGAGCCCGTGCTCTTGCTGGAGGACGAGCGTCCGCTGTCCGAGTTGGAGGGGCGGCAGCCCCCCGGGGGGTCGGCGGGACCGTGGGGGGTGGCCGGCAGTGCGCCCGCCTCGGGGTGCTGGCTGCACCCCGTGCTGTAGGTGGGCAGGCTGGAGAGGGAGTTGCGCCCCGAGTCCGAGAGGGTGCTGGTGCGGCAGCTCAGGGAGCCGGACTTCTCGGCACCCAGCAAGTGGGTGAGGCTCACCTGGCTCTCCGAGAGCCCTGGGCGCACACCCGGCTGGGCGCTCCGCAGCTTGGGCACCACCGGCTTGAAGGCCATGGGGCGGATCAGGGTCTTCTCCATGTTCTGCCAGGGGAAGAGGGGAGAGTGGGGAGGCTGGGGGGGACCCGAGGGGCTGCGCCCAGCCCCGACGCCATCGCACAGGAAAGGAGGCAAGGGCTGGTTGCTGTCCACTCCATCCCCCATCCATAGGGTGCCCAGGTGGGCTACCACACGCACCCCTGGCACAAAGGAGGGGACACCAAAGGCACAGAGACCACTACATTCCCAGGGACACCAAAACCGTGGCCACGTGGCCCCAGTTCACACGCCCACTGACAGCCCCAGCGTGGCACGGGGAGCAAAGCCTAGATCCCAGCACCCACCCACCCTGCTGCCGCCCCCTCCTCACCTCCTCCAGCTTGCCGGAGACGGGGACGAGCTTGGGGGGCGGCCCTCGGAGGTGGCCGCTCGGGGCTCGGTCATCACGGGGCTCGTCGGAGTCGCTGCAGGGGCTGGCGGGAGAGGAGGCGTCGAGCCAGTCGCCGCAGAAGCCCCGGTTGGCATAGGCGTTGGCGCCGTCGGGCACAGCCGCGTGGGGCTCCTCGGGGGACGGCGGGTCCCGGGGGGTGGCCCGGAGCAGCCCCTCCTGCTTGCGGAAGGAGGCGGCGGGGGGTCCCCCGTCGCAGGGCTGGCCGGCGCGGTCGTGGCGGGGCCGGCCGGGCAGGAGGCTGCCCACGCTGCCCATGGCGGTGGGGGGCGAGTGGGCAGCGGCGCGGAGCTGCGCAGCCCCCTCAGCGGCGGTCTCGAGGGGCACCGGCAGCGTCTGCACGATGGCCATGGCGGGGGGTCCCGCGGCGGGCAGGAGCGCGCGGGCAGCCTGCAGGCAAGGGAGACGGGGTGTCAGAGCAGCGTGCACCGCCGGCCAAGCCCCGCCGGCTGCCAGCATCCCGGGGGGGACACGAGGGCACCCCTGAACCCCCGCCTGCCATCCCCGATCTCGTGCGCGTGGGTCAGCCCCAGGGGAAGCGGGCAGAAGGAGATGCCAAACGAACCAGGATAAAAACCGGGATTACCCAGGGGGGGTTGGCACCAGCACCCCCCATGCCGGGGTGCCAGGGGCTGTGGGGTGCCAGCGGCACCGTGGGGCAGCAGTGATGTGGTCCTGCCCCCCACCATGCCCCAGTGTGACCCCTCCCCACGGGAAGCGTGCCAGGGCTGGAGGGAGGCGAATCCCAAGAGGTCTGTGGAGAAGGGGTCTCTGGAGTGGGATGCAGCGTCCTCCGGAGAGCCACCAGCCCCTGCCCATCTGCTCACCAGACCCCTGCCGCCGGGGTGCTGGGCAGGGGGGCTCTCCCCAGACCCACCACCGGGGTGGGGGGGGGCTGCACCACGCAGCCCCCTCTGCTACCGGGGGACCAGGCAGGTGGGTTGGAGCCCTCGTGGAGCAGTGCAGGGCAGGGGGGTCTACCCCAGGCACCCCCCGACCAACCCTGTACCCCTCCACTGAGGGGGCAGCTGCCGGGCAGGAGGGTGGTCCAGGGTGTGGGCACCGGGCTCTTCCCCAGTCCCAACACACGGGTGCCCCTCGTTCCTTCCTGGCCCCCCCACTCCAGCTTGGGGTGCCCTGCCACTGCCTGCCCCACTGCAGCCCCCCCCGCCCCAACCCACGCCATACACCCGCGTGACATGAGGCAGCCGACGGGCCGGATCCGTCCCCCGCTGCCTGATCGCATCTCGCACACGGCTGCAGCTGGCACAGGGCGCGGGTGGGGGGGGGCCGCTGCCCGCACGGTCTCGCCCGCCAAGCTGTCACCTGAAATCAATCCGCCTGCCAGCGCTGGGCGGGGGACGAGCAGCGGAGAGATGCCAGCAAGCCAGCCCCCCGCCTCCGGCACAGCCCCCACCACCAGCACGTGCCGTCCCCAGGCACTGTGACACCCCCGGGTGCGGAGGTGGGTGAACCCCCGCCCCTGCACCCCATCACCCCAGCTCACCTCGCCAGCTGCTGCCCATCCGTCCGGTCCGCTCGGGCCCCCGCACCGCGAACACGGCTCCGCTGGCCCCTGAAGTGAGAAGGAGAAAGAGGAGGGGGTCAGGGTGCCTAACGGTAGCAGGGGTCCCTGCGCCCCCCGGAGTCCCCCCCGCCCAAGTGCCCCGGCCGGCAGGGCCGGGGCAGGCAGTGCTAGCGTGGCACAGGGGGTGGCAGGGGGTCTTGGCGGTGGGGATGCTGCTCCCAGCGCCCAGGAAGGGCTGCAGCCACCCCGGGAGGGGAGGTGGGGACGACGGAGCCCCGTGGGGACCGATGCTGCCGCAGACAGCAGGGATCAGGCACCAGGCAGGGACATGGCGGGCCCTGTCCCAAAGGGACATCTCTGTCCCCCCCAGCTGCACCCCAGCCCAGCGACCCCCCCACCCCTCCGGGACGTGTGGGTCTGGGGGAGCCCCTGGGGACAGCTGGGTCCCCATGGAAGGGACGCTGCCACGGCTGGGGCCGAACGCTCGGCAGCCGGGCCAGGAGGTGGTGGGCATGGACTCCATCTTCTCCCTCCCGCAGACCCCCACAGCCCGCCGAGAGGATCCCACGGCCACCCAAGGAGAACAAGCGCCTGGGGGGCGGGGGGGCAGCCCCCCGGCTGGCCGCCAGCACCCTGTGGAACCTCCCTCCAGCCGCCCCAGTAAAACCAGTCAGCAACTGGGGTGGCGTCACCGCCAGCTGCTCCGGCTGGAGCACAGCGAAGCCAGATCCCACCGTTCCGACCCCAAAACAGCAAGGAAAGGCTCGGCCCCCGCTCAGCCAGAGCCTCACCCTGAGCTGCTGGGTGCTTCGGGCCCCTGGGGACCCCCGCACCTCGGCAGCGGCTCCTGGCCCTCCCAGGGCAGGGGGCAGCGGTCCCTCCTCCCTCCCCACGCAGCCGGCCCGTGGGGGGTGGACACCCTGCCATGCCTAGCTGTTTCCCCGCCTTTACCCCCCCACTCCCCGAGGCTACCTGGGTGGTGCTGCCTCCCTGTCCCCCCCCACCCCACTCAGCCCCACAGCACCCAGCCTGCCCCACGCTGCGTCCACCATGCCTGACCCCACGGCTCCCCGAAGTGCCCCATGGCACCCCCCGGCCCACGCTGCCACACGGCTCCCCCACAGCGCCCTAAAACACCCCTGAAAGTTCCCCATGACACCCCCAGAGTGCCCCACGACACTCCTAAAGTGCCCCGCAGACCCTCCGGGCTTCTGCTGCCCCACAGCTCCCCTAAAGCGCCCCTAACCCCCCCCCCAAAGTGTCCCACAGAGCTGCTGGGCCTCTGCTGCCCCACAGCTCCCCAAAAGTGCCCCCAAAGTGCTCCAAAACACCCCCAAAGTGCCCCACGGGGCCCCTGGCCCTGCACTGCCCCACAGCTCCCCTAAAGCCCCCCAGAAGTGCCCTGTGACCCCCTAAAGTGCCCCATGGAGACCCTGGGCATCTGCATCCCCAGGGCACCCCCAAAGCGCCCCTGAAACACCCCCAAATAGCCCCACGGCGCCCCGGGGCCCCCGCTGCCCCCCCCGCCCCCCACAGAGGGCCCCGGACCCCCTCCGAAGCGGCCTCCGGGGGCCCGGGCGCCCCCAACGCCCCAAGCACCGGCAGCTCCCCCGAAGCACCCCCAAACCCCGCCCTGGAGAGCCCTCCGGGCTCCCCGCGCCCCGGCCGCCCCCCGACTCGTCCCCAGGGCCGCCACAGCCCCCCCGGCCCCGCGGGACCCCCGGCCCCGGCCCCCGCACTCACCGCGGCCCCGCTGCCGCCCTCCCGCGCCGCGCCGCGCCCCGCCGCCCCGCCCCGCGCCAGGACACGCCCCCCCTCCGCAAGCCCCGCCTCTCAAAGCAACGAGTTCCCCGTCTGGCTCCGCCCCCTCTCGGCGAGGCCACGCCCCCGGGCCGGGGGGGCCGCGGGGTGCGTGAGGCAGACTGGGGGGGGTGGGGAGCGCAGCTCAGCCCCAGTCACGTCGATTCCGGGGGATTCCCGGGTTGGGGGGGGGGGCACCAGCCAAGCCCCCCACCTCCGGGCTCCTCATCCCCCAGAGCAGCCCCAGACCCGCGGGGTGCGGGTCATCCCCCCCCCCTCAGCTGTGTGAGGAACCCCCTCTGCTGCCCCCCCCCATGGGATGTTGCCGCTCCCGGCTCTCCAGGACCCTCAAACTGAGGGAAAACAAGAGAAAAAAGCCCCCCCCCCCCACCTCCTCACAGCCGGGGAATCCATGGGCACCCAGGCCCACACCACCCACCCCACGGGGTCCGGTATAGCCCAGGGTCCGTGTGCCCCCCCAGGTGAGCTCAGTCGCAACCCTCGCAGCCCCGAGGAGGGACGGGCGGGAGATGGGGGTCCCGCGCCTTCCCACAGCCCCACGACAGCGCCCACCCCGGGCTAGTCTGGGGGGAAAGGGGGCCAGGGAGCTGGAGGGGGGACACCCGCAGCCCCCCCCCCCGCTTACCTCCACCTCCCTGGGACCCTCCTCTGCCATGCCCCCGGTCCTGGCCCCGCAGGGCCCACACCTGCACCAACAGCACCCAGGGGTGCTCCCCGTAGAGCCAATGCACCCCGGAAACCCGGGGCGGGGTGCGTGCCGCCCGCGCGCCCCGTTCCCTCATTATGGCTCAGGTTAAAACTATGCCCGACGCGGGGCTGGCAACAACCTGCAGGGCTGGGGGGGATGACCTGCGCAGCAGGGACCCCCTCTGCACCCCAGCCCCCCACCCCCCATCCCCCGGTCACCGGGACAGCAGCACAGAAACGGCACTGGTGCTTTAATAAAACTGGGAAGGGGAAAAAGAAAACGGAGGGATTAGGCTGAGATCCAGCCGTGGACCGGCCAGGCCGCAGCGCTCGCCGCCCAGAGGGCGGGGGGATGGCCGCCCCCCGCCCAGCAGAGCGAGGCAGGGCTGCTCCCCCCGAGGTTTTAGTGCTGGTGACGCTCCCCGGAGAGAGGGGCTCGGGGAGACCCTGAGCAACGGGGGGCTGGGTCAGGCCTCGGCAGGGGGGGTTCCTGTCCCTCTGCAGTCCCCCCCACCAGTGACAGCCCAGGATTTCGGCTCCGTTTTAGCCACAGTTTCACCACCTGCCCCAGGCGCAGAGCTCCTGCAGGTAACCTCTCTGGCTGCTCTTCTCCGCGACGAGCCCGCTCCTCCTCTGGCGGTGGCCCCGCGTCTCAGAGACACAGTGCTGCTGGCCAACAGGTTTGTTTGTGCAGGGAGAGGAAGGGCCGTGGCGGCGCATGGCTGCTGGTCCCGGGGGAGAGGGGCTGGCGTTCCCCTGCTCTGTGCTCCCAGCGCCAGGCCCCGTCCCTCCTGATGGACTGAGGAAGAGACCCGCCGGGCTCATGGCTTCTTGGAGGCTCCCGAGCCTCCCTCCTGAGCTTTCTTGCCTAAAAGCGCCTTGTCCTCCTTCATCTTCTTCAGCTTGACCTTGCTTTTGCCGGCCGAGAAGGTGAGCGAGGCCTTGCTGAACTCCAGGGGGAAGACGCCCACGTCCCCATCAAAGCGGTTCTTGGACACCTGCAGGTAGCGCTTCCCTGGCCCCGTCACCAGCTTACGGTCCTGCAGGATGAGGACGTTGTCGGCCTCCTGGCTGGCCTGGGGGGAGGAAAACATCTCCAGGAGGGTGTCGGGGACGCAGCCGGAGCCACGGGGCTCAGAGGCGCTCTGTGGCTGCCTGCGCGGCTCCCTCAAGCCCTGTTACGGGGCATCCCAGGCCACGGCGACTCCAGCACCTCCCTGACACCAGCCCCTTCTTTCCCTGGGACACCTCAGCGACCCACAGGCTTGAGCCGAAGCCACTGCGCACCCTGGGGAAACCAGGGAGCATGGGAGGGCTGCGCACCCTCACGGATCACCTCCTGCCCACCGCTGTGGGCTCGTTCAGCATCACCACAGGGACTGGAGCACTCAGAGCCCATCCCTGCACCCTCCCCGGCTCCTTCTTTAATTATCTCATACTACATCCCACTCACAGTCAATGAGCATTAATTAACCGCACCTACAGCCCCAGCAGAGCTTTAGCTGGCAAAGAGTTTGCTCCCCGTCTGCCCCTCCCTAGCAAGGCCTGGCCAAATCGGGACATTCCCAGCAGGTGACAAGAGTCTTGGGGACATCCAGCCCCCCAACAGCAACTTTCAGGGCCCCAGCGATGACTCAGGGCACTGGCCGGAGCTGGGGACGGCTGCCTGACATATGCCAGCCCCTTCCTGGGAACACGCTGTGCCTGAGGGACAGGAAGGGCCACCTGGCCCAGCTCACCTTGGCGGAGCCAAAGATGGAGGCCGTCTGCAGCTCCTTCTCGTCATCCTCCTTGCGGGGATGGATGACCAGTGTGATGTGGCAGGTGTTGTCCGTGGCGAACTTGCGGAAGGCACCAACGACGTAGTCCTGGGCAGCGAGCCTGCCACGGCAGCGAGAAGGGGGTCAGTGGCTGGCGCTGCTCGGCAGGGAGGGCAGCAAAGCGCTGCCAGGTTCAGCCCCACCACAGGAAGCACCCAGGGGTCTGCGAGGCAGCCGGGCCCACATGGGCAGAGGGACGAGGCACAACGGGGATAGCAGGGAACCGGCTCACCCTTTCCCACCTCTTCCTTCCCAGGGCAGTGATCGCCCTTCAGTGGAACAGGGCTGCCAGACAGGACTAACAGGGACACCCTGCGTGGGTCCCCAGTCCCTGCCGTGACACCTGACAGGGCCAGCTCCAGCGAGGAGGGCAGCGGAGGAAGGAGGTGGCAGCTTGGAGAAGGGCTACCTGTCCACCGAGAGGTGCTCATGTCCCATCATGAACTGGAGGTTGTCGACGACCACGTGGGTGATGTCGTACATGTAGACGGCGTGCTGCATGGTGTCAATCACTGTCCTGGGTGGGGGGAGACCAGGATCAGCCCCGGGGATCAGCGGAGGCAGGGATGGGGATGTTGAGCCAGGCACGAGGACAGCGAGGGGCAGAGCTGGAGGTACCAAACCGGCTCCCGTCGGGCCCTGGGCACGTCCCACCTCCACATCTCCTGTCACAGGACAGGGGCAGGCCCATCCCCACAAGTAAGGGTGGCTGGATCAGGAGGACCCAGTTGCTCCCCACACAGCCCCTTGCCCACCGCCCCGCAATCCCCCCAGACAGCCCTGGGACTTGACCAGTCCCAACGTGCCTCCTTCCAGCCCCAAATCTGCAACCCCGTGTGGGGATAGAGCCCTGGCTCCCCAGGGCCCCACAGCACACGCCGTGGGGGATAAACGCCACCAGGGAGGAAGGTGTGGGACCATACTTGATGTTCTGCTGGCCGTGGAAGGTCATGAAGTACAGCGGGAGGTCCTCGAAGCGGTCGGCCCACTCGTCATACAGCTCCAGCTGGTCCTCCAGGCGCTGGGTGGCAAACTGCGTCAGCATGATCTTGGCCAGGCGGACGTTGTTGATCTCAAAGCTGCCCCACAGCGTGCACACCCCCTGCATGCACAGGTCCAGCGCGTACTCACTGATAAAGGTCGTCTTCCCGCTGCCTGTTGGGCCTGGCACAAGGACAACGACGGGAGGAATTAGCTGGGGGAGGAGGTCTGACCCAACCTGAACGCAGTGGGGGGTCGTTTAGAGGTGGAAGCGTCAGGGAGCGGACAAAGAGCAGCCCATCTGCAGCACTCCCGCCATGAACAAGCAGCGTCTCAAGGCAGGCTGCACGACTGGGCGCACACACATCGCCTCCAGCAGCCAGTGGGTCCCCGTGGGGTGCGGGGAAGGGCCGGGCAGCCGGCGGGGGAGCACAGGGAGGGCTCGGGCAGAAGGTGATGGGTGGGAGCAGGGGGAAGGGACACCCCAGGTGTCCCTGTGCCACCCCAGGCAGGGAGCCCATCACTGTACCGATGTCACTGGCCCCACCGCACCAGGGGACACACCCCAGCCTCTTGTGCACCCCCACGCTGGGCTCAGCCAAAGCCACGAGCAGAAAGGGACCAGCACGACTCGTGAGGTGTCACCCCTGGGAGGGTGACGTCACTGAAGGGCCCCCTGCTCCCCCCGTCCACCAGCCGTTAGCCTGTCACCTGTGAAGATGGTGAGCTCCCCTCGGCGGTGCCCTTTGAGGAGTTTGTTGAGCTCGGGAAAGCGCGCCCACTTGATGCCGGCCACCTGCTCGGTGTTGGCCAGCTCCCCAAACACCTCCTCGCGCAGCTGCCGGAAGGAGACGATGGATTTGTGGCTGGCGGGCAGGGCGGCACGCAGGATCTTGGTGAGGTTCAGGCCCTGGTTCAGAGCCTCCAAGGGCCGGGGCTGGAGGTCGCCGGGGCGCACCAGGGAGCAGCGCTTGAGGCTCAGCTTGCGGGCAAAGAGCTTGGCGGCTTCCCAGGAGCGTAGGTCCTCGCCCAGCCACAGAGTGATGCGCTTGAACTGCTCCAGGTAGGGGAGGAGGGCGGGGGGCAGGCAGGTGGCCCCCCGAGGCAGGGCCAGGCTGGCCACCCCTGTAGCTTGGTGCAGGGCCAGGGCATCCAGCTCCCACCCGGTTAAGACCAGCTCCATGTCTCGGCGGGCGATCAGGGGCAGCCCAAAGAGATTGCGATAGGAATCGAAGCGGGGTAAAGTCTCTTCCACGTAAGTTATTGCGTCCCCCTTCTTCTCCACCCTCAGGAGCTTCAGGCCCTTCAGGGTCGCATCACGGGGGCTGAACCAGGGGAAGACGAGGGACTTGGCAGTCCTCAGGTAACGCACCCCAAAGCGTTTCAGGGTGGCGTCCGTCACCAGGGAGATGCCGAACGCGGCCTTGGTCCTCTCGGTCTCCTCCTCGTCCAGCAGCTCCCAGAGCGGCAGCGCCCGGTCCCAGATGCAGCGGGCCTCCTCCCGAGCACGTCTCGTGCCCTCCTCCGGCTCCTCCGAGCTGGCAGGGGGAACGCCGCGGTGCCGCAGCTCCACATTGGCCTGGAAGTCCTGCCAGGTGCCCTCGGCCAAGGTGGCCGTGCACAAGAAGCTGCCGGTCATCTTGTCAATGAACAGCGTGTACGGGGCGCCGGTGGCCAGTGGCGGTGGCTGGTCCTCCCGGCCGTTGGTGAAGAGGCTCGGGGTGTGCAGGCAGCTGTACCCGTCGTGGAAGGGGATGCCCTGGGCGCGCAGGTACTGCCGGATCTCGGTGATGGAGACGGAGGGCACCGGCCCGTCGGGGCAGGGCAGCACGTCCTTCTTGTAACGCCGCTGGGTGAGGCGGCCCGGCACCCCGGGGCCCAGGGACGCTCCCTTGCTCCTCGCCCCGCCGCACAGCAGCGGCAGGAGGCGGCCGGGGGCTCTGCAGGGCCGCAGCAGCGGCACCACCGCCATCCCGCCCGCCGCCGCCGCCCGGGCCGCCGCCGAAACGCATGGGCCGCGGCCCCCGGCCCCTCGGCCCGAACCCCCCCGGGCCCCCAGGCACGACCTCCACGGGTCCCCGGACCGAACCCCCCCGGGCCCCTGGACCGAACCCCGCGGTTCCCCCGGGGTCCCGGCTCAGGCCGCCGCCCTCACGTGGAGCCTCACGGACGCCGCCATTGCCTGACCCCGCCGCCGCGCTCAGCGCGTCACTTCCGGTCTAGGGGGCCGGAAGCAGATGTTCCCCCACCTCCTTTTCCGTTTCCGGTTCCCCCCGTTAGGGCGGCGCCATGACTGGCCGCGGCTCGCCCAGCCGGTTCCTGGCCGCCGTCCTGCACAACGGCGTGGGCCGCTACGTGCGGCAGCTCCAGCGTCTCCAGCTCCTCTTCAGCCCCACCGCGGCGGACGCCCGCGGCGCCAGGTACCGTCGGGGGCACCCCGGGCCGCGGAGGGCGCAGCGGCCCGGTGACCGCTGACATCCCCCCCCCCCCCCCCCCCCCCCCCCAGGCAGTTCGTGGAGGAGACCGCGCTGGACTTCGCCCGGCGACACCCCGATGTGGTCCTCTACGTAAGCGCCCGCTCCGACGGGGCCCCGCGGCTGCTGGCCGAGTACCGTGAGTTGGGGGGGGGGGAGGAGCGGGGCCCTGCGGGGCGGGGGGAGCTGACCTCCCCCCCCCACCTCGCTCTGCCGCAGTGAACGGGACGGTGCGGGAGGTGCTTGTCACCAGCAAGACGAGTGAGGAGATCGCGCAGCTGGCCACCAAGCTGGCCGGGCAGTCCGGCCTGGACATCGTCCGCATCCGCAAGCCCTTCCACACTGCCAACCCCAGCGTCCAGGGCCAGTGGCACCCCCTGACCAACAAACCCTCCGCCCTCACCGTCCAGGGCCCGCGCCTGCAGCCCCAATAAAGCCTCCACGCCTCCTCCCGCCCACGGAGAGACCCCGCCACGCCGTGTCCAGACAGAGCCGCGTTTATTGCCGGGGGGCACGGGGGGCTGTGCCCGAGGGGTGCCAGGCATGGGGGGAGCGATGGTTGTGTGCTTGGGGGGTGACTCGGCCCCCGCCTTGCAGCAAAAACAAGGGTGGGGGCTGGACGGGCGTCCGGCTCGTGCCTTTTCCCACAAAGCCTCGCTGTCCTGGGGCAGGAGGGCTGTGGCTGCAGTCCATTACAGAGCCCAGGGGCTGCCACCCCCTTCCTGCCCCCCGCCGTGGGGCTGAGCTCCGGGCAATGTCCGATCCTGGAGGTGCCAGCGAGGAACATGGTGGGGAGGACACGCACCCCACCAAGTCTGTCCCTCCCCAGCTTCTCTGGTGTCACCGCCCTGTCCCTGGGGTGTGAGATGCTTTTGTCGCCCTGGTCCCTCGCATTGCTCCGGGAGGTGGCAGGAGCAGAGGTAGCTGGGGGGATTCAGGGACAGCGGCTGCCCCAGGAAGTGCTGTGAAGAGCAGGAGGCTGCGGAGGGAGGCAGGCCCTTGTCCAGCGCTCCTCCTCCTTGCTGTGTGAGGACATTTCCCCTCCCACAGGTGGTCCCGTGGGGGACAGGGCCCTGCCTGAACCCCCATTCTCCAGCGGCACCATGCAGGAGGGCAGAAGCACGTGGTGTGCAGGGGCACTGCTGACGCCGGGGGGGGGATGTGGGTGCTGTGCTGGTCCCTTGCCATGCTGCAGGGCACAGCAGTGGCTGCTGGTCCCACTGCCAGTGCATCTTGCTGCTCGCTGCTGCATCCTGCTCATCCCCTGCAGCACCCTGGAGAGATGGGACAGAGCCCTGTCAGGGTCGGAGGCCCCAGGGGTGCCACCTCCCCAGGGCACCCAGCCCTGCATTTCACCTGGGGCCTCCTCGCAGTGGGCACGTGCCGCTCCACCAGCTGCTCCGGGGCGTTCGGGGATGTGGGCTCCTCACCCCAGCTCCGTCCCTCGCTGAATCATCCTCTCCCAGAGAGGGAACCCTGGAAGGGGCAAACGTGGGAGTGCGGGCAGGGGCTGGCAGCCACCAAGGCCACCCCCCGCGACGCGAGATGGGTCTGCGGCCCCTCTCCTGCCTGCGAGCAGGCAGCTGGGGGAGAACCCCCATGCTGGGAAGGGACCCCGCACCCGTTTGAGGCGCCGGCACCTCAGGGCAGCCCCCCCTCCCCGCTCCTCACCCACCTCTCAGCAGCCATCTGGCTCTGTGCACTGAGGGACGCCCAGCGGGGCAGGCCGAGTCCACGCGTCCACAACAGCGGCTCTCACGCCTGGACAGACGGACGGACAGACAGAAGCTGTCCTTCCCCCCAGTGTCCACCTTCAGCCAGGCGCCAGCTCCTGCCTCCAGCTCGTGGCCGCCGTCCGTGGGTTTTTATACATAAATAGAGCTCCCAAATTTAAATAGATTCTGTGTCTTCTCTCTTTTTTTCTGTACAGCAAATCTCAAAAGTGGATGTAAAGCCGAAGGGACAGCCGAGCCTGGGCCCGGCCCGGCTCTGCCATCCAGGAGGTAGTTTTGCCTAAGTCTTGTAACACTGCTGGCAGGGGGTGGGGAAGGGACTGGAGGGGAGGAGGGCCCCGCTGGCAGGACCCCCCTCCCGGCCCCTACACGGAGCTCTCGTCCAGCTTCTCCACCAGCTGCATGTGTTTCCGCTTCTCCAGGATCTTGCTGAGCTCCTCAGTGAAGGACGCGCTGTAGAGCGGCGAGGCCAGCGGCTCCTCCTGCTGCTGCAGCAGCATGTAGCTGTTGCCGTTCATCTTGCGGAGGACGCTGGGCAGAGCCCCCACGCCGTTGGTGAGCTCGGCTGGCAGCGGTGGCGGCGGCGGCAGCGGGGGCACGGCAGCCGGCAGCTCCTTGACCGGGGAGGTGGCGGCCGTGGGCGCCTCGCCAGGGATGATCCGCAGGCAGCCGTCGGGGTAGGCGAGCTCTTCCTCCTCCTCCTCCTCCCGGTGGCCCTTGCGCAGGCAGTTGGCCGAGACGGTCTGCAGCTCCACGCCGGCTGGCCGCGGCTCCCCCAGGACGTACTTGCCCTTGCGCTTCTCCAGGCAGGACACGTAGAGGAGGATGGTGCCGAGCACGGCGCACACCACCACCAAGGCAATGATGGCGGAGATGTAAGCCACCTTCACGTCGCCGGCCACCTGGCTGGCCGTGTGGGGCCGAGGGGCGGCCGTGGGGCCGCGGGGCAGCTCGGGCAGCACAGTGAGGCTGTAGGCAGCCAGCAGCATCCGGAGGCCCCGCTCCTCCCCGTAGCAGCGGTACTCGCCGCTGTGCTGCGGCAGCGTGTCCGTCACCAGCAGCCCGTCCACCCCGACCCGCAGCCGGTCCTGCCCCGTGCCCGGGGCCACCTCGCTGCCGTTCAGCAGCCAGACGGCCCGTGCCAGGTTGGAGCGCTGGTCGCAGGGCAGCAGCACGTCGTCGCCCCGCAGCACTGTCCGGTTCTTCCATGCCAGGGAGCCTGCGGGGACATGCACTGCCTTGCACCCGTCCCGGCCACCCGACGGGACACCGGACGCCGTCATCCCCTGTGGCGCAGACTCACCCCGCCCGGAGCTGCTCCGGCATCCCTCGTTGCCGCTCTGAATGTCCTGCACCAACCCTGTGCTGCAAGACAGGGGGGGCTTCAGCCAGACAGCCCCCACTGAGCCCACCCTTACGGCGTCACAGCCACCAGCAGACCCACCACTGGGTGCCAGGCCCTTGGCGGGGCACTGGGGCGACTGTGCCGCGGGGTGCTGATGTGCATGAGGCCAGTGGCAGGCCCGTGGGGACCCCGCGGGGACGGGCAGCCCGTCCCTACCTGTCCCTGGCAGCGGTGGTGGTGCGGCAGGCACTGCCGTCCCAGGCGCAGTAAGGGTCCCGGGCGAGGACGCAGTCGTAGCAGGAGGCGTACCTGGCGCAGGAGGCCAGGGGCATCTGCAGGATCCCGCTGGCTGCCCCCACATACAGGCTCCTCTGAGGGGGAAAGGGCTGGCTCGGCACTGCCCTGGCACGGGGTGGCTGGGCTCTGGGGTGCCCAGAGATCCTCCCCCCCAGCCCCACAGCATGGCTCTCCCTTGGTCTGGGTGCACGGGAAAGAGCCCTCAGCTCCAGTCAGTGCCGACGGCTGAGCTGGCACCTGGCAGGGAGGTGGGGGCCAGGCCGGTCCCTTTCCCTGGGCCGGGCTCCGGCACATATCCCGAGCTGGGGTGACCCAGGAGTCGTGTCCCCCCTGTCCCCCAAACAGCCCAGTGGCAGCTTTGCAGCACAAACATGCCCCGTGTGTGGTGTTCCCTGGCTTCTTCCACCCCTCACCTGGGCGTGGGAGATCACCAGGCTCTCCACGGGCTGCGGGTCCCGGAACACCTGCACTTCCTCCACGATGTGGATGCCAGAGCCCACCACCACGGCCTTGTGGATCCAGCCGTCCCCTGGAGAGCGGAGCAGGGAGGTCAGGCGGGAGCGTGGGCTGTCCCCCCTGCCCAGCAGAGACCCTGCAAACCCATCCTCCACTCACCCGTCCCCATGAAGAGGACATCGTAGGAGCGGCCGTCGAGGGCCTGCACCCTGTCCACGGCCAGGCAGCTGTACGCCACGCTCTTCTTCACCAGCAGTGGCTCCCCGCCGGCCGGCTTCACCTCCTCGAACATCAGCGGGTGCAGCTTGACGAAGTCCAGGACGCTGTTGGGCAGGTCCTGGGAGGAGTTGTAGCCCTTCTTGCGGGAGCGGTCCGTGATGCACTGCCCGGGGGAGACAGGGGTCAGCGGCGACGCGGCCACCCCCCGCCCCCCCAACCCACTCCACATCCCCGGGCACTCACGGAGCCGGGCCGAGGCTCGGGCACCGCACCGTCATAGCGGGACCACTTGCGAGCTGAGTCCTGGTACTCCATGTAGGGGCCCTCGAAGGCGCGCTGCACCTCCGAGATGCTGTAGCGGCAAACGGCCGAGGCCTCCATGGTCCTCCTGCAGGGCAGAGCCCTGCCTGAGCCCGGGCAGACAGACGGGTGCTTCCCGCCCGCCTGCGCATCCCCTTGAGCACCTCTGGTCCCCCCTGCACCGCAGACTTTTAGCCCCAGCCGTTTTGGCCACTGCCCCGCTCACCACTGCGCCGAGAGGGTGAAGGTGGCGTAGAAGACGGTGCTGGCCCAGCCGCCCCCGTCCAGGCTGCAGACGCTGCGCAGCACCTCGTAGTAGGGGATGTAGCAGACCAGGCGTGCCTTCATGAAGGACGTCCACTTGCGCTGCAGGATCTTCTTTCCCCCCACGTCGCTCTGGGAGGGCGCAGGGAGCATTTCTGCACAGGCTGGTGGGGGTGCGTGCCCTCGGCTTCCCCCCCGGTGCAGGCACCCAGCCCCTGTGCCGGGAGCAGCGGTGCCTGGCTCGCTGTGGCTGGGGACGTGCCTACCTTGCAGACACGGGCCACCCGGGCCACTCGGGCCACCTGGCTCTTGTCGAAGAAGGATGTGGTCTCCTCGCCCGCCCACTCCGTGAAGAAGTAGTAGATCTTGTCATCGTCACCCACAGGGCTGTCCTTGCTCTCCCGGACCAGCACAGAGGCCACAAACTCAGCATCTGGGGGACACGGAGCGAGAGGTGGAGACGGGGGACCCACCACGCGACGGGGGATCCCTCCTTGCCTCAGTTTCCTCTCATGGCAAACCACACAGGACCCCGGGGCCATCCCCCCGCCCCTGCTCCACGCTCCCCGAGGTGCTGCACAGCGTCCCATGGCCGGTGACACCAGTCCCGGGAGGGGGAACGGGGATGTCTCACCGTTCAGCCAGTGGAGCGGGGACTCCTCCGTCTTCAGCGGCCGCTGGTGCAGATTCCTACGGATGTCGGGGAGGCTCCGAAACTCGTAGCGCGTGGCCGTGTACAAGCCGCCGTCTAGCCAGGGTGGGCACCCATCAGCATGGCCCCGCACTCCCGGGACAGCGGGGACTGCCCTGAAAGCCACCAGCACCCCCGTGCCCCGGGCAGAGAGGGAGGAGGAGGAGGACCAAGTCCTGGCTTGCTGAGGCCCCCGCACACAGAGCCCACCCAGCTGGGGACCCCTGTGGGGGCGCTGGGATGGGACCAGGGTTGGTAGCATCCTGCACGTCTCCGCCAGCCCCGGGAAAGGTGCCGCTTACCCACGATGAGGCCAGTGTAGCCACGGGCAGGGTCGTAGGGGCACTTCTCCTTGCCTTCCTCAAAGTGGGACGGCAGCACGAACCTGTCGGCATCCTGGGGGGGGGACAGGGGACCAGCTTAGACCAGAGGGGACAGACCCACCCCACCTGCCAGCCCCAGGCTCTCTGCTAGCGGGGACAGAGCGATGCCCACGGCTGTGCCCTGGTCCAGGCAGTACGAACTGCCCCGGCACCCTCCAGCTGGTCAGAAACAGCATGGAGAGCCAGAGCCCCCAGCCAAGAGCAGGGAGAGGGCTCAGGGGGGGTGGGGAGCCCCAGCACCCCACTTTGGCATCGCGTGGGGGCCAGGCAGGAGCCAGCCAGCGCAGCCGATGTTTCCAGGCTGGGCCTGGCTGGCAGACGCTGTGCAGCCAGGCTGGGTCCCCCTGGGTGACGTCCCCATCACAGCAGGAGTTATTTTCTTTAGGGTTTGCAGTTCAAAGTTCGTCAAACAATGACGGGGCCCTTCCAGCTCCACCTGAACCCCAGGGCATGTGATGACCAAACTGGACCGGCGGCACAGACCTGGGAACAGGCACGGCCCCTCCTGGGCTCCCTGGCCACGCTGGGGACACAGGCCCCGGCCCCTTTCCCCCCCAGTTCAGGGAGGGAGGTGGGCAAAGGGCAGCCGAGTCACCGAAGAGCCACTGCATGGGGGTGAAAGTCCCACTGCCGGGGGATGTGGCTGCCCCTGGCCGCTGTGCCACTGAGTCACGAACGCGGGGACCCCCGCCTGGCCTGGGAAATCCCTGGGGAGGGGCGGCTGAGTCAGTCCTGCCACCGTCACCTGCCCTGGGCACGCTTGCCACTGGCCACCAGCCAGTCTGCAGCCCCTGCTTTGGAATCCTGCAACAGCAGGGGCTGGGGACCAGCTCCAGTGCTGGCACGTCCCACCCCACCAGCCCCGCTGAGTCCCCGTGTCCCCCCATGGCACTGATTCACCCCCAGCCACCTCACTATGGGGTCAGAGTCCAACCCCAGCGCCAGGGTGGGGACTTCGGGCGTTTGTCACGGTGGCTGTGTCCCCAAACCGACCCACCCCAGCCTGCGGGTCACCCCGAGCCGGGGAGGGGCTGGGACAGGGGCAGAAAGGGAGGGGGGCTGCGGGTGGAGATGGTGGGAGAGGACGGGGGCTGTGCTGCCCTGGGGTGACACGGTGGCAGGGGACAGGTGACAGCGGTGAGGCCGAGCGGGACTCACGATGGCGGCGCAGAGTGGGTGGAAGGCGTAGGTCCCGCAGGCGTAGAGGTGGGTGCTGTTCAGCCTCTGCAGAAACCGCACGTGGTTGAAGCACTCGGTCTGCGGAGGGGGAGGACAGGCGTTACGAGCCAGGGAAAGCGGCGGCAGCTCCCCGGGCACCCGGCGCCCACCCACCGGCTCTACCTTGTTGTTTTTGCCCTTCTGCAGGCAGTCCATCTGCTTCTCCGGGGAGGCTTCCCAGTGGATCTGCAAGGGGAAGAGGGATTGCTACTGCATGACCCCCCCATCACTGCAGGCTCCACTCTCTGCCAGAGCCATCAGGGATGCTAAAATCCTCCCTTTCATTTACAGCTGCTCAGAGCACTAGATGGCACCCTGCCTGCGTCCCCCCAGCCCGAGGCGAGAGCGGTCCCACACTCCGACCCGCGGGCAGACACCCAGAGCACCCACATAAGCCTGGAGGATTTTGGGGTGTCCTTCCTGGGGGGAGCAAAGGGGTGCACTTCCCCCTGCCCCTCATCCTGGCAGGGTGTTCCTGAAGCAGGAAGCTCTGAGCTTGGGGACATCTCCCACCGCTGTCCCCACGCTGCCTGGCCGGGGAGAAGGACCAGGCATCCACTGGGGACCTGGGGACAGACCCGGGGCCAGCCCTGGGGACAGCAGCTCCAGGTAAGACCTGAAATGGTGAGCAGGAGGATGAGCAGGGATAGGGCGATTTGGGCAGGGACCGGGCAGCGCAGGACCCCAGAGGACAACCAGCTGGCAGTGGGTAGAGGTCGGGCTCACCGTGCGGTGGGAGCCGTCGGCCACATCACCGGAGTTGAGGGCGAAGATGGCTCCCCTGGCACCCACGTAGAGGATGCCCCGGTCGTCCTCCAGCAGCAGGGTGCTGTAGTTGAGGCTGCGCGCACTGAAGCGCCGGATGCCTGACAGCTCTGCAAAGGGAACAGGGGGGCTGAGTGGGGACCCCGGAGCAGACACGGCGCAAGCCACTGCGAGAAGACAGAGGATGGAGCCGGGAGCGGGTGGGTTCTCCTCCCCCTCTACTCTGCCCTAGTGAGCCCGAAGCAGACCTGGAGGAAAATGACCCTCGGAGCAACCAAACCGAGCACTCAGCAAGCGACTGCCGCCGCTGCGACGGGGCGGACGCTGAGGCTGGATGCAGTACTCCCCATCTGGAGTACTGCATCCAGTTCTGGGCTCCCCACTTCAAGAAAGATGAGGAGCTACTGGAGAGAGTCCAGTGGAGGGCTACGAAGATGATGAGGGGACCGGAGCATCTCTCCTACGAAGAAAAGCTGAGGGAGCTGGGCTTGTTCAGCCTGAAGAAGAGAAGGCTGAGAGGGGACCTTATAAATTTTTATAAATATCTCAAGGGTGGGTGTCAGGAGGATGGGGCCAGACTCTTTTCAGTGGTGCCCAGCGACAGGACAAGGGGCAATGGGCACAAACTGAAGCACAGGAAGTTCCATCTGAACAGGAGGAAGAACTTCTTCCCTCTGAGGGTGACGGAGCCCTGGAACAGGCTGCCCAGGGAGGTTGTGGATTCTCCTTCTCTGGAGATATTCAAGACCCTCCTGGACAAGGTCCTGTGCAGCCTGCTGTAGGTGACCCTGCTTCGGCAGGGGGGTTGGACTAGATGACCCACAGAGGTCCCTTCCAACCCCGAACATTCTGTGATTCTGTGTGATTCTGTGAAAGCACCCACTGAGATTTGTCAGGCAGATGGTGCCAGCTGCCAGCAGGCGGAAAGGAAGAGGGGAGGTTTGGTAGGAGGCGAAAGGCACTAATTGGGCTCAGGCTCGCAGGAGAAATTTCTCCCCGCTAATTAAAACGGCAGCTCAGGGGTGGGAGCTACAACATCCATGCCCAGCACAGACCTGTGACGCTGTTTGGGGAACCTCCGGAGGAAGCGAAAACACACTGGCAGTGACCCTGGCTGCGAACCGAGCCCAGCCAGCCCAAAAGGAAAGATGCAAAAAACCAGAACCAAAACTGCCGTGCAAGTGGAGGCCTTCTGCAGTGAGGCTGGGCGCTCCCTGCCCACCAAGATGGAGAAACCATCCAATTTGGGGTGCTGAGAAGCTCAGGGTGGGATTCAGCCCCAGCTGGAGGGACCCCAAGCCAGGCTCGGACCCTCCTGCTGCAGAAGGAGAATGTCCCGTGGGGCTTGGGACCCTGGAGGCAGCTGGGGAGGGTATGACCCCTCCGAAAGGAGGCACTGCCTGGGGAGAAAAGGGCACCCCACCTGCAAATGTAACCCTCTCCACTGTTTACTGCTGAGCTGGGCTTCACTAACGAGGTCAACGAAGTCGTGTGGATGCCCAAGCCACGATGACACTGCGGGGCTGGCTGACACCGCAGAGGCTGGAGGCCAAGACCCCAGTGGCAATTGGAGAAAATCACAGAAGAAAGCGCCCTGCTGACTATGTGGGCCATGAGAGCCCAGCCCGGGTGGGATGCCCAGCTCGGGACACTCTTCAGGGGCTGCTGGCCAGGGCTGGGGGCTGGCCAAGGCTGGCTCCCTCCAGGTCCTTGTCTGACGCTGGCTTTTGGGGAGATGCCTTTGCCCTGCTCCATCCCTCAGAGCACATCGACTCCGGGCACCCAGCACCAGCCAGCCATGCAGCCTCCGATTTCTGGAGCCCAGGGGACTGGAGGGCCCTCTGTAGCCACCGCCCTGCGCTGAGCCCCCAGCTCCGGGGACCTGGCAAAGGCCGGATGCAGTCACAGTGCACCAAACCCAGTCCCGACAAGATCCCAAGGCCACCACCATGACCCACGTCCCCTTACCGTCAAAGGTGACCGTTGTCCTGGGGGTGGCATCCAGGTCGGTGGCAGACCGCCGTGACGGGTAGCCCATCGCCGCCGCCACGAAGAGAGCAGTCAGGAGATGGGCTGTGCCTCTGCTCATCTTCCTGCTCCCCCGGCGAGGGCAGCCACCCAGCCTGCTGCCGCCGGGCTGGCACAGCCGATCCTCGGGACGGGCTCCCCAGCTCCCCGGGACGGAGCTGGCTGCCAAACCCTCCTGAAACACAGAGCACTGGGTCAGGCATTCTCAGTGTCCCCAGCACCTCGTGAGCAAGCGGGCTTGGGAAGGAGCCAGCCACACACACAGATGGACACAGGACCGGGCATGGCCTCAGCCCTGAGATGGTTTCAGGGAAAAGAAAACCTGCGTTTGCCAAAGGGGAAACTGAGGCACGGCGCAAGGCGTCGAGCCTGCAGCCAGCACAGGGCAGGGAGGGGAGTCTGAGCGGAGTGACGCTCCGCAGCATCCCCCTGCCTCAGCGTCCGCCCCGTCGCAGCGGCAGCAGTTGCTTGCTGAGCGCTCGGTTCGGTTGCTCCGAGGGTCATTTTCCTCCAGGTCTGCTTCGGGCTCCTCCCTCCTTCGCCCCCAGCCATCTCCTCCTGCAGCTCCCCCTGACCGAAGCACATGCTTTGGCAGAGCTGCCTGATCCCCTGTTGCATTTTCACATCCAAAACGCAGGCACATTTACTCCCAAAAGCAGACAGCAGGGTTCGGGGCCAAGCCTCTACAGGTCTCGTGGCACACTGGGGTACCCCAAGCCCCACTCCCCGCAGCGGCTGCAGCAGGACGGGTGGCAGGGGGCTTCCCGGGGAGTCCAAGGGCTCCGCTCCTCCCTGAAAGCACAGCTGGCCGTCTCCTGCCACACAAGATACTTGTCCCCAAAGCTTTGCCCCTCTGGAAATGATGAGACTCCCATGGACAGAGGCGTGGGGAAGGATGCTTCAGGCACGCAGTGACGCAGGGTGAAGGAAAACCCATACAGGAGCCTCTTGGCATCTGCATCAAGTCTTTTCAAGTGAGAACAGCTTTTCCCCCGAGTGTTTTTCCACGAGATTTCAGCTTTTCTTTCAGCCCAAGCTGCCTTGAAGCTCGGCGTCTACCTCAGCTCTTGCTTTCATGCATCCGATCCCTCCCGAATAACCCCCAGCCTCTCCCGGCTGCGTCGAGCAAAGCCACCGGTTCCTTTTGCAGGCGCCAAGGTGGAAGAAGATGACTGGGTATCTCTGAGCAGGAGAGCTCTCCATAAGCAACCAGCATCTATATGTTCACTTAGGGTTTGTTTCTTTTATATATATATATAAAAAACTAAATACCTGGCCCTGTAGAGAAGCTGTTCAAACACGCTTGCTGCAGACGGTTTCCCCGAAGCAAATACCTCGCCGGGTCTCAGGCGGAGGGGAGGTAAAACCAAAGTGAAATGAAAGTGAAAGGGGCTTTGGGGCTGAAAAGGAGAAGTGGGATGCAGCCACAGTCCTGGAGCCTGCGCTACACCCTGGGGGGGGTTCAGACCCTGACCTCGCACCTGCACTGGCCGCTGCCCCAGAGCATCCCAGGAACGGGCAGGGGGGAGATGTCCCCCCTGCTCCCTCCTGCCTCGCTGTCCCCAGGCACCGGCCCAGCGCAGAGCACCCATACAGCACCCAACCCCAGTAGCGGGTAGGGTGCTGCCCATGGGGCTGAGCTTCCTGGGAGCAGAGGGGGGTGACCTGGAGCATCCCCCCTTCAAGGAGCTCAATCGCAAGCGATGGGCCTGGCAGGGCAATGCAAGGTGGGTGAGTGGGGATGGAGGTCAACGAGAAAGACGTTGCTTTGGTGGCACCATGTCTGGCACAAGCCAAACCCACCCAGGCTTTTGGGCAAAGCCAGTGGCGGGGTCACATCTGGAGCACCAAAGCACCTGAAAACGCTGCAGCCAGCCCCGTGCTGACACCTCCCCATCCCACCAGCAGGACCGGGGCCATCCCGACAGCCATGGGGACCATTCCCCAGGCCTCTGTGCAGGGACACGAGCCTCAACACACGCACAAGCCACCAGAGCTGCCACGCACCTGAGCTGGGAGGGCAGAGGGGAGGAGAACCCTTCTCATGACAAGGCAAACAACGATCCCTAAATAAATGAGTAACAGCCCTGCGACCTGCCTGCCCGCTGCCAGGCGTCCTCGCCCCATCTCCCCCGAACAAACAAGCCCTGAACTTTGCCTGGTGCCCTGCTCCGGGCGTGATGGGGATTGGAGCTGGGAGTGCGGCCGGGCACGGAGGCAGTGACGCTGCTCATCACTGGGCAAGCGCAGTGCTGCGAGCCAGCCCCGGCTAACATTTAACCAGCGTGAGCACCCAGCTGGCACGGGAGGGGGAAATAAAAGTCATAAATTAAGCTGTGATGCTGTGCAGCGTTCTCAGCCGGGTAGGGGCAGGGGGGAGCAGCCTCCCCTGCTGCCGGGGCCGGGCTCCTCTGCTTCTTCCAGGGGAGCAGGTGCACCCATTTCCAAAGGCTCCTTTGCCCAAGATCAGATGTAACTTTGTCCTAAAGGACATTTACTCAGTTAGCTGTAAAGCCAGTTAATATTTTACTCGCAGGGAAGGGCTGTTCCAAGGTTCTCTTTTTTTTTTAATTTTCTATTTTTCATACCTAGGCTGGGGGAGAAAGTGCAAGAAGGAACTGAAACCATCCTTGGCCCCGCTCAGGTTGTCACCCCGGGCTGCAGCCGCACCAAACACCCCCAAACCCATCATTTCCTGCTCAGCAGGGTGCAAGTTCAAAGCTCTGGGTGAAGGCAAGGGCCAGGGTGGGAGGCAGAGGAGGTCCATGGGACCCACCAGTCAGGCTGGGGGCAGTCGGTTTGCTCAAGCCCAGCTCCTCCATGGAAACGGGGAAAAGCCAGGAGGGGAAACGCCACAGAGTTTTCTCCGGGGGGGGAGGGACACAAAAGGGGGAGAGAAAGAGGCTGAAAAGCAGCAGCAGCTCCAACGAAATCTGTGGTTTAAGGGAAAAACTGCCCAGAAAAGCCCAGCCCCAAGAGCGAGCTCCCAAGCCCCTTGGCACCTCACCTACTTCCTGGCGCAGGGGGGGCCAACATAAGACCCAAAATCCGGCCCCAGCTCCCACCCCGGCCAGCGACGCTGAAGGAGAAGCGTGGCGGAGGCAGGATCTGGCTGCGGGGCTGACGGCCGCCCCGAGAGCGGGGCAGAGCCAGGAACCAGCCGCTCTAACCTCAACGTGCAACGTCCACGGGGGCCAAAGCCCACCCTCCTACCGCTGGCTGCTGGCGCTCCGGTGGGATGCAGCCGCGGCTCCCAGCACGGAGCCGGGCGAGCCGACCCAGGCACCGGCTCCTGCCGGCGGGACGGGTCTGCCGGTCCCCGGGGAACACCAGGAAAGCAGCGGGGCGGCGGAGGCGTGCAGGCGTGTGTGAGCGCGCAGGGGAGCGAGCGAGCCCCGGTCAGGTCTGACTGGGTTTACTGGGTCACGACGGAAGCCGTGTGAGCGTGACTGTGCTGGCCTCAGCCTCCCACCGGCAGCCAGCCGGCACAGCACACCCAAACGAGCCGGCCCAGTCGGCACCTCCTTAAAATCCCCGCGACCAGCGTCTCTGCAGGAGCAAAAAGCTTTTGATGAGCGAATTTCCCAGCGGCAGGTCTCGCCAGCCTGGATCCGGCCAAAGAAACCAGCCAAAGCTGCCGCACCTCTCGATGGCCACCGCACTGAGAGCTTCTGCTGGCCATGGTGGCCCCTTCCCGCTGCCCTGCTGTCCTCAAAGCCACGAGGCAGCAAAATCTGGGAGCAACAGCTGGCCACGAGCTGCAGTGCAGGGAAATTGCACTGTCAGTGGGGCTGGTGAATACGGAGGGACCTCAGCTGGGGTCTTACGGGCCCCCCGTGGCTGTTTCCTCAGCAGCAGAGCCGAAACCGATGCTGGCTTTTTAATTTAAAGGGAACCCAGGAGAAAGGACGGAGATGCTGGGTGGGACAGCCCTTCCCCGGCTCACCCCCGCATCCATCCAGGATGGCAGGACAGATTTGCAGAGCAGGATTGGATGCTTCCCCATCCCGCCACAACGTGGACAGCTTGTGGTTGCTCCACCGAGCAAAGCCCACACAGGCTCCCGGAATGGCTGCCGGACCTTTCTCCCTTGCTCGTGGGCTGCCCCGCTCGGCATCCTGCACCCCTACAAGCAAGCGCTCCTGGCTTCCCGGCAGGGGCCAGGACTTCCCGCAGGTCTCCTCCGGGTCACGGGCTCGCAGAACAGCCTTAACAAAACTCCGGGCAGGGACTGCACCAGGAGAGCCTTGCTCTTTGACGACAGCCCAGCCCAGGAGCTCCCATCCCTATGCGGCTGATCCAGCTCTGCTCCTCGGGGCCAAGCCCAGCACATGACCCCCCCGGCTCCCAGCCATGTTCCCACCACCCCAGCGCCATTTCACCCCCGGAGTTGCCTTTGGGTTCAGCCAAAACGGCCCGACCCGTTCCCGGTGCGGGGGGGAAAGGCACCCGCCCCAGGGAATGCGGCAGGGAGAGCTCCCGGCTCCCAGGCGTGGGAAGGAGCTGGGGAATTGCGGAAAAAGAGCCATCCAGCGAGAAGCGAGCCTGGCCCCTGCCCGGCTGCGAGCGTGGCGCGTCTCGGGCCCCCCTTCCCGGGAGCCGGCAGACCTTGGGTGGGAAATCCTGCGAGATGCGGGAAGAGGAGCCAGGATAGAGGTTGCCAGGCAACTTTAATTCAGCCCTTGACGAACTTCCAGCACTTCCCTGCCTCTGCTGCAGAGCTCAACCAGAAGATGATAAAGCATCGGGTCCACCACGAGCCTGTGGAGTCCATCCGTCCGTCTGTCCACCACAGGGACTTGCTCACAGCCTTGTGCAAGGCGATGGGTCCCCCCAAGCAGCATCCCCGAGGGCCAGCCCGGGACGAGCCGCCCTTCCCGGCAGAGATTTGCAGGGGCAGGATTTGACCCGTGGGACCGGGCTGGCGCTGCTGCGCACAGATTTCTCAACCAGCCGGGGTTTTTTGTCAACAACAGCAAGAAAAAAATGCTAACTTGCCGAAAGCCCTCCAGGAAGAGAGGACCGGTGCTGCGTTTGGGAGCTGGGGACGGGGAGGGAAGGAGCACAGTGACCTCCCGGGAGCCCCTCACCAAGTTTATTTTAGTTGCTTTCTCTAAACAAAACCACGCTTGACCCTGAGGCACTTCAGCGGACAGGCACGAGAGCTGTGGCAATGCGGGAAGCAGATACATCCCTCGTTCACTCAAATTTGGGATTCGGGCACAGAGGAGGGGAGGGAGAGCGGCGACATCGGCTCCTCTCAAGGCGCATCCCACCCAGCTCCCACCGCAAAGCCCCCACGCACGGCTTAGCCGCCGTGGAGCCGGGGGGGTGGGCAGCAGGCATCGGCAGGCCATGGGAACACGCTCCGGCACGGCCCCCATCCGCCACCGGCAGAGCCGACAGAGGAGAGCACCCAGCTCCGACCCCACCAACGTCACGGAGGGGAGGAGGCGCGTGAAGGAGCAAAGTGATGGATGGGGGAGCGAGCGGGGCCGGCCGGGGACGTGGGCCTGTTTAAGAGGCACTAGTGCTGGCGGGAGCCAGACATCTAAACATCGCTGAAAAGACAAGCTGATCTGTCAGCAAAAAACCTAACAGCAGCCCAGCTTCCAACAGATTTGCCCTGCTGGCCCCCAGCACTGTGCCTTATCTCCATCCCCCTGCAGCATCCCTCCAGGGGATGCCGCCTGCCCGGTGAGGGGCAGGGATGGGCGACGGTATCCCCACAGAATCATAGAATCATTAAGGTTGGGAAAGACCTCTAAGATCATCAAGTCCAACCGTCACCTGCCCCTGCACGGCTGCAGAGATCGGGGCATTTTAGCTTCTCCCCAGCTCCCCGTTTTCACTGATCTTACAAGAACCCGTTCCTCTCCTCCGTCAGGTCGGGGCTGATGTGGAGCGGGAGGTTCAAAGGGGCTGCCAGGCAGCAACGGAGCTCAGCGCCAAGTCCCCATGAGAGCTCTCCTGCCATTCCCATCCAAACCCACCCAAAAAAACCCAAATGAGAAAATAAGGAAAGCTGCTCCGGCCTGTGCCATGGGCAGGCATCACCTGCCTGCAGCCGCTTGCCAGGCGCAGGCACGGCTCCGCTCCAGCAGCTCCCGGCATGCCACAAGCAGACGGCAAGAGTACGGTGCCCGGGACGGACAGACAGAGCGCTCCTCTGCTTCCCATCCTTAGGGAAAACCCACCAGCGCTGGCTGTTAGTCACAACAGCTCCTTGCCCGGCTCCATCACCCCAAAAGCCTCGCTCAGAGCTGGCCCGGGAGGAAGGGTGCAAGGAGGGGAGGCTGCAGGGCAAACCCTCGCAGCTCGGCGGCGGGACCGAGAGCACGAAGGGATGCCCCCAGCCAGCCCAGACCCAGCACCCCCAGGCAGGGCAGCAAACCTCCCCTCGCAGGAGCATGCCAGAGGCTGTTTGGGTCTTGCAAGCCGGTGGTGAAGACACAGTCCCTGCAGCTTTTCCCTCCCATCCAGCACGTCTCACTCTGCAGAAACCCCATGGCAGCAGCCCTGGGCTGACCCCCAGGAGCACCCGAGAGCCCAGCCGGGAGCCACGCAGGAACTGGGAAGGGAAACTGGAGGATGCCGGGCCGCGGTGGGCTGACTCTGACTTCACCTCGCCACCAGCCAGCCCCCACACCCAGGCCATGGGGGAGGCAGAGTGCGACCGCCGAGCCCCAGGATGCGGGGTGCAGACCCCCGGGGCTCCCACCGCCTCCACGGCAGGGACAAGGCATGCTCGGCGCTAGCAACATCACCCCCAAACCCCAATATTTTCCACCCTTTCCCGTCTCTGCTGCAGCAGGCCAGGCTTCACCGCTTGCCGACAGCCCCTTGGACAGCTGGACAGACAGCCCTCCACATCACAGCCGAGTTTCCCAGCAAGGAGGCGTTCGCATCCGAGTGGCTCAGCGCTGGATGCGACCTGCAGTTCAGCCTTTGAGGGCTTTGCGGCTGCAGCGCGTTGTCTCCACGGCAGAAGCAGGAAAAATATTGTAGAATTGAACTCCCAGGAACAATTAGAAAGAAAACGAAAAAAAGACCCCAATGCTAAATGTAAAGGGAGACTTCAGATCCAGCAGATACTGGGGCTTTCTGACGCACTCAAATCCATTTGCTTGTCCTCGTGGCTGCACTGTGTTTCGTTTCACTGGGCTCGTACAATGCAAGACAAGGAATTAACTCGGGTGTTTGTTTAGAGCCGGTTTGTCTTCCAGGTTTTTTTCCAAAGCCAGGTTTGCGTTTCAAAGACGTTTCTTGGCAATGCCCAGGGTTCCCACCGTCGGCACGGCGCGGAGCTTCCCCGAGGGGAAACTGAGGCTCAGCAATCCCCCACGACCTGGGGTCCCCTTGGGAGCAGGGGCAAGAGCTGCAGCACAACCAGCTCGCCTGGTGTGAACGTGGGGCTTTCCATCCCAAGCCTGTCCTTCTCCCATTTATTTATTCCAAAGATAAACTGTTTTCTTTTCAAAAGTCCAGCAAAACCAGATGACAGGAGTGGTTTTATGGCTTCCAGCTTTAACAACCTCTTCTTGTTTCCTTGGCCTTCTTTCCAACAAAGCTTCAAATGTGGGATCAAACTCAATTTGATATTCAACTTCTCTTTCAAAACTGCACGGTGCAAGGCAGCGGCACCTGGCCTTCCCCACCGCCGTTTGCATACTGCCAGCTTTGCTGCCCCAAAATCAGCTCCCCACCTTATTTGCAAGGGGATTGGCTTTGGAACAGGCAAACGAGAGCCCTCCCATCAGGTAAGGGGAGATGGGGTTGTACCCGGGGCGAGCCTTTGAGCAACAAGAAAATCACAACCCAGAGCACACCCTGAAGCGCCAAGAGGCATCGTCCCCACACTGGTCGGTAACACAGCGCCCAGATCCCTCGGCTCCCTCCGGCTCCGCACGGCGCAGCTCGGGCCCCAGGAGGGAGGAGGGTGTGGGTTTGATGATGACCTTGCTACGGCAAAGCCCTCGTGCTCGTACATCACCAGGCGCGGTGGCACGGCCAGGTGGGGAGGGACGACGGCAGCATTTCGTCCCCAAGCGCCAGTGTGGCACGGAGCCTTCACCTTTGGATGGGGCCAGGCGCCCGCCCAACACCCGCAGCAGCGGCCGGACACTGCCGGGGGGCTCTCGCAGCAGGGGAACAAAAAAAACACTGGCGACGTGGTTCCCCCCTCCCCGTCCCCGAGCGACACCGCGTCCCGCGGGACCAGCTCCCCCCTACCCACCTGCCCACCGCATGAGCCGCTTCCCAACAAGTCCCATCACGATGCCAAGCAAAGCCAGCGGGCAGGCGCAGGGAGGGAAATTCCCCACACGTGGCCAGGCGAGGCTGGCACCGCATCTCTGGTGCACCCACGGCTGCCCTCCCCGTCGGGGTGCTGGCAGACCCCCCCCCTCGCCGGCCCTGCCGAGCGCACCTGGATGCTTTTTCCCAGCACACGACCTGCCAGATTTGCTGAACAAACCTCCCGGCTCCGGCAAACCTGCTGCATTCCTGGCAGGGAAAGCGGTGAAAGGTTCAAATGGATGTTGGAAAAGGCGGGGAGGGGAGAACAAGCCTACGACACAAAGCTCTCATCTGCAGGAGCCGAAAGGGTTGTTGGGGTTTTGGTTTTTTTTTTCCCCTCCGGTTGCAACACAAAAACAAAGTCAAGATAGGGATCGCGGCGTGCTGGGGGGCAGCTCCCTGCCCCTTGTCCCTCTGGGCAGAGCGAGCCCGGCCAAGCCGAGATGAAGCAGAGACGCATCCCACAGGGCACGCAGGCAGCATCGCTGCAGCCGTCCCACCCGGTCCCGGGGTTCAGGCGGGGGCTCCCAGCCTGCGCCCACCGCGGAGGGAAGCAAAGCAGCCTCCCGCGGTGGTAGGCCAACTAGCACAAAAAAATGCCATCGCTGTTATTAATAATTTCCCTGCCTCTGGGGGAATCTGCGCTCCTCATCCATTTTGGGCTCTCTCTTTGTCTTTGGAGACAGTTTTTCTTGGCACCTGAAGAGCCCTTTTGTGGTTCCCTCTCCCACTTCAAGCTTTTGGTTTTCAAGGCCAGGCGCAAGCCACTGGCCCACCTGGTGCCGGTGGGGAAGGCAGAGACCTAAACCCCAGTGCTACCTGGTCGCACCACAGGTCCCTTCTGCCTGTGGATCGGCAGGGAGATGCAGCTCGACCCCGGCGCAGACAAACCCCAGCACCAGGTGGTCCCCTCCGCCCGGGGGCATCTGCAGGCCCCACCGCGATGCATCCCAATCCCAAGGAGCCACGTCCCGCGGCCCCCCACCTCCCGAGGGGAAGCCAGGGGGAGGCAGAGATTGCACTGCACCACCGGCATCAGTTCAGTACCTCGTCCCAGCCATCCGAAACACCACCTGCCCCCAGATAATGCTCAGCCTCCCCAGATACCACCAGCAGTCCCCATCCCCGCAGACCCCCAATCCCCCCCTGATGTGCTGGGGAATGGGAGTGGGGGGCTATATCTAGCCCTCCCCCTACGAGCTGGTGCCCTGTCTGTCTGCAATTCCCACCATCATCTTCCCTCACACCCCCTCGGCATGTCCCCCCGCCCCACCTCAGTCCACCCCCCAAACCAAGCTACCTGCACTGCCACCAGACCCTGAGCGTCCCCACCTCCCCTCCAGTTTGTCACCCCCAAACCCCCAGCTGCATCACACCTTCCCTGAACCCCTCCCCATTCTGCCCCCGAGGCTCTGCCCCCAAATCCCCCAAGGCGTCACTCCCTGGCCTCCAACCCCAGCAGGTCAGACCCCTGCTCCTCCTGCTCCGGACTCTGATGGCGTGCCCAGCACACCAGACCCTGCCTGCGGACTCAGCACCCAGACCCAGCACCCCAAATCCTGTCTGCAGACCCGGACCCAGAGCCAGCACCCCAGACCCTGCCTCTGGACTCAGCACCCAGACCCAGCACCCCAAATCTTGTCTGCAGAACCAGAGCCGGCACCCCAGACCCTGCCTGCGGACTCAGCACCCAGACCCAGCACCCCAAATCCTGTCTGCAGACCCGGACCCAGAGCCAGCACCCCAGACCCTGCATGCGGACTCAGCACCCCAAATCCTGCCTGCAGACCCGGACCCAGAGCCGGCACCCCAGACCCTGCCTGTTGACTCAGCACCCAGACGCAGCACCCGACCACCCGGTCCCAGTCCTCCCAATCCTGCCCGCAGACGGGGACCCGGCACCCCAAACCCACCCCCTCTGGCCCTGCCCGCGGATTCAGCACCCAGCCCCCGCCTGTGCCCGCAGCACCCGCACCCAGCACCCAGCCCCAGCTTTCCGGATCCTGCCCGCGGGCGCGGCGCCCAGACCCAGCGTCCCCGGCCCTGCCCGCGGACCCCGACCCGGACCCAGCGCCAAGCCGGCGGCTGTCCCGACCCCGCGTCCCCCCCCGGCGCTTGCCTGGTGCGCTGCGGCGCGGCTGGGCTCGGCGGGGCAGCGGGTGCGGGCGGCCCGGCCCGGCGCAGCACGGCCCGGTCCGGTACAGCACGGCGCAGCCCGGCTGTGCGCGCCCCCGCCGCACCGAGCCGCGCCGCCCGCACCGCACCGCCCCCTGCCGGCCGCGCCGCCGCGCTGAGCCTCCGGTGCGCGGAGGCCGCGGTGGCCGGGCCGGAGCCAGCGGGCCTGCAGCGGCCCGGCGAGTGGGGGGTGCCGGGGGTGCCCCGCAGAGGCGGGGAGGCCGCCATGCCTCCCGCCGACGGCCAGCGCTGTGGGGCGGGCGGCGGGGTCGCTGGGCGCGGGCGGTTTGGGTCATGCAGCCCGGCCGTCAGACGGGGCCGGGGAGGCAAAGGGCTGGTGACTCGTGGCTACGAAACCGCGTCGTCGGGTGCGGGTGGGCGCCGTCCCGCTCTGCCAGCGCAGCGCAGCCGAGGTCACGGCGCCCGAGCCCACCGCCGCGCCTCGCGTCCCGCCCGAGGGACCGTGCCCCGGCTTCTCCCTCCTGTTGGCACGCACCGCCCCGCTTAGTCTGCGTTTACCCATGGCGGAGCTGGTGTGGGGACGCGGGCAGGTCGCGGTTGCTCTTTGGGCCCTGCTCGGAGGCTTTTTTGTCCTGGGTGGCTTCTGCGGCTCCTCCCTGCGGGCAGGAGCTGCCAGGCTCAGGCCTGTGTTTGCTTTCCTTTCGCAAGCTTTCCAGCACCCAGCCAGCCCTCCCTCGCCGCCCGTCGCGGGAGGCAAAACCCTGAGCACCGCGCGCAATCAGCGGGTTGGATCTAGGGCAACTGGAAATCAACTGGAGCGGGAGGCGCGGAGACGCTGCGCACCCGGGTTGCAGCTCCCAGAGCTGGTGGGGTGGCCGGGTGCTGCCAGCCCGCGGTCACAGAGCCGCGTGGTGCCCAGGCTCAGCATCCCCTCCACTCCACGCCAGCCCTCTGCGAGCAGTGAGGTCTCCAGGAAGGGGGGCAAAGGCCACCCCAACCCTACATCCTGCAGACCTGGGACCGGACCCGTGGCAGGGCTCAATGTCGAGAGGGTTGTGCTGAAGTTGCTGAGCACCGTTTGGGGGTGAGGGTCACCACCTCGGCCTTTTAGGGTCAGTAAGGGTGGCAGGGGCAGGGTGCTACCTGCTGAGACGCCGCTTCCAAGGCCTCCGACTGCCAGGGTCCTGTGTCCTAAAACCACCATGGGTGGGAGGGAGAGCGGCAGAGGCTTGAATCCCCCCAGTCCCCATACACTGATGGGTCTCAACAGAGGAGGGACCCTCCTGCGGATGGGATGGCTCCCGTCACCCTTGCACATGCTCACCAAGCAACCACCATCCCCTCGCTCCACCACCAGATGCCGGGACCCGTTCCCCATCCCTGCTCCCAGGGACCCCAGGAGAGCAGAGCGGAGATGCTCCCCACCTCCCCTGGCGCTCCCCGTCCTCCTTCCCTCCCCTCCCCTAATTACCATTTCCTCCTGTCCCTGGGCAAAACCCCAGCGTCTCCTCCACGCCTGGCCTCGCCTCGCCTCTCCGCCCGCCCTGCGGAAGCGGGAAGCCCACGCACGGGAGCCGGGTGCACCCGCAGCCCTGCCTGGCCAGCGCAAGGCAGAGATGCTCTTGACCATCCCGTCTTACCCAGGGGTGGGGGTTCAGGTGCTGCGAGGCAGCCGGTTGTGTCGCCCCCCAGCCGCTCCTAATCCCATCCCCTGCCTTAGCGGAGGCGCAGCTGGACGCTGCGGGGCCGGTTACGGGGAGAACTGGTCTGTGAGTGCTGGGGAAGGGGGTGCCCAAGGCTCCCTCCCTCCCCAGGGCGCTGTGCGCGTCCGGTCCCGCAGCAACGCTCCCTGCCCGTGCAGGCAGCGCGGGCAGCGCAGGCAGCGCAGGCAGGCACCCTCCCACGTGGCTGCAAGCCCAGCCCGGCACAAATTGGGGCTGCGTTAGCTCCTGGCCTCACAGCGGGGTAATTAGTGCATGAGCAAAGAGCCAGCGGAGCCCAGCGCATTCGGCACTGCGTGTTTACAGGCCCGAGCTTGCCAGGCTTTAATTAATTAGCACGAGTCATCGGCAGCTGGAAACAGATCTATTTTGAGAGCCTTCGCCTGCCCTGCTGCCCCCCGTGAGATTCACTGGAGGAATTTCGGGCCCCACGAGGCTGAAGGCCAGGGCCTTGCTCTTATTTGCACGGCTTTCCCATGAGCCGGGGCAGGATGCGCGCGGCAGCCGGATCGGACCCGACCCGCTTGCCTGCCCGCGTCCCTCTGCCCCGCAGAGCGGTGCTGCCGGGCAGGGAGGTCCCGCTTCTCCTCCAGCCTCAGCCCAGAGCCAGCAAGGCGCTGGAAGGGGAATTTTCCTTCGGAGCAACCCTGCAGCCCCCATCCCAGCCCAGAGGACAGCCCGGAGCAGGGGGCCCTTTGGGTCGTGCCACGGTGCCATGGGAAACCGCCCTTCCCCCGGCCACGCAAGGAGAGGAGAGCCCCGACACTCTCACGTCCCCGTTAATCCAAACGGTGTTTAGGAAAAGGAGACGCTTCACTGCTCTGATCATTAGCCCAGGGTCTGGTTACTGTTTAATTTCTTCTTGTTGTCACTTAAACACCATGTCCTACGCAGAGAGGACTGGGCAGAGCAGACCTGTCCCACGTCACAGCCCCGTCCACACCAGGGGCAGCTGCCTGCCACAGCACAGCCTCACCGCTCCGGCACGCGGCAGAGCCAGGTGGATGCCCACGATGCTCATGCTCAGCTGACATGTTGGGGTTTGCCCGTCTCTGCCAGATAACCCTGCCCGCGGCAGCGGGTGGAAATGCCCACAGCCAGCCCCCTTCGCTCCTCCGATGCCCAGGAGCCAGGGTGAAACCAGGGCAGCTCTCACGTTTCACTTGGCACCGCACTCCTGTCCCAGCTGGCACCCCAGATGACGCGAGGAATTATAACAGGGCCACAGAGCCGTGAAATATTGATGGGATTAGCGCGGATCAGCTCTCCCAGTGCCCGTGCTGCGCTCATCCCGAGCCCAGGAGCCAGCAACCTGCGTGCACTCAGGTTGCAGCTCGGCGCCCGGGTCGGCAGCGCTGCCACGTGCTCCCTGCCGGACCCCCAGCCAGAGACATTCCTCCAGCCACTGCCAGCTTGCAGCCTTGCTGGAAGGACACGGAAGACCCCATCACAGCGCAAGAAGACATACATCAAGTTGCTTAATGCATGACACCATTGTGCCTCAGGCTCTGCTGGGGGTGAAGCATTGGCTGGTTTGGTTGTAGCTTAGCACCCACCACCACCCTGGTCCCCAAGGAACCCCCACCCAGTCTTCAGACCCAGAACATGCCAGCCCCCAGGCTCCATCCCCTCCAGGCCCCTCTCAAGTTCATCCTGCACAGACAGGACTATGCATGAGAGTGTCCCAGGTGACTGGCAGGAGACCCCCCCCTCCCCACTGCTGCAGGCCCCTGCTCCCACCGGTGGGAACCAGGTTTGGCTGGGAAGAGGGTTTCATTCTGGATCACAGCGGCATAAATACAAACAGCGTAGCAGGATCGAGTAACAGCCAGCATTCAACTGGAAATACACTGGCAGAGGTGTGCACCGCGGCATGGCATGAAGCCCCCGGTTTTGGGGTTGCAGCACTGATGGGGTGTCGGTGCCTATCAAGCCCATGGGGCTGATCAGGATCTGCAGCCTTTGGATGGAAACCGCTTCCCGGGGCAGGTCTGGCTCCTCCCCAGCAGTGCCTGCAGCCTGCCTTTCCCTCACCGGAGCAATCAAAGTGAGATAAAACCCCAGGTCTGGGATTTGGTTTGCCAGCCTCTGCAGTCTGAGGGGCAGCAGGCAGCCGACCATTTCAGGCTGCTCTCCACACTGGTTTGAAAGCCAGCTGGAGGTTACAAAATCACAGCACTCCAGCAGCTGGGGATTTATGAAAACCACAGAAAAGTTGTGAAACTCACACTAAAGCCATGCCAGCCCGCACTGTGCTGAGATGCGCGTTATACCGTCAAAACCACTGGCAGAAAAACGAGTACCCTTCCCTTTTGACATGAGAAAGCCATGCCGAGCAGACTAGCTTTTCTTCTGGCCCCTCCATCCCTTAAGCCGTGCTGCGAGACCGGCATCGCCGCTTCGCCTGCCTCCGTGGAAGAAATGCCCAGCGGGGAGCACACCAGCTTTGCACCATGGGGTCGGTCCCACTGCTCTGGCATCCGCCGTCTCGGCCATCCTCTCTGCCCACCCCAGGACCAGCCTGCCCAGACTCCGGGCTGGCGGCGCTGCCTGAAGCGGAGGAGCAGAAAAGACCTGCCGGCAATGCCTGGAGCCTGGCGGCGGCGGCACCTGGGGCTTCCCAGCAGCTGAGCGCACGCTCGCCAGGCTTGGCTTTGTTTCTTGAGAGCGTCATGGGCTCGTCAAGCCAAGCGTGATGCTCCGCAGATTAGCCCCGGGGAAAAAAAAAATATTCCAGTGGGCACAGAGCATGAAAGAGCCTCTTCCCTTCGAGTCACTGAGCAAACTTTCCAAACCACTGTTTCTTCAGGCTGAGAGCCAGCAAGGAAAATTACAATTGCAGAAGAATTTGTCTGAGAAAGTTGTAAGGAGCTGGAAAAAGGCAGGGGCAGGCCAGAAGGCAGCGAACAGCCAGCCCCTGCTGCAGCCTCTCCAGCCCCGGTTTTGGGTAGGGATGAGACTTTTCCCTGCAGCCCAGTACTTCCCTGAACTTCCCGCAAGATCAGATGCTGGATTCCTCCCCTGCAAGTGTTCGGCAGTGGAAATGGGGATGTTTTGCCCAAGGCCATTTGTTGATGAAGGCTGCCAGGTGCCAGCAGCCCCAGCCACGGAGCCGAGCGCGGTGCCAGGGCAGATTTTCTCAGGGGAGAAGCAGCTGAGTCACAGCACCCTCGGATCTGTTCCCACAAGCCCGGCTGCGAGAGACGCGCAGGAGTTCACGGAGGACAGGCGCTCGCACGGGGAGCCGGCAGGCTTTGGTTTGCTCATCTGCAAACCTCTCCGAGCCGGCAGAAAGCATCTCCCTGGCTTAGGATCTGTCGGCAGCGTGACTGCGAGGAAGAGCTGGCGAGACTGCGGGAGGGAAGGCTCCCGACCTGCCTTTCAACCGGGCAGGGCTGCTTCGGGATGCGCCTGCAGCACGGGGGGCAAATGCCACTGGGAAGCCCGTGGGAGAGGCGAGGGTGGTGTTTCAGGCCCCGACGCGGGGTCTCGTCCTGGCTCTGGGGCAGGAGCGGGACCAGGGTGGCTGCAGGCAGGGAAGGGGCAGAGCCATGGCTCCAGCCCCAGGAGGTGACGCGTGGCTCCAGCCCTGGGAGAAGTGTCTGGCTCGGCTGGACACCCGCAACCCCTCTGCCCACCCCAGCTGCTCCCAGTAACAGCAGGCAGGCTCCAGCCTGGCTGGGGAGCGTGGGGGGGTCTCTGCCTGTGTTTCTGCAGCCCCCCACGTTTTCCCCAGCGTGGCAGGTCGAGTCCCTAGCACACATGGCCAACAGCAGCAACACACAGCTCCGGGGATGCACGAGCCGAGCCAAGCCTCCAGCCAGGATCCACATCCCCATGGCTTCGCCTTTCAGCCATCTGAGCCCCAGTGCCCAAGTGACCTCCCCCCAGCCCTGCCCGTTCCTGCCCGAAGCCGGGCTGACCCGTGGGCAGCCTACATCTCCTCCCCAGGCACCGACCCCAACACTGCCATCGCCACCACCGAAGAAGAAATAACTCGAGCAGCACAGTAAATAACTCCCTGCGCACAGGCAGAGCGCTGGCAAGCAGAGCTGGGCGCATCCATCACTCCCGTGGTTTTTCTTTGGCTCTGACACTTTGATAGGGACGAGGGGGTGGGGGAAAGAGAGGATCTTCCAAAATTTATGAGCTCAGATTTAAAAATACATCTCCTACAAGTGCTGCAAAACCTGGAGATGGAAAAGACGAGTGGCTTAAAAGCTGCCTTCGGCAACAAATGCAAAAGCCATGCCTCCCTCGGAAAGCGGGATCTGGGAGACCAGCGCGGCTGATGTCGCAAACCATGTCCCCACTAGGATCATTTTACAAGTCACAGCTCTCCGTGCCATGCATGACAAGTGAAATGAGAGGTAGGGGTAACAAATGACGTGTTAAAATCCCTCCAGCCCTATGGTGATGCCAGCCTTAGCGCAGATAGGATTTGGACTGTCACCTTCAATCTGCCAGGTTTCTCCTCTACATCTCTGACCTACCGCTGCTCCACACATAGCCAGTCTCCCAGCCCCGTTCGGAAACACATGCCCTCACACAAAGAAAAGAGCTTGTAGCTGTAAATTTAGCTGAAAACATCTCTACCGCCGGGAATCACATATCAAACAATAAAGCCAAACGAATGTCAGGCAGAAAAACCACAATATCCAAGTCCTTGTTCTTTGCAGATGGACTCTCCCCCAGCAGGGTGCTGCAAAATCAGCAGCTGAAAAATGTTACCCCGTCATTAAAAACATCTAGAAGTAATTTAGCCCAAGTGACAATGATGCTCAAAGCAAGTTATTTGTCTGCTGAGATAAAATGAGCTATTTCAAGCTCGTCTTTTCTTGTAGCTTTCTTTTAAAGTCGGAAAGGACTGAAAAATGCTGAGCCAACGGCCTTGCCGGCAGAGCCCTGGCGCATCACCCCGAGCTGCCCCGATCCCCGGCCATCTCATTCCCACCTCCTCTGGAAGGATGCTCAGAATGGACTGGGAAGATGGTCCCCAGGGCCACCACTGCATCTCTGCTGAGTTACTGTGCCATTTAGGATGATGGTTTTGCCATGGAAACATCTCCCTCCTAACAACAGATCTATCAGCACATGTCCCAAAAGCAGCCCGGCATTCATTATGTGATAATTTTTCCTTCTCTGTGGCAGAGGGCAGAGTTTTACTCTTCCTATGCTTATCTTATTTTTTTTTTAAAAACCCCAAACTTCTGGGTTAACCCATCGAAAGCACTGCATGAGCCCAAGGTTTCTCTAAAATCTCCTCGTAAGGACATTTTTGGTGGGCTCTTTAGATACACAGAGCATTTCAAACGCCCAGTGTTAAATATTTCAGGTGAAATACATCTCTCCTAAGTGTAGCCAACCTTGCTCTGAAGCTCCAAATCAGTGAAATTTCTCTGCAGCCTTCAGCAATTGATTTGCTTCTTGCTGGTACCATCTCCCTGCACTGTTCAACTGAGATAATGTATTCCAAAGCCTGATTCACCCCCCCCATCCCCCACGTAATCAGATTTTGGGAAGCTGCGGTGAGATGCCTTACAAGCAGTTTTTGTCCTCAGGTGTTTTCTGAGCGGGCCGCATCCATCACATCCCGGTGCTTCAGCACATCTCTGTACAAACGGTACGTTCAAGAGTCAGCTGAATTCCTTTGATTCATGTTCCTGCATATCCATACAGCTAATTTACCTTTATTAAAAAAAAAAAAAAAAAGAAAGAAGAAGAGGGAGCTATTAAGGCGGACGGTGTCAGTGCCCGACGGGCTGGGTTAATGAGCGGCGCGGTCACTGCCGTCCGAGCGCCCAGGCGGGCTGGAGCCAGGAGCTGCTGTCCCAGCAGGGCTGACTCAGTTCTTCGTGGGCAGAAACAGGCTGTGGAGTCCTGCCCCCCACTTTTGGCCACCCCCTCAGCTCCTGGGCCCGTGGTTAACCCAGCTCGCTCCAGCCTCACTCCAACACGGTTCCCACGTGTGTTGGGCTCAGGGCAACCCCTCCACCCAGCTCAGCCGCATCCCTGCGCTTCGGGGAGAAGGTGAAACAGGAATATGGATAAATCTGTCCGCCCTCGCATCTCGGGTGAAGGCCGCCCCGTTCGCCTCCCACAGCCGGACAAGCGTGATGCCTCCCCCTCTGCCAGCGCCAGCAATGTCACCCGGCTGCGACCTTGCAAGGACACTTCCAAGGCGAGGGAACAGGGATTTGCAAGACACCCGTCATGATCGTTTATTCTTGTCATTTCTGACCCTCGGGGTAAGAAGAACATCAGAGCACTGCAGGCACGAAAGAACCAGCTTTGTAGGTCACACCAGCGTGTGAAGTACCATTAGGAACCACAGCACGAAGCATGAATAATACTCCCTTTATTCCACTGTATACCTCAGCACCCTTTAAATAAATGCAAATGGTTATTTATGGACGGGGTTTGTACAAGACGCCTGCTCAGGAACACCGGGCTAAAACGGAGCTGGAGCAATAAGTTTGCTATCTCCCCTGTGTACCAGTCAGAGCAACCACAGCGCTGATAGGCTTAGCGATAGTCCAAGGCAACCCAGGCAAAAGAAGAGCAGGGAGACCATTGTAAATCTTCCTCACACAGATTTATGCTCTATCCATTAAACTAGAGCCACAAAACACGTGTCCTTCCACGTCGCCCTCCTCTCTGCGAAGGACAGCAGTGCAGCAAAAACTCTGAAGGACTCTAAGCTTGAAAAGAGACCTTCAAGAACCAATTGCATCATTTCTGAAGAGCAGCTAACAGTCAATCTGGACGGCTTTCCTCAAATCCTTTCAGCAGATAATGACCTCGACTGCCAACGAAGATCTGATGATGCAAAGGCAGCGAGAGATGCGCAGTGAGCCATCACCTCCCAGGCAGGTCCAGCTCCCCTTTGCCTTCGCAGAATTCTATGACAGAATCATAGAATCATTAAGGTTGGAAAAGACCTCCAAGATCAAGTCCAACCATCAACCCATCATCACCGTGCCTGCTAAACCATGTCCTGAAAAGAAGCCATACTCCCAGCTGGAGCAGGGCGAGGTTGCCCCCAAGAGGCAAACCTGACATAGCAGCTAGACTGGGGAAATGCCGAATTCTGCTCTGAAGATACATGAGGAGGTTTTTTTTTTTTTTAATAAAAAAATAAAACCAAATTCTTCTCGTATGCCCTGATTTTTGCTTTGTCACTAGCTGAAAACATCTATGGATGTGGTGGGAGAGGAGAGGAAGGAAGTCAGCTTTGGTGTGAGGTTGGTTGGGTGCTACTGTGTTCTGATGGAGCTCCTGAACCATATGATTTGTTTTCCTAGTCTCACTTGCATCGTCATTAAAAAGATCAAAAAGAATAACTGGATTTTCTTCAGCCACACTAGACATTTGATCCCATACACCTCGCTAGGGTCCTTCCAAGCAAGACCTGGCAGCATCTTCAACAGCAACCTCTGTCTCAGGAGCGGAAGGAGAGACAAAATTGTGGACACAACAGGCAGTTTGGAAACTGTGAGATGATGTGACATGAAATCCCTCAGACATTCACATAAAGCTTACAGGCAGCTGGACCAAAATCCTAGCACCTTGTAGGGGGTACAGGAGCAGGACGGACAGATGCCCAGGGTACCTCCCCAGCATGCTAGCTCTCTCCCTCCAGGGATCAGAGCAGCCCAAAGAAGCTTTCTCAGCCAGGGATGGATGCTTTGATTTCATAGACCCTAATGGATTTTTCTGCTGTGAAATGCTCTTTGAACCTCTAAGCTTTTAGCATCCACAACATCCCAAGGCAAGCGGCTCCCCAGCTCCCATCTCCTTTTGTTTGCTTTAAGCCTTCCTGCTAATAAAAGAACCACGGAGTCCGAAGCCAAATTACAGAGCGCCGTTGAATAGCTTCTATTTACTCATTTTTAGGCCATTTGATTGTTGAGCTCTCCATCTTACTTTCCAACACTACAACTGTTTCTGAGCTGGAGAGAGGCAGCCCACTTAGGGCCACTGCAATTTTTTCCCGTCCCCTACACACACGCGCAGACTCCCTCCCGACGGACTAAACCTGGGATATAATCCAGACTTTAACCATTCCTGGAGCTGCCTTTTCAAGAGGACACAGATGGCTTAAATTCCCCAGCGGAGACGTACCCAGGGCACTCACTGCTCCCACGCCGGCTCCTGGTGGGTCCCCCAGTCCCACCGCCCCGCTCAGCCGGAGAACATCCCCGCATCCCCAGCACCGAGCCCCTGCCGTGCCACCCCAGCTTACTGTCAGCTCCAAACTGGAAGCGTCATCTCCAAAATGACTGTCGCGCTGGCTCCTGACAGACTCTTAATTACGAGGAAGGCTGACACAGTTTCTCGGCAAACGGCGTTCGTGTACTGCAGGGAGAAACAGAATGAGGGCAAGAGGAAAAATGGGCTAATAAGAGAGAATCAACTGGAGAGAAAACCACATTGTGCTGTGCAAACCTTGCCATAACAATGCTGGAGCCCAAAATATTGAAAAAAAAAATTAGGTTAGTACCCAGGGGAGGCAGGCAGCGCTCCACAAACATGGAGGAGAGCTGATACGCAGCGCAGCATCTCGGCACCCTCCTCTGTCAGGCCTCTCCCCGCAGCGTGGGGTAGGGCAAAGGTGACAGGTTCAGCTTCCCACACACAGATCAATGCGTCTGAGAGCCTGAACGACGCTGCCTGAAGAGCCCACGACTACCCTGCATGATTTGCGCTGCTTTTATAAAAGCCTGCAGCGTGAATAAAGCATGAAACTTCATGCTTAGCCATCCTCTCCCCACCGCCGAGCCTGGCAGTTTTAAGCTGTTATTTTTATTCTGACCACAGCCTGGTGGTCAGCCCAGAGAGGAAAGGGACCCCCTGCTCCTGCCTGCGCTCCGAGAGCCAGGACTTTCGCCTCCAAGCAGGCTTTGGGAGAAGAGAGCCCGAGACCCGGTGGCGAAGTTGTGGAGCCTGCAAGCTGAGCCCCAGCTCACAGCACTCCCCGCTCAGGTGAAGGACTTGCCCAGTAGCATGAAAGCAGCAAAAAATCTATTTACCCTTTCTGCTTTTCTCTGCGAGAGGGAAGAATCATCGCTCGCCCAGCTTCAGGCAGCTGCAGCGGTGAACACCAAGCTGAAGGAAAGCTCTGGGAGAAGGGTGTGTGAGAATGACCCTGCGTGCTGCGGCCAGCAGCCGTCCCCTGCACGCCATACGGGCCAAACCTGCCTTGGAAAGCCTCGGGTCGCCCCCCGGGCTGACGGCAAAGACGCCTTGATGACAGCCAAGGGAACAATTCCAGTTTCCATTCCCTCCCCTGTGATCTTCCCACAGGGAACTGGGAGGTGGCAGGGAAGCCAAAGGAGATGAAACAGCAGCAGCAGCTCAGCATGCAGAGACAGGGGCGGCGTTCTGAAGACTACAACACATCCAAACGCCGCTTAAAAGTCACCTGAAAATACAACTTAACCAGCAGCCTGCAAGTATGGGGACCAGCTTTCAGCACCCAGACCAAAATACCCAGACGGGAAGATGTGAATGTTTTTCTTCTCTCACCACTCTGCCCTGCTTTTGATACCAGATGAAATATTCCCTTTCAAACTCCTCCTGCAAAGGCAAGGAAGCACTGGCTGAGAAAAGCGGCAGTCAGGCAAAACTAAAAGCAGCTTTGCAAGGAAAAGCCCTTCGAGGAATTTACTTTCCCTAGGATCCTCCCCGGCAGCAACTCGCACCGCTCCCCAGCACTGAAAGCCCTTTTCAACAGCAGATAAGAAGGGGCCCCACCAGAAAAGCTGGCAAAACATCCACAAAGCAAAACATCAAGGTATTTCACAGCCCGAGGGGAAGACGGGAAAACGGCAATTTGAACATCACGAAGAGCATTCTGATAACTCAAACCACAAGGAATGAGCTAAATCCACTGAAGACTGTCTGACCTCTCTGGGCGCCAAGGGAGGATCCGGCAGCGGCTGCCTCGGCTCCTGCAGGCTCCTCAAGCCTCCCCCCTGCTCCCCAGGCTGGTTCCCGGAGTGGCCCCAGAGCCTTTTCCCTTTGCTGGGACACTGAAGCCAGCACCAGTAACGGCCCCTCTGCCACTGTTTCCCACTGGGAAGTTCTTTGGGAAGAAGCAGTCTCTCCAGAGCTCATGAGCCCAAGGAATGAGTGCCCAGAAGCAGCAGGAGGGCAATCTCCAGCAGCACCCTTTCCAATTTGCCCCTTCCAGTGGAACAGACACTCACACAAGCACTAAAAGCCAGTGGAGAAAAAAATAAACAAAAGACAAACCCAAGCCACGCTGTGCAATATGTACAACACAAACACACAAGACCAGCGTTAACACTGTGGCTTAAGTATTTCTGCTAGCGACGGGGTCAGCAGAAGGGTCCTCTCTGCAACCCGACAACCCAGAAGTAGGTGCTTGCATCTCCGAGAGACAGCGTAGTCTCTCTCGCAGCCCACGTGCCCAGTGCCCACCTCCGAAGCCCCAGGGCTGGCTGCTGGGCACGTCTGATGGAGACAGGCCTGGCTTGTCGGTGGCTCAGGGAATGAACACCGCAGCATCCATCCCCCGCTGTTAAAAACCCGTCCTCTTCCACATTGAAACGCCACCTCTAAAATCCTGTCACGAAGCAGTCTCACCTGCTGCTCCGCTGATAATATCCGCGCTCTTCACAGGTTTGCTCCAGTCATCTGCTTTTCCCAAAGACACTCTCGGCTCAGCCATCAGCGCTGGGGACTTCAGAGAGTTCCTGCAGCCACCGCCCCAACGAAGCGGACGTGTCCTCCTGACCTTCAGCCAGACCTACCCGCACGTCGTTAATCACTTCTGAAGTCCCCATCCATTACCAAGTCCCACAACTCAACAGTGAGAGTATGAGATGTGCACATAGTTTTGCTGGCAGGTTTCTTAAAAAAAGAAAGCTTCTGGCTTTAAGTTGAAGCCATACAGAGGCTTGTCAGAAAATTAAACAAAAAAAAAAAAGGCAAGCCACAAATGTGTATTTTACAGTCAGCCTTTAATTTTTTGTCTGTGATTACTGCAATAAAGTGCACCTAATTTCACATGAAATGAGTTAACATGGTTCTTGATACAACCAACATAATATCAAAAGATAAACCTCAGTGCAAAATGCTTATCTGAAGACAACCAAAGCAGTTAAGACATCTACTGTGCAAACAACCTTCCCCAACGCATATAACTTCTGGCTTGGGGCCAGTAAATGAGTCAGCAAAAGACGTTGGCAGCAGCTTTGCCACTGCATTTCCAGGAGTCCTGGCGCAGCGCTCAGCTCAGCAGTCCCTTGCAAAGGCTCCACAGCCATGCTCTGGGATCACCTCTGTAAGGATGCTGCCGAGCTCCACTCCAACCCACGTCTAGACTCAAGCAACTGGGGAATTACTACTTGGCTACAAAACAGATGGGAGAAACGGCCAGACGAAGCAGGAGGGGGAGAGAGAGAGGGGGAAAACGCCAGAATGTATACACAGGCATTCAGCATGAAAACACAGGGCTGGCTGAGCTAAGAATTACTTCAAGATCTTCTCCGTTTATAGTAAGCTAATCAGCTGCGAACCCAAGAACTGCAACGTACGCTCTAAGACCAAACTAGGATCCGCAGCCATTTTTTTGCAAAACAGAGTTGAAGCATGCCCACTTTGTGTAGGGACATTTAATTAGAAAAGCATGTATGGTTTTATTTTTTTCATTGTTCTATTAAATAAAAGTAACTATCAAAGTGGTTATTTGTTCCGGAAAGAAAAGCCAGCAGTTTCAATGTGCTTTGAACTGCAGTACAAAAGCTGTTCCTCTAAACCCCTCCCCTTTCCTTCTCCAAAATATACAGCACAGCAACCTCAACTTTACATGGTAAGAAAAATATATACACATTACATACAGTAAACATATTCTGCAATTTTTTTTAAAACTTTATACAACATTAGTGAGAAAAAAATATAAACACTAATAAAATTACATACAATATATCCAACATAGTAAGCAACTGCTACCAGAGGGAAGGTTGCTGCACTGCCAAAGACAGGCAGAGCAAAGCATGGCATTGCCGTACCTATTAACACCATGCTTTTTTTTTTTTTTTTTTTTTTTTAGCCTAAAGCAGTTCTATTGCCAAACAAAGATACCCTTTGAGGTAGATTCTTCCAATTCTTAAATAACCTGTTGAGATTAAAAAAGAAAAAAGGATTTGCTTCCCCCCCTCCCCCCTCCCCCAATGCCACAAGCATAACTTTTGTTTGAACAAAGATAAGCTGATTTTCCTGTGAAGGGCACAGAGACCCTGCAGTCTTAGGCTAACTCGCTAACACTTGAAATGAAAGACAAAACATTTAATATGAATTTGCAAATAAAATACCTTCCTTGTAAGACGTGCCCATTGGATAGCAGTTCCTTTATATGTAATATACATACTCAGATTTAAAGGGTTTGGGCTTTTTTTTTTTCAGCCTTACTTTACATTCTCATCTTGGAAAGTTTTAGGGAATTTATCATACAAGACAAGACACGGTAATCTACAAAAATTAAAAGGAAACAATATTATAAAAAGCACTTGTTAATATTATTAAAAATCTCACTTGTTAAGGGAGTCCCAGTTGGTGCTTGTACACAATACCTTAATTTTCTCTTCATATATACACACACATCCTACAGACAAACCACAGTGTAAGATTTAAATGATGGCATCTGAACAGAGAGCACAAAAGGAGATCACATCTTCCTTTGATTATGTCAAACAGCTCTAGGAGCTTTGTGTACATATTGTGTGCGTGTGGCAAGACTTCACACACAGGAATTCGGACCTCATACGGCTTTCACATTTTTACATACATGGGCCAAAAGCTCATCTCCCCTCCTCAAATCTCCACGGAGCTGATATTTTAGGAATAGCATTTTCTCCATTTAGAGAAAGTGCTGATGCCACAAATATAGATATGCTTGTTTCTTAAAGAGGAGGACGACAATACTACTGGTGTAATAAGATCTCATTTATAACTTGGTCCTATAGATACGCTTCCTGTGTAGTCACATTCACTGCATAAATAAATCAATGTCTGAAGATGAGGAAGTTAAAATGAATGCACCACTGTAATAACAAATTCCATTTTCTTATTTGATAAAACACAACCACAGAGCAAACAAGCATCCACCTAACCTGTTTGGGCACAGCCACTCTCAAGCTCTGTTTCCACTCTCAGGTGAACACCAGAGCAGTCACTTGTTCACATGCAATCGCTGTATTTTGTATTTTAGAGACACTGGAGGGTCATACCAATTCTGCTTTGCAGATTAACACGCGCAGGCAATTCTGTTACTCAGCCCAGTGCTGAACCACTTCCTCGCCTGCTCACATCAGGGGAGGTCTAACACCGTTTCTGAACTCACGTTCCACGTCCCAGGGCAGTGCTTTCCCAGCCATCCTAAAACAACGCTTGCAGGTGTGTGCTGGCAAGAAAACCAGTATGTACAGTTTTCAAAGGTATCTTGTGATTAACAATGGAAACAACAAAACTTCCCTCAGCTTTCAAGATGATAAAATATTTCTAGCCAATTCAGACAGGGCTATAGAAATAACTGGGTTTTTTTCAGTTTACCCACTTCAATTTTTCAGTAGAGTATTTGTAGTAGAAGCAATGTTAATCAAATTAGATCCTTGTGTTTCTAGTATTTGCCCGAATCAAACTGAAGTTCTAACTCAGGTGACTGATTCCTTCTGTTCCAACCAAGGTGAAGCTCCATTCATTCTACACCTTCCTTGGTTTCAGAGTTTTTCTGGTTTTCCCCTGAATGAGGCAAGATTTCATGAATCTGGCTCCCAGAAGTCATGCAGTTTTCCCTAAAGATTAAAAACAGAATAGTAAACAAGTCAGAAAAAACAATGATAGAAGTGAAAAGCACAGTAGGCAAGTGCTTAGCTTGAGACCACCACAGTGTGTTGCAAGTCCCCAAAATTTTACTGAGAAACACTTGCCAGTTTCCCCAGATGTGAATCAGCCCCATGTATCTCTCAAAAAATGACTCTGAAAGAGCTGCAGCATTATCAACTCCCATCAATTGCTAAGTAGCTTGTGCAGCCATGTGCTACCGTCTAATTCCCTTCCCCCTCTATAACAAGAAATGTCACACACACTACAAATTTTGTCTTTTTTGCACATTGCTGGGAGTTATTAATAGTACGTATAATTATAAATAAATATATGTATAATTGAAATTTTATGTAAGAAATTCTGTGTAAGTGACATACTACATTACTGGAAAGCTAAGCTTTTCCAAGACAGGTAGCTTTATATTCCATATTTGTATATACAGATCGGTATGACGGGACTCAAACGGTTGGTCTGCTCACAGTACAAAAGAAACCTTACATCCCTAGAGTGGAAGAAACAGCTGTGAACTCTGGATATCAGTAGAAATTATCCACCTATTCCACTAAGGCCAGCTAGGTATCATGAAGGCAAATGTCAATGAGAGATTAATCCTGACATTATTTACTACTGCAACCTTTTACAGAGCATGAAAGGCTTCTCCTAATCATAGCACGAAATTCAACGTATTCCAAAGGGGGAGGAGCTATCAAGAGCCATCACATGTGTACAGAGCCTTGGACTCAAGCAGTCTCAGAAGTCACACACTGCCAGACCACAGCAGGAAGCGCATCATTGCATTCCTGCCCCAACGTCCTTTTGGAAGCATCTGCTAATAACTATAATCAGAGACAGGTCCCGTGACTTGACTCAGTACTAATATTTCAGCGTATTACGCAAGCCATTTACGAAAGCAGCAGTTTTAAGGATAGAGATGAAATCTTGGGTTTATTGAAGCTAGCAAAGTTCCGAATTTTAATTAAAATCTAGTCCAATACATCTAAGTGCATTCCACAGCTATGCCATTTATGAAGAAAAAAAAAAAAATCTTTAAAAGAATATGCTATTTTCAAACAAAGAAAAATGAGTTAAATGCACCCTGCCATATGAAAAGAGAGAAAAAGGTTCCATTACAGTACCTGAGTAGGCCGAGTGGTTTGTATCATGTCTTGCCATTTGCCATATATCCTAGCAACTAAGTCTTTTACCTGCAAATTCAGATTGATTAGTTTAGCCATTTATGTTAAAAAAAGCTAAAATCATGTCCCCTGTCTCCTCCCCCGCCCCAAATCCCTAAAACCCTGGATAACCCAACACCCAAGGTTTACTGGGAGGGAACAATTTTACAGCTAGCACAAAGCATCACCACCTCAACACCAGCCAGATCGCTGTAATTCGGGACTCTGAATTCAAAGCCGTGTACTCCCCATGAACACGACAGGCACGTGACTCCCCACGTTAAGCGTCTGGAATCAGCATGCATGCCTCCGGCCTCCCAACACCCGTCTCATCCTTCGGTGGGTTAGGTTTGCTTCACAAGTCTGACTGTACCTAAAAAGGGTGCCTGCAACTGCGATCACAAAAGCCAACTATGCAGCACTGTCTGCTTCTGAAACAAATTCCTTACACATAAACATGGGGTTTTCTCATAACCAACCACAAGCAGGTGTTTAATCCAAGCCATTCAGAACTGAGATTTGTTTCATGTGCGGTGTTAAAACCCAGCACTGTGGCATCCTCTGGAAGTTAATGTACTATTACACAAATTAAGTGATGGGGAAACACCAAGTAAGATTTTCCCCTCTTGGTGTAAGGGCAATAAAAACAAAAGTGAAAGTGACCCAAGACACAAAAATCCAAGGCAAGATTCATTAACTTGCCAAAAGGATCCACGCTTTACTAATCTGGCCAAATAAAAAAGAAAAATCTTATTGAGAGGTGAGGACGCACACAACTGCCAATGTCCGATTTAAAACCTGAAGAAGCCGAGGCTTTCCAGAGTCGAGGTCGGTCACTTTATCACTGATCTGATTTGGCTTGCTATGACAGCATGCAAAGCATGACAGGTACAAAATTAGGGCTATCATGAGCAAGCCCCATACCACAAAGCAAATGAAAGGCAATTATCCAAGCTTGATGCTACATCACATACACTGTTGGCTTAAATCCACAACATTTTTAACCAACTCGTTAATTTCAAAATAAAGCAGAGACACATGCAAGATACGCTAGTTTTTCAGTTCTCTGTATCCTGCCCTGCGCACAGCCTCTGCTCTTAAAAGTAGAGTCAACTATCAGTGGCTGCCAGGAAATGAAACCGTGCAACTCTGCGGGTACAGAAGTGGAGATGCCTGGCTAAAAGGCAGACAAGCTCACATTTCACAGTTGTTAAAGAGTCCTGTTGTTAGCAAAAGACTATTTTTCAGTGGATTAAAATGGTCTTATATTCATGTACATGCAAAGGCGTGATGAAGTCAGAGAAACCAGAAAAAAACCAAAACCATGAGGAACTCTTTCAATTTCCAGCGCTGGGATGAAGGAACAGCACACATCAAGAACACTAAAAACCACCCTGAAACAAACTAAAAATCCCCAATGTACATGTCTTACCTTAGTTCGATAAAACAGCCTTGCATCTTCCCTAATATCACATTTTATGTGCTTATCTAAGGCACCACAAAGCTTCAGTAAGTGTTGCTAAATAAAGACAAAAGTGTACAGCTATTTAAATCATCCATGTCAAAACTAAAAGTTTGTTTCAAATATTATTTCAATTTAAAAATTATATGCTTCAATTTGAAATTTTCTCAGAAATATACAGCAACAAAGGGGGAACAGAAAGAAAACAAGACCATAAGATCCTTTATCAGACGCACCTGGTAAAACAGTTCTAAGAACTTTAAAAAATAGTTTCAAAGTATACTAGAGCTACACATCACAAATTTTAAAGTTCCTACTAGCTAATTTGTAAACCCTTTCTGTCCCCAAAGTAGCAAGCACACTGCCACTCAGATCTTTTACCAGCAGAAAAAAGTTCTGAAGTTCCAATAGCTAAAAATAACCTTTTGAGTAATGATGACTCAGGTCATTTTCTTTTGTAGGAACTGGCTGAGCAGGTAAAACATATCCAAGGTTTATGCACTGATCTTTTATTTATCTCTAAATTTCTGATTACTTTTGTAAAGCAGTTTTGCAACTTCATAATGCCTTGATAATGGCTCCCAAGATCTTTCATATTCTGAGAATTTCTTCATAAACCTCTGATTTTCAGTCCCTCACTGAACAGCTGCAAAGAGGCTCCACTCTGCAGAACAGGTGAGACACCCTGAAATTCTACTTATAAACATTTGCTGGCATCTCAAGAGCATGACAATTTACCCCATCTAACTGGAAGAGGGCCACAAATGAAACAGTGATACTGATTTTATACAAAGCCTAGCCTGTACAATATTCAGCCATACCCCTCTTGCCTCTTGATGGCTAACAGGCCAGAGAATAATGGATTCTTTCTTCATTAATACAGCGACAGTAAAAAAAATATAAGAGGGATCAAGTTCTCCACAAATCTTCAGGAAGACAGTTGTAAAAAACAAATCTCAAAACATCATCACAATATAATTATTTTCTTCACTAAATATGATTTTTTTTCCAGATTACACTCTGATTATGACTTTGCATTGGGAAGGACACTGAGACACTTAAGCCCTGACAGGTAACCAAACATTACTGCTCTGCCTCCCTCAAACAGTCCATATGACAGATTTCTTAAGAGCCACGAGTGATTCCATGGGGCACAAGGTGTACACAAACACCTTGCAGCAAGCAACTTGCAGCAAATCAGCAGAGATATCCGGGAATGGGAGTGCTGAAAGGCTAAGCAGAAGGTATCACTTAACATATGCCCACATCACATGGTGCAAGGGAACCATCACTACAGAGAACAGAAGAGATACAGTCCTAGCTCTCACTTGCTGCACTCCAGCACAGAAAACCGTGATGTGTTTGAACACATTTTACCAGGTGTTTTCAAAGCGGTTTTTTTCTAGACCGAAAAATTTCAACCCTACTTCAAAAGTTCATAGGATCATTGGACTTCTTAGAATTTCTTTGTTGAGTTAATCTTCAGTTACTTTCTGAGAACGATTAACAAAACAAACGTCTGCTGATCCACAGTGTTATAGTTCGAGGTAGTTCCATTTGCAGAGAGGCAGAAGAGGTTTCTTTCTCTGCAGCAAGCGCAGAAGAATCTCTTCTGCATTTACTTTGCCCTAGAACAAAAGTTTCCCACAGTACTATTATCCACTGGTGACCTTCTGTCACGTGATAGCTGTTACCAAAATAGAACAAAAGTGCATGATAAGTAGTCTTTTAAAATCTAAAGATCTAGCCACTGAAGTCACTTACCCTCTGATTAGAATTTATAACGTCGAAGAAACTAGCTTCACTGACAAGATGAAGGAGGGTGTAGATTAGGTAGTATGCCTGGAGAGAAATCAACAGAGCTTTAGCAGTCAAAGCACAGTTGTAACTGTTCACATCTAGATACAGCACTATCTTTGCTTTCTGGAATGATTCCTCCAACAGCCACATCAATGGACAACTATGTCTACGTATTTGCCTAAATAAGTAATTTGAAACAGTATATTCATATATTAGAAACATTTTAAAACAGCATTACACTGTTTTAAGTTACCCAAGTAACCTACAAAACCTTCTGTACTTTTAATCACTGAAAATGAATTCAGCAGCTGGCTTTATTTTCCCATCATCTACATCTAGATCAAAATAGTTGTTAAGAGATTTCATGATAGACTTAAGTAACCAAACCAATATTCAACTTCTGGATGGGTGGAAATATGAAATCTTTCTAATACTTGCTTATGAGAAAAGATTAATAATATCCATAAATCTCTTTATGAAGCCTGCAGGTGAAGGTCTGGCTCAGCATCACACAGTTTTCACTGATTACATCGGAGGGAGGGAGGGAGGATGGTCCTCTGATTACAGAAGACAGGACTCAAGACATCCACGTGACTTAGCTCTGCAGAAAACATGACAATTTCCCTGTTTGTAACACAGTCTAACACGGCTTCCTCTGTCACATGCTGCTTTCCTTCCTCCATGACTACAATAAAAATTGAACCTGAATTAGATTTTAACTTGTATAGATGAGCAGCAACAAAATAGTGCACACACAGTTCCATGTACAGAACTCTCCTGAGTTAACAGAAATGAAAAGAAACATTCTCAAAATTGTAGAAGATACATAAAAAGACAACTGCAAAAAGGCACCATCAGCTATATACCTCCAGTTCCAGTTCTGTATGAAGGTGGTCTCCATCGGCATTCTGCTGCTCCTGTCCTTCTCTCATACTCTTTAGCAGATTAGAGGGTTTCATGTCCACCAGATACTGATGCAGAAGAGACATCTACAGATACAAACATTAACAAATTGGACTGGTTAATTGGCAATGGAAAATTGGAAACTGAGTACCACCACATTATTATTTGTCCACTATGACACAAACATAAAAGGGATTTTTAATTAAAATGGAAGTTTTCACACTCTGGGTAATTTTTGACTATTCACGAACTAAAGTGCTTGTACATTGCCTCATTACAAGATCACTATAGAAGGGATCATAAGAAAAGTGAAGCTATAACAAAGTAGCTTTAATGACATTTTCTAGTTGTTAGCAGTTTTTATTATTACAGTTTGTATTCTTGCATCCATAACGATCCAATGCTCTGTTGTACTAACCTCTGTTTCAAAATATGCAAGCTACAGTCCTCAAAAGGAGGGATTGATACCTGTGAACGCAGTGAATGTAGCAGATATAGATATAAGTTATCCCTTTCAGTCATCAGAACCATTACACAACAGATTAATTAAAACCAAAGCAAGTCTTGGTTCTCGGTGGATAACTGGGATAGCTGTAGGACAAGAGACTCCCAAATAATGCCACTCCAGACAGCTCGGCCTTGGGAGAGCAGATGCGCCGAGCTACAGAGATAAGGAGGCACCAAGAGGACAACAAGACCGAACAAAACAACCTGGAAGGACACGCTACACATGATCTTAGAATTGAGTTCGTGCAGAAACAAAGGTGAACCAGTGGACACCGTGATGAAGAGTACAAGCCTTCACCTGAAGACTCCTGATGACCACCCAGAGGTGCCAACAGACATGCACAAAAGACATTAACATATGCTAATTAGTTATTGGAAAAACCATGACTATGATAAGCATTTCTCAGATATAGCAAATATGTATATCGTGATTGTATTTAACCCGAAATGAAAGGGTGTTTGGCACGCACATTTGGAGGAGTGCGCCCAGCGCCGTAATAAAGGATACCTGCTTAACAGTACACACTGCACTGTTAGGTTATTACCAGATCTTTGAATCAATTGGCACCCCAGATGGGACTGTCTCTGTTCGGCTGCAGGATCCGGTAAGAACAGGACCCCCTTGGGAGCTTTTTCCCCGAAGGGGCTCCTCACCTTATCTGGATCACCACGGGAACAGACAAGGACCATCCATGAGTACAGGTATTCTTTTACTGCCATTGGGATCGATCAAAGGTTGGGGACTCCAGAAGTCGTAATCGATTATGCAGAGAGAATACACTGCGCTGCTAGCACCTTAAAGGTATACATAGGGTATAACACGAAAGGGGTTCGAGTCCTCACTACTAAAAGGAGTTTGAGTTCCCACTGGGCACAGTCTTCACTGATATATATACCATTATTCTGGAAATTGACTACGATTCTGGTAAACAATTCAGATTGTGACAATTCTGTCAATATTGTATGACTGTGAGGCCTCTGTGTGAATGAGACGTACAAGTAAGTATGAAGCAAGTGTGAAGTTCTGATCCACAGGTCTGTTCTCTTGTGAGGGAAGCAGCTGGAGACGAACGAAGTCTAAGAAAATCGTGAATGTTGATTTTAAGTGATTATCACATTGTCATTATTTATGGAAGACCACTGGTGATAATCATAATAGCATGTTGTATTTGTCTCGAGTGTTGTAAAAATGTTCCATATTATATAATCTAATCAGGGAAGAGTTATATGGGACAGCTTAAGGGTGACAGCATGCAGTCCTTAAGGCGCAGGAAATCCAGTGGTCAGCCTTTGTAAAAAGTGTAGAATTGCAGTCCAGTAAGTGCTTCTCAGTGCTTAAAGTGTGGAAGTTTGGTTAGATTTTATTTCAGTGGAAGTAATCAGGGTAAGTATTGGGGCTGCTGGCATTATAAGGAGTTGTCCAAGTGTAGAAATGATCTGTTGTACGTCGTTTGTCAGAGGGACGTGGAGAGTAATGGAGACTTCGCAGGGCAAAGAGGTACTGAAGAAGAGCCCTTTGGGCTGTATTTTGTACCATTGGAAGGAAACAGGGGGACCCACAGGAGGCAGTGTAAATAAAAGGATGCTAATTAAGTACTGTAATCAATGGTGGCCGTTGTATAAGTTAGATGATGAGGAAAAGTGGCCTGAGAATTGGAACTCTGAACTATAACACTTTGTTACAACTAACGTTGTTTTTGAGAAGAGAAGGAAAATGGGAGGAGGTCTCATACACCGATACGTTTTTCACTTCACAAAATCACCCTGCAAAAGGAATGTGGTATAAATCCAGCCCCACAGGATGCCCTGGTGTTGGCATTAGAAAGGGATAGAAGGAAGGAGCTGGGAAAACTTAAGCGGTGCTGTTCTGCACACAGCATAGGGCAAAGATGTCTGAAAACAAAAGGGAATCAGAAGAAACTGGAGGAGTGTATGTAAGATTTTATGGCGTGCACCCCCCCACCCCTCCCCCGATACTGGGCTGGCTGTGGGAACCCCTGCCCGCAGAGACGGGGATGAGTCCTCTGATGAAGAAGGAGCCCCATCTAGCGGACCCAGATCTAGTCCCACCACCACCTACACTCGTAGTAAGGTAGGACATATAATCCAAGCCCCTTTAAGACAGGTGATGGGGCCAGGAGGGCCAACCCTGATAAGAATACCCTTCCAAATGGAAGACAGAAAAAATGCAAAGAAACTGTAAAGGGATACGGAAAGGAGCATAGCAGGGCAGCCAGGGTATTTGAATGCATAGTTAAGAATTGGGATCCGGATTGGAAAGATGTGGATTTGATGCTAGAGGCAATGACAGAGGCTGAAAACGGAACTGTGTTAAAAACAGCAAGGGATCATGAGAGGTCACAAATTAATGCAGGTACCTTACAAAGGACTGAGGAACAGCATGTTCCGTTCAGAGACCCAGGATGGGACCCTAATGATCTAGCCCAGTATCAATTGTTACAGCAATACCGTACTTGGATTTGATATGGGCTGGAACACGGAATCCCAAAAGCAGTAAACCGGTCCACCTTCTATGAAGTAAAACAAGGTCGGACAGAGACCCCAACAGAATTTTTGGATAGATTAAGATCAGCAGTGTGAAAATTCATTACTATGGATCTGGTATCAGATGCAGCTAGACAACAACTGGTATCTCTGTTTTTAGAACAGTCTGCTAATGATATTAGGAAGAAGTTGCAAAAACTCAAAGAACCAGATATAAGGAACTTAGAAGAGCTTGTAGAAGAGGCGTGGTGAGTGTATCGCAATAGGGATGAAGACGCTAGAAAGAAAATGGGTCGGATAATAGCTTCAGCCACTGTGGCTGCATTGTCCCAACAGAACAAAGAAGCATTAGGACAGGGACAAAGAAATCGCGACAGAGGGGCACTGAGAGCCAATCAATGTGCTCGTTGCAAGGGATTCAGGCATTGGAAAAGAGAATGTCCGCGAAGAGGAAAAGGACCTCGTCCCAGAACAGTTGCTGAATTGCAAAACAGTAAATGAGGGGGACCTGGGGAATCCACCATAGCGGATCCACTGGTTAACATAAAGCTAGGGAAGTAGAATGTGGAATTTCTGGTGGATACCAGCACGTCCTTTTCAGTTCTGAAGCAACTGATGCCCTTCGATAAGGATTTTGTAACTTTTGTGGGTGCTACAGGCCAATCGGAAAAGGCATATTTTCTAAAACCATTAAAGTTCGGTAAGCAAATTGGAATACACAGATTTTTGTAGATGCCTGGGGCCCTTAAGTCCCTTCTAGGACGAGACTTATTGGAACAGCTGAATGCCACAACAACTTTCAGTAAGTGACAAATAGAATTTGAAATTGAAAATACTAAATTGACCAAAATTCTGAGCTTGGCATTGATTTAAACTATTGAAAAAGGCAGAGTACCTCAGGATATACTAGACCAAGTGTATCGAGGGGTACGGGCTTTGGAAACCCCAGGCAGGGCCAAAAATGCAGACCAAACAGAAATAAAATTGAAATCTGGAGCTCAACCAGTTAAGGTCAAACAGTGCCCCCTCAAGTTAGAGGGCCGAAAAGGAATAAAGGATATAATTGATAATTTCATAAATTTTGGGTTATTAATAGAATGTGAATCTGAATATAACATCCCCATTTTGCCAGTGAAGAAGTCGGATGGGATAAGTTATAGGTTAGTATAAGGCTTCAGGACAATTAATAAAATCGTGGAAGATCTCTACCCAGTAGCAGCTAACCCCTAATATCTTGCTGACTAAACTGGAGGATAGCCAGGGATGGTTTACGGTACTGGATCCAAAAGATGCTTTTTTCTGTTTACTTCTGGCCACAAACAGTCAGAACCTGTTCGCTTTTGAATGGGAAAATCCAGATTCTGGATGAAAGACCCAACTAACCTGGACAGCATTACCCCAATGCTTTAAAAATAGCCCTACCATCTTTGGAAATCAACTAGCCTGGGACCTTGAAAAATGGAATCCTCCGACACAAAAGGGGACTTTGTTACAATATGTGGATGACCTCCTCATCGCTGCAGAAACAGAGGGGGATTGCAATAAGTGGACAGTGAGCCTTCTCAATTTTCTGGGACTTCATGGTTTTCAAGTCTCTCAACAGAAAGCCCAGGTGACTCAACAAGTGACTCTTCTTGGACTCAAAATCTCAAGAGGACATCGAGAACTGGGAAGAGAGAGGAAAGAAGCCATCTGCTGGTCTCCAAAATCACAAACAGTGAAAGAACTCAGAACCTTTCTAGGAATGACAGGATGGTGTAGACTATGGATATATAATTACGGTTTAATGGCGAAACCCTTGTATGAACTGTTGAAAGACAATGTCAGGCAGCTGATTTGGACCGGTGAGGCAAAAAGGGCTTTTGAACAGCTAAAAAGGGAACTTATGAGAGCCCCGGCTCTTGGACTTCCAAGTGTTCCAAAACCCTTTTGGCTATTTTCACACAAGAGACAAGGCATTGCCCTGGGAGCGCTGGCTCAACAACTGGGGCCTTACATGAGAGCAGCTGCATATTTCTCCAAGCAATTGGATGAGGTAAGCAGAGGATGGCCCAGATGTCTGCGAGCAGTTGCAGCAGTTGTCCTTAACATTCAATAAGCTTATAAGTTTACTATGGGCCAGAAAATGACAGTCAGTCTCACACACGGTTTCTGCAGTATTAGAGAAAAAAGGAGACCATTGACTCTCACCACCCCGATTCCTAAAGTATCAGGCTATTTTAGTGGAAAAAAATGATGTTAATATTGTGACAGCTAACACTATGAACCCAGCATCCTTTCTTAGTAAAGAGTCTGCACTGTGGAACCACTAACGCACGACTGCTTGGAGATGACTGAAGCAGTCTATTCCAGCAGACCCCATTTAAAGGGGAAACTGTTGGAAAGTGCAGAGGAATCCTAGTTCATCAATAAAAGTAGCTTCATGAAAGACGGGGCTTGTAAAACAGGGTATGCAGTAACCACAGTATACAAGGTAATTGAAGCAGAACCTTTACCTGCAGATATATCTGCTCAAAAGGCAGAGATAATTGCTCTGACCAGAACCTTAGAATTAGGGAAAAGAAAGAAAATAAATATTTGTACAGACTCCAAATATGCCTTTGGGGTCGTCCATACTCATGGGGCACTGTGGAAAAAATAAGGACTGCTTACAGCTCAAGGCAAACAGATTAGGCATACAAGAGAAGTCTTCCAGCTTTTGGAGGCCATAAATTTACCAGAGCAAGCAGCAATAATGCATTGCAGAGGGCATCAAAAGGGTAACACTTAACAGAAATTGGGAAATAAGCTGGCAGATCAAGAAGCTAGGAGGGCAGCAGAAAGAGATTTTATAAAAACCTTGGTAGTAGATCCAGATGGTAAACTCACAGATGTAGGAATGTAGTTTAAATACTCAAAGGAGGATATGAAATTAACAGAGGATTTGGAAGCAAGTGAACGAGAAAAGATGTATTTAATGCCAGATAATCGTATAGTTATACCTTTAAATTTATTATGGGAAGTAGTCAGAAAGGAGCATAAGACGACTCACTGCGGAGCAGATGCCCTATATAAGGATTTAAACAAGAGGATAGTAAGGAAAAGTCTGCATACTACTGTAAAACAAGCAACTGAAGTGTGTGAAATTTGTCTGAGGAATAATCCGAATACAACATGCAAAGTAAACTTTGGGAAAACCGGAAAGGGAAACATACTAGGACAACACTGGCAAACTGATTTTTTTGGAACTCCCACGAAAAGTGGGGTACTGCTATTTATTAGTTATAACAGACACATTTTCCAGATGGCTTTTTCCTGTAGAACAAATAAGGCTCAGAAGGTAGTATGAGTTCTGTTAAATGAAATTGTACCACAATTTGGAGTGCTGGCAATCATATCCTTGGATAGAGAGTCACATTTTTGTGCACAAGTAGTACAACAAATCACTAAAATTTTGGGTATTAATTAGCAGCTACACACCCCCTACAGACCACAAGCAACTGGCCAAGTAGAAAAGATGAATCACTTAAACAACAAATGGCGAAGATGACTCAGGAGGCAAACTTGTCTTAGGACAAAGCCCTAATCTTGGCTTTACTAAGAATCAGAGTAAAGCCCAGGAACAAAAAGGGCATCAGTCCATTTGAAATTCTGTTTGGAAGACTTTATCAATTGTCATATCAAAGAGAGAATATGGTGCAAATAGGGGAGGGGTACTTACAGGAATATTTGATAGCTTCTGGAAAACAGGTAAGTAATATTCAAAAACTAGTTTTAGGAACAAGGGGTAGGGGTCTAAATCAACCAACACACATGACCAAACCCGGAGACTGGGTTTTTGTTAAGACTCTTTCAGGTGATGCCCTTGGAGAGAAGTGGAACGGACCTCATCAAGTGCTGCTAACTATTTTTACTGCAGTCAAGATTTAGGAACAACCAGCTTGGATTCATTATTCAAGAGAGCTTCTGTTCCCTGGAGTGTAGAACCACAATCATCTCTGAAGATAAAAATAACAAGACGACCATGATTAGTTTGATTCTGTGGGTAATAATGGTAGCCATGAGTCCAACTAGTTGGACAGAACGGTGCGACAGGAATTTACATCTAATCCTAGTCCAAAACATCACTCAGATACTACACAAAAATGATTGCTGGATTTCTATTCAAATGCCAACTTCAGGAGAAAGCAAGGTAACTTTTACAGGAATACCAATCCCCGACAGCTTACGAATGAGTGCAGACCAGAAATGGCAATCAGCCAACACAACTATCCAACAATAAATTCAAATAGAGGAACTCAAGGCATGGTACAATTATATCTGTACACAGCAATGCTACAAGACAAGACACTACCCCATACTGCAAGAATAATATTACCATAGATGTGGATGGTAAAAGTAGTTTTGACGAGCACTTACTAGCAGCTTTTAAGGCAAATAAAACTAAACTCACAATTGGGTGGTTGGTGTCTAAAGGCTCTGAGAAAACAGGATGGCATTGGCTATGCGGAAATCGAGCTCAAAAATTACTGCCTTTAGGGTGGAAAGGAGTGTGCACTTTGGGAGCTATAGTCTCCAACCTCACAATAACTAACAAGTTACATCAACAGAAAGGATGGGTTAAAACTTTTATTAGGCAAATTAAAAAGACCCATAATGCCACTGCAGAAAGACCTACTGGTTTTCACAGCTTCCACAGCTTCACTAGGTGGTTCCTTCCACGGCTTGGATTAAGTGAATTAGAAAAGACCATCGTAAATATATCAGCAGTAATAGAAAACATCGAAAACAGAACCACGGATGCCATAAACGCCCTGCAAACTGAAGTATCTAGCCTATCGAAGGTAGTGATCCAAAACAGGATGGCCGTCGATTCATTACTAGTCTCACAAGGTGGTGTTCGCACAATCACAAACACAAGCTGTTGTGTATATGTAGACCAAATTGGTAGAATATCCACAGATCGAGAAGAAATTTGGAAATAAACCAGAATATTACACGAAGTAGCTAAAGATGACAGTTCCTGTGGATTTGAAGAGATATGAAATTAGCTCACCTCATGTCTACCAAAATTATCCTGGTTGAAGAACCTGTTTTTCTTTGTTCTTGTGGTAATAAATGTATCTGTCTTAGCTTGTATAATGGTTCAATACTGCAACTTCTGTAATTAATTATGTTGGAAGTGTAAGTGATCTAAGGATTATTAAGACTTCTGACCTGAAAGCAACAAAAGTCCAAAGAAAACGAAGGACTGATAGAAGGGATCATAAGAAAAGTGAAGCTATAACAAAGTAGCTTTAATGACATTTCCTAGTTGTTAGCAGTTTTTATTCTTACAGTTTGTATTCTTGCATCCATAACGATCCAATGCTCTAACTGTTGTACTAACCTCCGTTTCAAAATACGTAAGCTACAGTCCTCAAAGTAAAAGGAGGGATTGATACCTGTGAACGCAGCGAATGTAGCAGATGTAGATGTAAGTTATCCCTTTCAGTCATCAGAACCATTACACAACAGATTAATTAAAACCAAAGCAAGTCTTGGTTCTCGGTGGATAACTGGGATAGCTGTAGGACAAGAGACTCCCAAATAATGCCACTCCAGACAGCTCGGCCTTGGGAGAGCAGATGCGCCGAGCTACAGAGATAAGGAGGCACCAAGAGGACAACAAGACCGGAACAAAACAACCTGGAAGGACACGCTACACATGATCTTAGAATTGAGTTGGCGCAGAAACAGAGGTGAACCAGTGGACACCGTGATGAAGAGTACGAGCCTTCACCTGAAGACCCCCGACAACCACCTGGAGGTGCCAACAGACATGCACAAAAGACATAAACATATGCTAATTAGTTATTGGAAAAACCATGACTATGATAAGCATTTCTCAGATACAGCAAATATGCATATCATGATTGTATTTAACCTGAAATGAAAGGGTGTTTGGCACGCACATTTGGAGGAGAGATCCCCCGAGTGCCCAGCGCCGTAATAAAGGGTACGTGCTTAACAGTATACATTGTACTGTTAGGTTACTACCGGATCTTCGAATCAAATCAACTCTACAAAAACAAAGAGTGACTCGACATAAACACAAAAGAAGATTGAAACAAGTGCAGACCTCTTTCCAATGTCCAGAATGAATGTTGAGGCACATAAACATTACTGTTCTTAAAGCTGCAGAACATGCAGGTTACACACACCTGCAAATATACTTCTATTATGAATCTAAACAAAAATTTACTAATTGGTCATTTTACAAAGTTCTTGAAAACAGGCTTACAGTATTAAAACACAAAACAGATTCAATTACAAACAATAATATACATGTTTTCTAAACTTCCAAATTATATACACACAACACATATACGGTACCTGCTTGTCACTGCAGTCAGGTATTCCTGTATGCTTTTTATCAAGCAGCTTTGAAATTATCACTAGGCTAAGACGCCTTCTTAGTTCCCTGAAAAACAATTAAAAAAATTTCCTTCACGGACAATTTCTTAAATCCACACTGTTTCTACAAAGTACATGAGGCTATGCACGGCTTCCCTAGACATAAAGTTGCCTACAACTATTAAACTGGATTTTCTGAATGTAGTCTGTATTAAACTAGTAAAGAGGCTAGTAAAATGTAAGTTCCCTTATCTCATTGCAGCTTTTCTTCTGCACAAGTAAACACTGCCAGGTGCTTGCCTCCAAGTCTGAAATGGAGAACCCAATTCATTCTCCTCACTCAGATACATTACAATTAATTCACTTCAAAGATACAGAACTCATAACAGATTGATACTTAAAAGCAGACATGAACCACCCAAACAAAATTAAATTTTTGTTCATTCCGACAAGAATTAGAGTTGGTGACACCGACAGAATCTGAAGTTGTTGAGTCTTTCTTTACTATAGGCTACCAGAAAGTTTGCAGCCCAGGAAAATACACATAAAATGTAAAATAACATTTTTTTGCAGCAGAGGTGATCAAGAAGTTATCTATACACAATAAGAATTGCACATGCATCTGTAATGTACGAGAAACCCCAAATACTAATGTGTTTTTTTAAAGCGCCATGTAATACCTACTGTAGTTATCAGACTTTGAGCTTATACAAATAAATCAGCTGTTAATAACACAAATTAGCTGTTAATGATACCACATAATTCTGATGTTAGAGTGTCATTACCGTCCACGTATTATCCAGCTAGGGACCAGCTGAACCAGCCACAGGAGATTATGGTGATGACTGGAGAGTTCACTCACCGCCAGGCAGAGCTCAGGCATCTTTAAAAGAACAACAACAAAAATCCCGGAAATTACTGAAAAACAGATATGGTGGGCATTTTTTTTTTTATTTGCAAAGGAGTACACATCTACTGCATAGAAACATACACAACATAAATATTAAAAGTAATTGGGCTAATAAGAGATCATGTGCATACAGATATTTCATTGCACCTGTAGTTAAGTCTGCTAAATACTATTTTACAGTCAGGTAGTTGAGATCAGATGGGTTTTCATGACATTTTATCAGCTTAGTGCAATCATTCCTTCATTCTTCCAGAGAGCCATTTTAATCATATGGCTATTTTGGTAAGTGTAAGATTAAGTTCAATACAACGGTCGTCTTGCAGAAGTGGATAGGAAAGCATAATGTCATGTGACAAAAATCCTCTTGGTATACCCACCCACCTCCTACATCTCACACAAATCCAAAGCTTCCAATTTATTCATATTATGTTTTCAAGCAGTATTTTTGTACTATGTCAAGAAAAAAAATGAAAACTTCAGAAGTTTCCTGAAAATGAAGTTGCAGTTTCATAAATCTAGTACTAGAAAATGATATTATTAACTTACCTTTGTATCCCAGTCTTTTACACTTATCAGAAGCTTTATGAAAAGGCACTGAAAATCTATCAAAGGAATTTGCTTTAACTGTTTCTCCAAGCTTATTTTAAATAGCAATAGAAGCAGCAGCAATATTTCTTGATCAGTATATCCACCTTGAATTACCGTTGTACAGAAACCTAGAAACTTTACAATAAATAAAAATCATTAAAATCTGAAATTGGTTGAGTTTATTTTGAAGTATGACAAGAACTTAAGTTTTCCAGCCTCACATTAAAATGACCTCAAATGATATAATGCTCTTGCAAAACTTGTGTACTAACATCTCCTGATCTCCCAGTAACTGCACCTTTTTTTTTTTTTTTTGTGTCTCCTGTAGGCTCATCTTTTGAACAATGGCAGCATTCTCCAGACATTACAGGAGTCGGAAAAATCTTTCTCCACTGCACAGATAATCCTCATTTAACTGAAGACTGACAGACTTTCTAAATACACAAGTAATACTGAAAACATAAATGAAGAGATTTTTCCCCACCCAAGTATTATCACATGGGTTACTTCAATATGGGATCTGTGTGTAAATGAGAACACAAATTAATCAAGAGATGTGTATTCTGTCTCCAGTGGAGATGCTCTGAGTGCTTCCTCTTGACCTAAGTGATTTTATAGTTAAAAATCTCTAAAGAAACTATGTTAGGAGGATTCAGATATTTCCACAAAGAACTCTGAAATCAGTTATAAAATCAGTATTTTCACCTTAAGACCTTCAATCACAGAGAACTAGGCTGTAAAGTGTGACCAGCACCCATTCAGCCTATGGTCTTGTAACCAAGGAGATGAAATCTGTTAACCATAAACATAAACCATGCTGCTAGTTATGTCCCTTGCATAGCCCCTGCCCATCTGGACGTTAGGTCCAGCAACAGAGAGTTTGGTTTCCAGGTAATTATCAATGTTAAACAATAACGGTAAAGGGGGATTTTTAATAGGAATAGCATTACTATGCTTGCAGGTGTGTTTGTGGTTTTTATCTATTGTCTAAATTAACTGAAACAAAAAGTCCCATGTTTCCCACCTGAGATGTTAGCGGTCGCCTAGAGCCAGTCAAGGCGACCTAGTTACAGCGACATAGTTACAGCGACCTAACTATGGGACAAGAGCCAGAAGAGGACTGCGCATGTGCAGAAGCTGGGGTCAACCAGCGGACACTGTGATGAAGAGGATGAGCCTTCATCTTGGGACCCCCGACGACCACCACTAGGAGGCACTGTGCAAGTGCGGGTGGGAGGAGTGTATGAAAATGAACTAATTTTATTATGAAAGGGATAAGTTATGTAACCTAATAAATATGTATATTTTGATCTATATAAACTATACGAAAAAGGTATGAGGTACACATGTTCGGTGGAATTATCCCCCGTGCATCCAGCGCTGCAATAAAGAATGCCTGCCTTTTAACACTACATTGGTGTTACGAGGTTTTATTCCCGGATTTTCGGTGACAGTCTCACAGGACACAGCGCACGGGTCTAACAGCTCACTTCCACAAAGAGTCAGTCACAGCTTCACCTGCCCTCCATGAGCTCCCATCTCATTCACCCCGTGCTGTACAGGGACTGATCGCATACGTCCAAGAGCTGCACTAACACACTGAGGCAGCACAAAACATTCCACCCAACATCAACTCCTCATTTCTGCTGGAACACAGAAATGGATAGTTTCTTCTACACGAGGGAGCAAAGACATCTGATACAGTGCCACAGCTGAAAAAGGGAGGCAGCAGAACTGTGCAGTTGTGAGTGACGCCAATGGAAGTCACAGAGAAAGGAAACCCGAAAGTATGCAACAAGCCTGCAACAATCTCTACCACTGTTAAGCTGAAGCCCCAGCATAGCACCTACTCACAAAACATGCCCGGGAATAGATTACAACTTCTTTTTTTTTTTTTTTTTTTTGCTAAAACCCCAAAAAAACCTCACAAAATCCAAAGCAACAAACCCCCCCCCCTACCCCCCCCCCCCCCCAAAAAAAAAGCCACAAAACCCCCTCCCACTCTAACTGGAGTTTTCTCACCTTAATCACATTGATTAAATTGTTTTCTGGTAGACTGGAGAAGGCTGGACTGGTAGAGGTTAGGTCTCCTCTTGACTGTTGTTTACTCACTGTTTCTTGCATCTGACTTCTAATAAAAGAGACACTAATCTGAGCAATAAATCAAAAGCCCACAAAGGCTTATTTGCACAAAACTGAAGGAAAAAGAAAACCCTGTATGTTTCAAAATGCCTTCAAATCAAAACAACCCTCAGTTACAGAGCACACATATCTAAACTTGTAACCAATTACCTACAATTCCACCCAGCTATTTAGGCAACAATTCTTGTAAACTTCCACTGGAAGGTGTGGGACAAAGGACAATGCTCTGGTTTGCTGAATCCTTACCTGGCAGGCATTGCTTAAAGTTCTGGCTTACTTTTATTAAGACCTAAGCTGAGAATTTAAAGAAGAGTATGGCTTGATCGAAGGGAGGGGAATAAAGGAGAACCTTCTGATTCTATGTTCAAAGCACAAGATTTGCTTTCACAGGATCTAAGCATTAAATATCAAAAGGAAAACACTTACAAAATATCACACTCGTTAAAGCTGGGCTGAAGATGCTGCAATGGAAAGAGAGATCTAAACGCAACACCCATATTGACAAAAACAGCTGACACATCAGCTAGTGAAGGAATCCATGGTTTAGACTGTTCATCACTGATGGAAGCTACAAGTAAAAGACATGGAATGGATTAGTTTTAAATTTAGTTCTTAGCATTACTTCCTTTTAAGGGAAACAAATAAGCTCAGCAGTCTGCATCAATTCTAGCAGCTCTCATCTCAGAAGAGTTGGTACACTGAACGATATGTTTATTTTCAGAATCATGGTGGGGGGAATAGTCTAACAGTATTTTACACTAGAGAAACATCTTACCTATGTAACAGGTGAATTACTTTAGAGTTCCACCCATTTTTCCTCACAGCTCGCTCTCATCGCAAACAGCAGAATAAACAAGGAGATAATATTTACTTTTAAGAGAATACATAAATTACTGTTCTGCATAGGCACAGCTAAGAAGGTGTTATGGTGGGACTCAAAGTGGAGCTAAACAAGATCTGAAAACAAGCAAGGTTTCTAGAACAGAAGTGCTGAACAGATGGAATTCACTTATTTGATAGAAATAAGAAACGATGCTGATTGCAGAAAGGGCTGATTAGTATGATGACTTGTATCTGAAAGTCTGCAAACTGTACAGAGGATTCTCTATAAGACACTAAACTAGCAAGGTAACATCAAGCTAGACACAGTATTTTCCAAACAATGACTGGAATCACTAGAATTCTGAATCGGATCTATTATGTGTCTTAGGGCTAACTTTGTAAGAAAAAAACCACCCCAATATAATGGAACATAACACTCAAGACACTGCAGGTTCAGATCTCAATATTCAATTCAGTAAAAAACAACAAAAAAGATGCATCCTTAGTTAAGCACTAGAACACGGTGTCTCAGAATGTTTCAAAGACTCCACAGTTGGCAATTTTAAACTGGTTAGACAACTTTCCAGGAGCAATTGCAGCCTATCTGATCCTGCTCCGAGGTCAGAGATCTGCTGGGATCTCTCCTAGCCTTAATTCTTTGAATGCTCACTGACCAGCTTGAACGGTTCATTCAGAATAAAGCTTAATGCCAGCAAAGCACAAAATAAAGGACAGTACATGCCCTCTCATATCACAGTCCTATTTCAAATAACATTCAAGATTATGTGATACAATTTGGACAGGCCCGAGCAAGTACTTCAAGAGAACTGTATTACTTTAATGATGTTAACTGGCAGGCTTAAATGAATTAGTGACTTTTGATGGATCAGAATACAGTGAAGACATGGAGAACATACAAAGGAACTTGTACTAGAGAACTATTGGAGAGTACAGATGAAAGAAGGCAAAACACACAAGACATGAGCAGCAGTGTGGGCTGAAGCAGATCCTTGAAAGTGTTTTTGTTCGGATGTGTGATTCTTTTCACTTTTGCCATTTATCTAGAAAGCAAACTATGCAGTGCTACGTATTGGGTATGACTACGTGAAAAACATCTCTCAGCCCTTAAGCTATGAAATTAATGTCTGCACTTTCCAACGTAAAAGATGTAAAGGGAAGAAAAATCTTTGAGCATACTGGGCCCCTCTTCAGGTCAATTCTATGTGTGAAATAACAGAAGTGAGTTTAAATGCTCTGTACTGGATGCACTGCTTTGCAAATACACGCCAGGACCACATCCTGTGGCACAGCTTGCATGCACTCAATGCAGACCAACTCCTAGCATTTGTGTGTTATGTAAGCAACAGAAGAGCATAAATTCATGCCAGAATCACAGAACAGAGCCAACGTCTTTTAATTCCTTTCCAATGGCTTTCTATACTTAACAGCTGGGAAATGCCTTCATTCAGGTGGTCAGTTTTCTGTCCTTCATGTACTCACCATTTTTTAGTGTTATCTCCATCAATCTGTCTAAAATCTGTGTGGAAACACAATAGTCAGGATGCACAGACATCATCTGTGGGGAGAAAAGAAGCCACATGTCGAACATCAAGTTGCATAATGGCATCAGTTTCCTTTTAATTAAAAAAACAAACCAACTCTTTGGTAAAATAAAATAAGAAGCAGTAACAGAAAAAAACAACCCTAAAGCCTCTAAAGCAAGATGCACCATGGAGAACAGAATACTGTGAATATGTATTATTTCAAGCAGTGCACAGATGCTACTAATACTTTAAAATGAATTATTTGCCATACCAGAATTCTGTAACCCCATGTTGAATCTGTTGGCTCATAAGAAGGTACCAAGGGTTAAGAGAATGGAAAATATCATGTATCCCGAATTTGTGATCAGAGTGAACTCCTTGATCGTGAGCAGGGACAACAGAGCTAACTACAACCTTTTCCAGTCACGGGCAAGTTGAACACATGCAATACTAAACGAAAACAATGCATTCTTAGTTTTTCATAGCACTCTCAACTTCAAAAAAAAAACCTAAAAAGACTATGAAGCACAGTTCAGGTTTCCCAGAGCATTTCACCAGCCCAGAAAAAAACTCTTCTTTTTCTCCCCCAAGTGCTGCTCTGTAAGCGAGCTGAATTGGCTCGCACTTCCCCCTTCTTAGAAGAACACCAGGGCTCACGCAGCGGGTAGAAGGCAATTTTTTTACTGGCTGGAGGGAAGGACATGGAGGAGCAAAATGTTTTCCTTTTGGCAAAAGCAGAAAGCCAGTCAATTGATCCAGGCTGTAATTTCACAGGCAGTCCAGCTTTCTTTTTTTGTTTCAGGCACAGTTGGAATGTGATAAGTAATAATACAAAGGAGGTTGGCGAGGCGCACTCTTGTGAGTAACAGAACAATGTAAATTCCTTGGGATTTAGACACGGACACAGATCTCTAGAAAGCAGACAGCCACCACACTTTGAGAATGGCTCCAGACTTTCTCCTGAGCTGTAACGCACATCGACCTTTTAAAAATGAAAATTCTCTGATAATGTGAGCCAACAGAAGACTAACATTTGCTTGTTATTTGGCCCACACAATTATATCTTAAAATCTCTTCTCACCTAGCATGTACTGTGCCCTTTTCAAATGCAGTAACACTTATGAAGATGGACAGGGACATGCAGCTTAGCAGGCACTCAGAAAGTGTGTAGAAAAAGCTATCCCTAGTGACAATCAAAGCATTTCAGACTGGAGAACAAATCAGAACCCAGAAATAAAGATTTTTTTTTAATTTAAAAGCCGTTAACCTAATGGAACAGATTCACAAGCTTTTTCTAATTGTTCCTGCTACAACTGGCTTCCAGGAAGAATATTATACCTGGACAGAGTATAACTGCATGAACAGCATAGTCTTACCTGGAAAAGCCACTTGAGAATTGGTATGGGACAAAAGAGACAACTGTAAGCAGAACTTAGAAAACCGTTAATGGCCAAAGAAAGCTGCTGTGTTACACCAGAACTGTAAGACAAAGATGGGCGTGAGGAAAGAGGAGAAAAATCAATTAGTGATTGAATCAGCACTTTCACAAAAGCATTAAGAACTTCCCCACCCCTCAGATGATCATCATCAACAGCAAACAAGGATCTCAACATCCAAAACGAATGTTATTCTTACCTATATAAAATATGGTATTAACTAAACCTTATTTGTGATTTAGAACAACTGTATTTTTCTCCAGAATGTCATACTATATAATTCGGAAACATGTGTATTATTAGATAGTAATAGTTCAAATAAACATTGATTTACCCTATTGTACTACACTATGCCTGTCTACAAAGATAGGCTGCTATACTCGATGAGACCAGCGAATAAGATTTTTTACTGTCCAATGACCTTTACCAACACTTCTACAAGGAAACAGCAAAAACTTTGTTTCAATTTTTTAAAATAATCTTTTAAATAAAGAGTCTGGAGGCAAAGTAAAGCAATTAGTATCAGTCTAATCTCACTGTGCAAATTTGTGAGGTACAAAAAGTAGCTGTTGGAATAACTGAAAATATGTCATTCTTATTACTGAATTACTTTAGTTTTAGTCTTCTTTGGAAAGCCAGGTATGTCACACGTACCTGAATTAATGATATCCAGTTTCCCACATACCCTTCTTTAGTCTCCTCTAGTCTCCGTATCTACTAAAGCAGGCAGCTCCCCAAAGACATCTGTGTCCTAACTTCTCCATGTACCCTCTACCTGTCTGACTGAGCAAGTGGCTAGGAAGACATCCCTACGCCAACTGGACAGCGAGTAAGTGCCAGCTGTGCAGAACACATAAGCAATTAAATCATAATTGCCTTCTGCAAGGGATGATTCATTTAATTCTCATTCCTCCAGTCACTGATTTATGAGATATTTTTGAAGCTTATATCCTTGTGATCTCCAAAACATATTAACACAGAGGCCTAAAGCCAAAGGAGTATAATCACAAATATCACATCCTCAAGGGATGAGGAGAAGCCACCCTCCTTTTCACACCAACAACAGCACACACACATGTATAAAAAAATCCTTTAAGATTAAATAAATTCTCTCAGTTTCACTGATGCAAGTTTGGAATAAAATGCCAACCAAAATAACCCGAATTTTTCAGGATTCACAGTTGTGGTATTAGGCAAGAATCTGTCCAGCTACTTGCAGCCTGGCAGCCTCATAAATACAGAATACAAATCCCTATGAGTTACAGAACAGTTGTGTATACACACAGAGGCACACTGCTAGCTCAGCAACTGAATCTAACAGATGTTAGAACTCATGACTTTCTGCAATCCTCATTAAGTGGAACCCTAAGTCCCAGGCCCATTCAGAACACTTTCAGCAGACACAATGCGACATTAGCAGGTCGCAAATCAGTTCACCACAAAGGTTGTCTTTCTGTCTTGGCATAGTTGAGCTTTTGTTCATTATAACATGTCACTTCTGCATTTATCTTCCACAAACTGGTCAGATTATCAATGATAGCCCAACACAGCAGTAATATGAAAGAGGCCAGAACACTTTTTTTTCCTTATGTCTTATGATGTTTTTTTCAAGAATTCCAGGGGAGGAACGAAGGAAGCTTCAAGTAACAATTCACTATTCTGTAAAGCTACCCTGGAAAGGAAAATTCCAGGAAAAGGGACTCAAGTCTTGCCTACTTAGCAAGACAGAGCTCATTCGCATGCAAATATACTGATTTATGTTAACAACCTGAAAAAAAGCAGCCCACTGAAAAAAGTCATACTAGTAAATACAAGAGAGTGAAGAGGATATTCTTACCTGATAAGGAGCTTTTCTATGGGATTTTGAGCTATGAAATGAAAATTCCTCAAGTCAAGGTTATGCTGATTAAAGATTTTCCCAGAGGCTGATAAATCAAATATGTCTTCTCCAGGGTGGCAGTCAGGTATGCCATGAGCTATTACTGAAAATCTCTTTATAAATGCCCTGTAAAATTCAAAATTGCTTTCATTAATTTAAACATTGAGAGGCTATTTGCTGGTTGAGACAGTTATTTTCAGATGATGAACAAACAGATCAGCCTTAGGCAAAAGCTGAATTGTTAAAATGCAGTAATGTCCAAGAAAATCCACCCAACCCTGAAAGACGCTATGAACAGTTCACATTAAACATTAACAACAACTGATGGGAAGAGAACAGAAAAAAAGGCTACAAAAGTGAAGAACTAGATGTAATTGATTTTGGAGTTGTAAGGACCTGTGCTCTTCCAAGAGATCTTCATCTCCACTGGCATTCTCCTCATCTTCTCCATCTGAAGGATCAGTTTCCCCTCCTTGCATATCTTCCTGTAACCGCTTTTCTAGTTCATCTACCCTGGAATAACAGTAGCAGCAGAACCTATCATCACTGTTCAGTATTTACAACAGAAGACAACAAAATTCAAGCTCTGAATGTGAACCCAGGAGTCAGTAGCCAATTACGCATGGCAGATGCATGTGAGACATTGCACCTGTGCATCATGCTATTCTAAGACAGAAAGTGGATGTTTCCCAAAGCCTAATGAATTTCCAACAGCACATTCAATCACTAGCTTGTCAGAGACAAATACACTCAACCAACTTCTGACAGCATTTTTTGTAATTGTCTAAAACTTTCAATCTTCTGAATGGATTTTTTTTTTTTTTTACTTTTCTTTTTTTTTTAAAAAATTCATACTAGTATTTTATTTGTGAAATAGTGTTAGAGAAATATTTACTGCCCCATAGTCAGCCAGCCCATAAGGTCAGGATCTTTAATAAAAACAGTTAATCACACACATATTCTCACTACCACCACTTGCCATTAGTACATACACCACATTACACTTTCTACCAGGAAGATCTCTTGCAAGAACGCTCATTAGTTCTGTTCATTGAACTGTGTAACTACTCAGATACCAGTAGTCTACACAACTCTGGAAAAAAAAACTGAGCTACAAATGCCTCTGAAGAAACTAGTACAGTCAGTCTACATAAATACTTCTATTTCATGCCTGACCAGCAGCTGCTAGCTGGCTCAGTGACCTACAATGAAGGCATCACCAGTAAATTTAGTCCAGCTCTTGAGGGGTAGACAGACATATCACAAATCACTCATTATTGCTTGGAAGCAGCCTGTCATTCAGCTTTTACAGTTAGGCTGCACTTGTAGGTCCTGTCAGATGTATGTCGGTGGCATCAGCAGACAAAGCTGAGCTTGCTGCTACCCAAATGCCATGAGTTTCGGGGAGAGGAGGTAAATCTAAGCTTCTGCAACTCCATCCCAAATTTTTCAAAGTAGCTTTAAGAAACAAACCTTTTAGATTCTTCTTTCTCCTTCAAGAGATGTTCTAAGCTGTTCACATACGACACCTGGCTAACAACAGGAGGCTTAGAAAGCTGTAAATGAAATCATAATATATTAAAAAAATATCACAAGTTATCGATTTATTCAGTATTAGACAATAAACAATCAAAATAGAAACACCTTCCAATTTTAATGATATTTTACCTGAACATAAAGACTCAAAGCAGACCCTAAAAAGCAGATGATTGTTTAGGTTTCTCAGTCCCTTAACAATTTTATATAATGGTCAAATCTCTCTCAGCGATTAATTTAGAAATAAACGTGCTTCACAATCGACATGAACAGCAAAGCAAGTCTCTGCATCTCTCCCCGGGGCCCACTTCCAGCTAACCTTCACAAGGAGCATTAGCACCAGAAACCTGTTACCTCACAGCTTTATTATTATCATCCACTGAGATTCTGGGAATCCCCTTTCTCGTGCATGAGACAAGAAACTCCAAAAATGATTCAGTACGCCTCTTATTTTCAGTAGTCCCTAGAGGGCAAAGCACCAGAGTTTGCTAAATCACCTCCAAATTCATCAGATAAAACAAAGCTTCCAATCAAAATCCTAATACAAACCCAAATTAAGATGCTAATAAATAGAATTAAAAAACAAAACCATACATAAAAATGTCTTAACCGCTAGCAAAGTTAGGTTGATTTTCAGTAGACAGTGTTCTATTCAGCTTGTAGCAGACAACACAGATCTGAAATCTTTTATGGCCATGGTTTAGTTCTTCAAACAAGCAGTGCTATTCTGACACCACCTTCTTAAATTGCAAGCCTCTTACTAGTGACAAAGCTTCCTCCTACAAGCTCCTTCATTTTAGGAGAACACAATTCAGTAAGAGCATACTCTCCTACTGGGGATTTTCTATTACCCAAAGGTAGCAGAAGTTAAAAGTTAGTATCCACCTGTTAATAAAGCCAGTTAATACAGCATGAATTTTTGGTACTCAGAGATATCTTTCAAATGTAACAAGCAGCATGTCTTTGTGTGGGAAATCTTGTGGGAAAGCTGAAGACCTCTTGCCTTATATCTGGTTAACATGCCTAAAACAACTTTTGAACTGAGGAATCAAGACTTCATTCCAACATGCACGTATGCCCCTTCTTACAAGGCAAGGGAAGAATGCCAGTATACGCAAAAGCCTTGGTCATGGAAATTTTGGGACAGTTCTTAGCTGTTTTGTCTTATTTGGCCATTAATTATAAAGAAACAGGACAGGCCAAATGTTATGGTCACAATCACGTTCCACAAACATTTGTTCTAGGCTGCAACTGTTTACCAGTCTTAACCCTTAACTACGTAGCCATGTTGGTTAAGATTGTGGAATAGGTACGTAACCACAAAAGCCTGATCTATAACGTGCTTGTATAATTAATAGATAAGGAGAAATAAAATAATTATGGCTGTTTCATATCTGCCTACAGAGATACTCTTTAAGAGAAACCACGTTAACAAATAAACCATTTCAGAGATTCAAAAACAGGAGACAAGTACGAGAGTATTTATACAGGTATTCTGCTAACAGCAGGTTTTTTTACTACTGCAGAAAAACGTGGTGGGCTGATCCCAGTCAGCAGGTAAGCACCACACAGCTTGTTCGTCTCCCTGCCCAGTGGTGCAAAAGAGTGGGTAAGAACAGCAAAAGCAAGAAAACTCATGGCTCAAGATAAAGACAGTTTAATAAGTGAAGGAAGGGGGAGCAAGGGGGAGAAGAAAAAGTGATGCGAAGGCAATCACTCAGCACCTCCCACAGGCAGAAGGATGCCCAGCTAGGCTCTGAGGAACGGCTACACGCCAGACCAGCTGCCCCTGCTTGTTTTTTATTGCTGAGCACAACACTATGTGGCATGGAATATATCCCTTTGGTCCTCTGGGGTCAGCTGTCCAGGCCACACTAAGTCATACTGCAGGAACTTCCTAATTAATATCATAATATCCTGTAAACTGGGATTCAAACACTTCTTCATCCATCCCTTGTGATGGTAAGTCATACAGCTTTCTGAAATCCTTGCTAAAATACTTCCAATTTCTACAAAATTCAGCCTCAAAGAAAACATCACACTCACAGATCAAGAACTCTTAGGCAGATTTCTGACAATCAGACTGCAACAAGGATATATGACTGGAGTCTACCACACAGATCTCTCAACAGATTTTCTCCTACCTAACTTCAGCTCATGAAAATCGTAACTGATCAGGAAAATTAAAACATTAGATCCCACAGGTCCTCTACACGAAAGGGAAAAGGCATAAGAACTCCTAAAAACCACCGAAAGGCATACAGCTAATGTAATCCGGCTGCACAAACCATCTCCCAGCCATTCCAAGGGCAGGCACAGTAACAACCACCCTTTCTGTGACCCCACTGCACTGTACAGCACAGGACCCTTCAGTAAGCTGAGTAATCAGTTTTGCAGGCAAATAACTCTGAGTTTTCATGCATCATGAATAAAGGAAAAAAATCATACAAAAAATACAATATAACAAAGCTGACATAATACTTTTTTGGTTTGTTTATTTTTTTTAGCCACTTACATGAAGATTCAGTAATGGAGTCACGGTGTCCTCAGAAAAACTGTCAAGACAAGATTCTTCCAGGGTTCCTGCCTGTGGCTTGGGACTTAAAGACAGAATTTCTTCCAGCGGCACGAATACTACTTCTTCATCATCATCGTCATCATTATCTAGACTGCATCCCAAACTCTCATCTTCACTATCAAAACTGCTTTTTACTTTTCCATTCAACTTGGACTTCTCTGTACAGGTCCTTCCAGCTTTTAACTCATCTGAGGGTTGTGAAGACATATGGTGGCTACCCATACATCCTTCTTTAAAAGATAATGAAAGGGGAACAATTTTACCAGTCTCCTCTGAGAATGCAGGTTTCCCAGAACCTTCCACTGAACAAGAATCAGAAGCATTTTCTGAAGTCTTGTCTTTTGTTTTTGAAAAACTGTTGCTGGATTGAATACTGTAAGCTCTATTGTGTGCATGTCTTTCTGGTCTTTTCCCATCTCGCTCCTTAGCGTCCAATACCTGAGATAAGCCAGTATTCTGGAGATGAGATTCCACACCTTTTGTTTGTGTTAAGTGGTGGAGAGAAGGCAACACAGTACTTTTTTCCTGAGAAAAAGGAAGGGACTTTTCCAAGAACAAGCATGAGTTAGCCACCTGCAGTTGATTCTCTTTGGTATCCACAACAGAAATGTGGTTATTTTTACCAGGACTGTGTGCGGAATATGAAGATGACAAACCTACAGAGGAGCAATTATTTTTCTCATTTTCATTGCTTGAGTTGAGGTATTCCTCTGGACGAGCAGAATCATGTCTAGGTAGAGCAGCAGCCTCCATTAGTTGCAGGACATCACCACAAGTAGACTTTAAAAGGATATTTTTTACAAAGTCAGATCTCCTATTTATGCATTTTGTAGATGACCTACTGAACTCAGGGTCATCCGAATTTGATAATTCAGATTGATTTGAACTGTCTGCATCCATACTCATGGCAGTGCGTTTTCTTTTCCCAGGAAAGTCCATTTGTTTGGATCGCCCAGAAGACATCTTAAATGTAAGGCAGTGTGAAGGAACAGCCTGGCTCTTCCGCATACCAGCAGCCATCACAGATGACGTTCTCAGTGCATTTGGAGAGGTTGCCTCATGTTTTGAAACCTGCTTTGGCTTTGGTTGAGATGGGTCATCTATGAAGTGTTTAAAAAAAAAAAAAAAAGTAAGCCACTGTTGTCATGTTTAAAAAATAAATCAAAACTCTAACAGCTTACTCTTTAAAAAACTAACTTCTGTTTTTAAGTCAACTATGACTGAAATGTTTATCAGAAACTACAATACTTCCATTCTGCTTGAATGCAATTAAGACTTAGCTGTTACTGTACTGTTACGTTACTATTGTAACTAACTTGGAAATGAAATTAAATCCTTTTATTTTAGAGCAGCGCACTAGCCACCACAGAACATCTGTTCTATATGCTAGAATCAGTCGGTCTTTGGAAACAGACAATAGCCCAGCTGAGGTATGGGACTGGAAGAAAGTTTCTGTAATTACATATAATAGTTATAAACATTGAACATCATGAAAAGTATTTTGGAAATACTGCAATAATTTTAATAGTGTTCACGAAAAAGTATTCACAAAATGAAGAACTATTTTCAGGCTACAGTTCTACAGCACCTGAGCCCACCTTCCTCACCATGCTTTTCTACTTCCTACCTTAAGCTGGCACCAGCACCTGGACACTTCATGGCAAGCTACTTCATGAAGCTGATGTGACCGTGTCCTGGGTTTGGCCAGGACAGGGTTAATTTTCACCGGACTCCAGGAAGGGGCACAGCCGGGGGGTGGGGGCTGACCCCACCTGGCCAAACAGAGCCCGGTGTTCCATACCCTGTGACGTCACACTGGGTGCCGGTGGGGGGGTCGGCACGGCGGGAACGGGCTCGCGGCTCGGGAGCATGCGGCGCCGGTGCGGTCCGAGAGAGCGGGTCTGTCTTTGTCGTGTTTTCTCCTTATCTGTATCGTTGTTGTTCCTGTTTCCCTTTGTTTGCTGTTCTGTTAAACTGCCCTTATCCCGACCCACCAGTTTTCTGCCTGTTTCTTTCCATTCTCCTCCGCACGCCGGTGGGGGGAGGGGCGGCCGCGTGGCGCTTTTGTTGCCGGCGGCAGCCGAAACCAAAACATTAAATTGGCGCCCAGACGTGGGGCAGGGATAACGGCAGGGCTGAGCAGCGGGTGTTAAAACTGCTTTCATAGATTTTGTTAAAATTTATTATACGCATTTACTGTGTTAGTTAAAGTCGCTGGTAAAAATGTTTCTGACTTTGATCAAATATCTCTGCTACGTAAATCCTTACTTGCTGTATGTGTTTGCCGCCGTGCTGTTTGCTACCTCGGGAAAAAAGATCAGGATGATGATTTTGCTGTACTGTATGATATCGACTTATGATATGATAACATCACTGTGCATGAAATTAGTCTTGTATTTGCATGCGGCACTGCGGTCATTTCCGTACCTCGGATCCTATGTCTTAGAATTTGTGAATAATCAAACCCAGTCTGTGGGGAAAACCGAAGGGGATACCTTCCCCCACTCTTTTGCCCCCCCTCTCTCCCTCAGGCTGGTCCTAACGGCTTTTGAGTACCCGTGGGATGCTCAGGGCAGCACTCTCCTTTTGTTCTGCCTCCTGAATGGGTTTCAGCTTTTGTTTAGGGTTAAACAAGTCGTTAAGAACATCGTGCAGAGACCTGCCCCGGGGCTGGATAGCTGTGAGTGGCTGGGTGTGTGGGACAGCATGGGCAGGTGTCTAGAGCAGTGGGCACCCCCGGTGTGTTTTAAACTCACCCCTGAACAAATACAGAATCCGGACAAACTAGTAAAATATCTGCAAAAAGTGTGCTGCCACCCTCGGAACTCCAGAGAGACACAAATCACCTCAATGTGCTGGGGTCTGGCCCACGCCTACCGAGCTTCCCTGTTCAACACTGTTCAATGCCCTAAAGGGGAAGGGGGGGGGAAACGAAGCAGCAGGCACTGGCGCTGCCCTCCCAGCCGGCCCTGCAGCCCCTCCAGCCCAGCAGGCAGTCACAGCCCCCCCAGCCAGCACCACCGCTGCCACAGCTGCAGGGTCTGCCTCGGTTTCCCTGGCAGGCACAGCAGCTGCTCCAGCCCCAGCTCCAGCCACAGGCACAGTGACTGAGCCCAATGACCAACCTGTGCAGGTAGCAGTCGCCCCCGTAAAACTAAAGAAAGACGCAAAGAGAGCAGATCGCTCCGGGAGGGATGACGATGAGCCAGGGTCATCGCGGGAGACAGAGATCATCACCCGGTCCCTGTCCCTGGGCGAGCTGCGAGACATGCAGAAAGACTTCAGCCGCCACCCAGGCAAGCACATTGCCACCTGGCTGCTGCGGTGCTGGGATAATGGGGCCAGCAGCTTGGAATTAGAGGGCAAGGAAGCCAAGCAGCTGGGATCCCTGGCCAGGGATGGGGGCATTGACAAGGCCATTGGGAAAAAGGAACAAATCCTCAGCCTCTGGAGGAGACTTCTGTCAGGCGTGAGGGAGAGGTACCCCTTCAGTGACGATTTTGTATGCTATCCTGGCAAGTGGACCAATATGGAAAGGGGTATTCAGTACTTGAGGGAATTAGCTGTGTGGGAGCTGGTTTACTGTGACACAGACGATGAGCAGGTACCCACAGACCCAGATGAACTCCAGTGCTCACAATCCATGTGGAGGAAGTTTGTGCGGAGCGGCACCTTCCTCATATGCCAACTCACTGGCAGTTGTAAACTGGAAAGGTAAAGACGCACCAACAGTGGATGAGGTGGCTGTCAGACTCCGGCAATATGAGGAAAGTCTCTCTTCCTCCTTTGTCTCAGCTGTGGAGAAACTGGCCCAGGAGGTCCGACAAATGAAAGAGAGTAGGTCCTACTCCCCACCTGTACGGGCCAGTGTCTCAGCTATTAGGGGCAAACGTTTCCCTGCTCAGGAGAGGGAATACAGAGGCTACACACCACGGGGCACCCTGTGGTTCTACCTGCGTGACCACGGAGAGGACACGAGGAAGTGGGATGGAAAACCCACCTCAAGTCTAGAGGCATGAGTACGTGAGTTGCGAGGTAAAACAATCACCAAAGGGGATTCTGTTAGGAAAAATGCCGCTCCAGTTTCCAGCAGCCAGCTCTCCAGACCAGGTAGACAGTTTGACCTTGATTCCGATCCTCTGGAGGGGACCTCCAAGTCATTCTTACAGCAAGTGAGCAGCAAATTCTCTGACCAGGATTAGAGGGGCCCTGCCTCCAGCCAGGTGGAGGAAAGGGACAACCGTGTTTATTGGACGGTGTGGATTCGGTGGCCTGGCACGTCAGATCCACAAGAGTATCAAGCTCTAGTGGACACTGGTGCACAGTGTACTTTAATGCCATCAGAGTTCAAAGGGTCAGAGTCCATTTGCATTTCAGGAGTGACAGGGGGGTCCCAAGAGCTGAGTGTACTGGAGGCTGAAGTGAGCCTCACTGGGCAGGACTGGCAGAAGCACCCCATTGTAACTGGCCCCGAGGCTCCGTGCATCCTTGGGATAGACTATCTTAGGAGAGGCTATTTCAAGGACCCAAAGGGGTATCGGTGGGCTTTTGGCATAGCTGCTGTGGAGACGGAAGAAATTAAACAGCTGTCCATTTTGCCTGGTCTCTCGGAGGATCCTTCTGTTGTGGGGTTGCTGAGGTTGAAGAACAACAGGTACCCATCGCGACCACAACGGTGCACCGGCAACAGTATTGTACCAACCGAGACTCCCTTCTCCCCATTCATCAGCTGATCCGCCAGCTGGAGAGTCAAGGAGTGATCAGCAAAACTCGCTCACCCTTTAATAGTCCCATATGGCCAGTGAGAAAATCTACTGGAGAGTGGAGACTGACAATAGACTACCGTGGCCTGAATGAAGTCACACCACCGCTGAGTGCTGCCGTGCCAGACATGCTAGAACTTCAGTATCAGCTGGAGTCAAAGGCAGCCAAGTGGTATGCTACAATTGACATTGCTAATGCATTCTTCTCCATCCCTTTGGCAGCAGAGTGCAGGCCACAGTTTGCTTTCACCTGGAGGGGCATCCAGTACACCTGGAATCGACTGCCTCAGGGGTGGAAACACAGTCCCACCATTTGCCATGAACTAATCCAGACTGCACTGGAAAAAGGTGAAGCTCCAGAACATCTGCAGCACATCGACAACATCATTATATGGGGCGACACAGCAGAGGAAGTTTTTGAGAAAGGGGAGAAAATAGTTCAGATCCTTCTGAAAGCCGGTTTCGCCATTAAGCGAAGTAAAGTCAAGGGACCTGCTCAAGAGATCCAGTTTTTGGGAATAAAATGGTAGGATGGGCGCCGTCAAATCCCAATGGATGTCATCAACAAAATAGCAGCTATGTCTCCACCAACCAGCAAAAAGGAAGCACATACCTTCCTGGGTGTTGTGGGTTTTTGGAGGATGCACATCCCAAATTACAGCCAGATTGTAAGTCCTCTGTACCATGTGACCCGGAAGAAGAATGATTTTGAATGGGGCCCTGAGCAACGACAGGCATTTGAACAGATTAAACGGGAGACAGTTCATGCCGTAGCCCTTGGTCCAGTCTGGTCAGGGCAAGATGTTAAAAACGTGCTCTACACCGCAGCCAGGGAGAATGGCCCAACCTGGAGTCTCTGGCAGAAAGCACCAGGGGAGACTCGAGGTCGACCCCTGGGGTTCTGGAGCCGGGGATACAAAGGATCCGAGGCCTGCTATACTCCCACTGAAAAAGAGATTCTGGCAGCATATGAAGGCGTTCGAGCTGCTTCAGAAGTGGTCGGCACTGAAGCACAGCTCCTCCTAGCACCACGATTGCCGGTCCTGGGCTGGATGTTCAAAGAGAAGGTCCCCTCTACACATCATGCCACCGATGCTACGTGAAGTGGGTCGCGCTGATCACCCAGCGCGCCCGAATGGGAAACCCCAGTCGCCCAGGAATTCTGGAGGTAATCATGGACTGGCCAGAAGGCAAAGATTTTGGAGCATCGTCAGAGGAGGAGGTGACACGTGCTGAAGAGGCCCCACTGTATAACCAGCTGCCAGAAGATAAGAAACAGTATGCCCTTTCACGGATGGGTCCTGTCGCATTGTGAGGAAGCAGCGGAGGTGGAAGGCTGCTGTAAGGAGCCCTACATGACAAGTCGCGGAAACTGCCGAGGGAGAAGGTGAGTCAGTTTGCAGAGGTGAAAGCCATCCAGCTGGCTTTAGACATTGCCAGTCGAGAGAAGCGGCCAGTGCTCTATCTTTACACCGACTCTTGGATGGTGACCAATGCCTTGTGGGGGTGGCTGCAGCAATGGAAGAACAACAACTGGCAGCGCAGAGGCAAACCTATCTGGGCTGCCCCATTGTGGCAAGATATTGCTGCCCGGCTGGAGCAGTTGGCTGTAAAAGTCCGTCACGTGGACGCCCACGTCCCTAAGAGTCGGGCCACTGAAGAACATCAAAACAACCACCAGGTAGATCAGGCTGCTAAGATTGAAGTGCTGCAATCAAGCAAGCCAAGCGGGTAAAGCCTCAGTGGTATGGAGGACGATGGCTAAAATATAAATATGGGGAGGCTTGGCAGATTGACTACATCACACTGCCACAAACCCACCAAGGCAAGCGCTATGTACTCACAATGGTGGAGGCCACCACCGGATGGCTGGAAACCTACACTGTGCCCCATGCCACTGCCCGGAATACCATCCTGGGCCTGGAAAAACAAGTCCTGTGGCAACATGGCACTCCCGAGAGAATTGAGTCGGACAATGGGACTCATTTTTGCAACAGCCTCATAGACACCTGGGCCAAAGAACACGGTATCGAGTGGGTGTATCGCATCCCCTACCATGCACCAGCCTCGGGAAAGATCGAACGTTACAATGGGCTGCTAAAAACCACTTTGAGGGCAATGGGGGGTGCGACTTTCAAAAATTGGGATACCCATTTAGCAAAGGCCACCTGGTTGGTTAACACCAGAGGGTCCACCAACCGGGCTGGTCCTGCCCAGTCAAAACCTCAGCTCCCCCTAGAAGGGGATAAAGTCCCTGTAGTGCACATGCGCAACATGTTAGGGAAGACGGTTTGGGTTAATCCTGCCTCGGGCAAAGGCAAGCCCGTCCGCGGGATTGCTTTTGCTCAAGGACCTGGGTGTACCTGGTGGGTAATGCGGAAGGATGGGGAAGTCCGATGTGTACCTCATGGGGATTTGATTTTGGATGAGAATAGTCCATAAATAAATTGTACAAAGTTAATTGTTAAATAACCCTGTCACTGTCTGTTATCACTGTTGTAATTGTTATATGTTGTACCAGTAGTAGCATAGTAAGAATTCTCCAGATTAAAGAAGGATGGACTTTTCTTGATGAAAACCTAGCAGAGCACAGCGATGATGGAACTGGACCTGGTTTTCAACAACTGGCATCCAGCAACTTCATCAAGATCAACATCTCCTGCAGACTGTGGGCATGGGCCGCACCAGATACATCAGCCGTGAGCTCCGGATGCAGCAAGTGACCGCCCATCACCACACATCACCTCCCCTGCCACGGAAGACCGTAACGACAGATGGAGCCTGAAGTCATGGATTAAATGAACTCAACGGACACTTTAGAGTGATGATCCATAGACTAAAGGAATGATATCTGGAGACAGGAGAAGTGGTGGTGATCAACTGGACAATGGGGGACCTGGGCATGACGTAGATGGTGTGGAATAAGGGGTGGATAATGTCCTGGGTTTGGCCAGGACAGGGTTAATTTTCACCGGACTCCAGGAAGGGGCACAGCCGGGGGGTGGGGGCTGACCCCACCTGGCCAAACAGAGCCCAGTATTCCATGCCCTGTGACGTCACACTGGGTGCCGGTGGGGGGGGCAGCGCAGCGGGAACGGGCTCGCGGCTCGGGAGCGTGCGGCGCCGGTGCGGTCCGAGAGAGCGGGTCTGTCTTTGTCATGTTTTCTCCTTATCTGTATCGTTGTTATTCCTGTTTCCCTCTGTTTGCTGTTCTGTTAAACTGCCCTTATCCCGACCCACCAGTTTTCTGCCTGTTTCTTTCCATTCTCCTCCGCACGCCGGTGGGGGGAGGGGCGGCCGCGTGGCGCTTTTGTTGCCGGCGGCAGCCGAAACCAAAACAGACCGAGAACTTCCCAACTCAATTTTCAGCCAGATCAGCTCCCCGCCTGCTAGCACAGGCAGAAAGTGAAGCATAGCGGCAGAAAGTCTGACAGGTTTACACAGCCATAGAACCACAACATGTGAATATTCTCCTTTTTTTGGGTTCTCCTCCCAACTTTTTTTAAATCATCCTACTGACCTAGCTCACACTTCCATTCACGTAAGCTTTTTATATTCAGTTCTAACTACTGTATAACAAAATTATGGGGTTAAAAGGGACAAAAAGCAACAAGAATACCAGCTAAACTTCAGTGTTCAGTTCAAAAAGAATGTTCTTTTTGCATCAAGCTGAAATGCAAAATTTGTTAAGCACCACAACAAATGCTGATTTTCCAAAATGCAAGAGAAACCACAAAAATACTCAGGGATTAAGAGCTTAAGACAAAGAAATATTATGACTAAGTTACAAACCATATGTTTTTCACTAAAATCCCAAATTATTTAAACCTCTCTAAGCTTGCCATAGATTAGAAATAACCTTGACTATATAGCAGTAATCTTTTTGAGAGAAAACAGAAAAACATAACTTGGAGGAAAAAAAAGCCATCAAAGAGAGACTAAGTGATGAACCTGCTCGGTCAATTAATTCCGTATTATCAGCATTGCTTCTACCTGAGGCAGTCTCCCTTGAGCCAGAATGCGGTATTTTTCTTACAGGACATCCATTTCCCTAAAAATAAAGACAGAGAAAATACAAGAGTTAATTGCACACTTTTTAAAACCAAGATGTTGACGTCTTGAGCCAAGTGTTGAACCCTGTATAGACTTAGAGCCACACACCCCCAGAAAAATGGTAATATACTTCAAGAAAAACTTAAAATTCAGCTGCAAAGATCTCAACAAAAGGACTCTCCAAAACCCAAATTTTGTATCTTTTCTTCAGATTGGCTTCCGGTTCTAAATTTCTCCACTTTTAGGGCCATTAGCCACTTGCATCCCTGTGCTATACAGCAACCCAGCCCAGCTGGCTTTCCTCAAACAAGTAATCAGAAATTTTGTAACAAAATGACAGAAAGCCAGACAAGTGAATACAGAGGGAGGAGTGCTAAGGAGAAAAGGAAACACAAGCTAAACTATCTATTTTGTTCCTTTCATAACACATTATGAATGCACACAAAATGATCTCCCTCGCTAGTAACCAGCAACCTTTTAAAGTGTTTTCTTGGTCAGTCAAAAAGTGAATATAACTCAACATGTAATGAACTACCAAGTTAATAGGACCACTCCCACCTCTATCTAAATACTGTGGCTTAAATGCATAAATCTGAACTGCTATTAACTGCAGCTTCTGACTAGCAGAAGTTTGCCAGGCTGCTCCCTACACTACACTGTAAGAAAACACAAGGTTATAAGATATTTAAGATAATCAAGACATTTTTTCTAAGAAATACTATTTAAGGTTACAATCTCCATTGCACTTCCATGCTTGCATCTAACCCAGAATACCTCCCCTGCTTCTAAACCAGGATTTCTCATTTATTGTAAAATGGTTAAGAACCGGCTTACCCAAGCACGACCTCAAATTTACAAAGGAATAGCAAAAGAGCATAAACTTTTGTTACATCTGAAAAAGGCAGCACCAAGAATCGCATCCTATGTTGAAAAAGGAAAAAAAAAATAAAAAAAATACATGCATAATAGGTCACCGATTTCCACATTTAACAACCCTTTCAAACACACCTGATGTGATAGACTTGTTCCTGAGAATGTCTTTACAGGATGTGGCTTAGATTGTTTCACCCTATGTTTCTTCCGCTTCCTTTCTCTGCGGAGAGCTTCCAGTGACAACCTGAATTCAGAGTCAGTTGGAGTGCAGGGCAATTTCATGGGAAGCCCTGAATTTTGGCACAGAGAAGTGTTGTTTGCCGTGACATTATTTCTAGGACAAGCTTTTTGAGTATCAGCTTCTGATGATGAAACCCATTTGTCAGAGTCTGAACTAGTGTCTTCTAGATCTATACAGTCAGTCTTCTGTTCCCAAGTATTTCCCCAAGACAATGGTGCTCTTGTTACACCCAGACACTTCTCGTTTCTTCCCTGTTCTGACTTGACAGTTTTATCCTTCTTGGCCACGAAACAGCTGCGAGACCCCGAGGTAAGGAAGAGTTTTTGAATCACAACTTTTGGGTACACTGAACCCAGTGACTTGCATGCTCTGCCATTCTCCAAAATGTTTACACTGTCCATTTTCTCCTTAATTCCTCTCCGAAAGGCATCTACCACAGGACTTGTGTTTGGTGTATGGTCTGGCATCTTTTTTCTTCTGACCTTCTTTGGGGAAGATACTTTCTTTTCAAAACGTTCAGCGCATAAAACTGACGGTCCAATTCCTGCATCTTTCACATTTCCTCTGTCTGGTGAACACAACACAGTTCTGTCTTTATGGCCAAGGTGTAAGAGAGAAAAGACAAGACAAATTATTCACAATATTGGAAAAAAATAATCTTATTGGACTGTATTACTTGACATTTTATCTCTTACATGCAATCCGAAACAAATTTACTTAATCATTTACTTTCCCTAGTGCCATGCAATTTATTTCAGACCAAAGAATCGCATGATCTGTGTCACAGCTTCAGTTGTTACAATCTAGCTTAAGCATGACACAATAACTTGAAATTACAACATTATTTAAAGAAATTAATTTCAATAGGAAATTAACATTTTCATTTATATTATTAGAAAAAAATTTTAATGTGCGCATTTTGACATTTTTGGTGAACTACACTCATATTGCCACTCCAATCTGGAATCAGATTGGACTATACTTCTGCACACATATAAATAAAACTCATAAATATCTTCCATTTTAAAAACACATATTTACCTTGGTTTAAAACTGGTTTGAAGAACTCTGTAATGGTCTGGTTTCTGAAGAGAAAACAAAACTTTATCTTTTAAAAAGAACAATACCTAAATACCCATAGAGTGAATACTGATAAAATTAAAAATATATGTTTAAAAATAAATTACAGCATTTTAATTCCAGCAGCTCTTATTTCTAGTAGCTCTTTCTGACAGATCAGAGAAAGCACCATGATCCTCATCGCCTTCTAGCCTTCACTCTGCTTGGCTAACGAAGCCAACCTGTCAGTTTCCTTGCTTAAACTGTTTCCTTTATCATCTAGTAAGTCTTCATCATCCTTCCAGCTTCAATTAAGCTTTCTTAAATGGGACAGAACTCACCTGTACCCAGTATTCCAGATAAGACCTCACCAGGTGATGGTGTTAGCAACCTTCCCGTCTCCACTGTCAACACTCTGAGCCAGTAACTCCTGTTATAATTGGTTTTTTAAGGTGTTATAGTGGTAAGCAGTTGGCTTTATCAATACCATTAATGACCAAACCCCCTCCAAGGCCTTATTAGTTGCAATCAAGTCTAGCCACACAGTTCTAGCTGCAAGCTGTAAAGTTCAACAAATTCTGTAACTTCCTTCTTGTTATCCAAAACCCTTTGTGCACCACTGTTCATTGAGGTTTTTTTCCACACATCTGGTGCCAGGCTGGGATGCAAATTCCTATCTGCAGTATTACCAGACTTCTCAGCAGGAACTTGTACCAGCACTGCATCTTAACAAAATACACCTGCCAGTGGCACCCCTCCCAGCACACATTACAGGCATCTTCAGGCTTCCAACAGAAACAGCAGTCTACAACCAGCTTGTTTTTACACATACACTATAAAATTCTTAATAGCTTTAAATCAGAGGTATTTTCTCTGGCAGAAATAAGTGGTGTTCTCACATGCCAAGGCATTTCTCCATGAGAGAATGTCACTTTAAAAATGGGCAGATTGTCTGAATAACATACAATTTGAACATTAAAATACATCAAGAACTATGAACTTGCTATCTTCATCTTTTCCCACATTAGCAAGGAAGTTTACTAACGACTTCAAGGCTACACTTATGCCTGTTATGGGATTTTCAGGTTCCAACAAGACATCAGTGCGCGAAAGCCAGAATAACACAGATTTGTTTAAGACCTTCTTCCATCTTTTGTAATCTTTCTGTGCCTTCCAAAACAAAGCTATGTCATTACTGTTTGGCTGATAGTGATTACAAAGGCAAAACTTTTTTATTCCAGATTCTAAGCTAACATATTCAAGCATCCATACACGACTATGCTTTCACAGACTCAAAAACCATTTTTGAACTTCAGGCCAGAAAAACCCACTGCTAACTTGTTCAAACTACATTTGGATTTAATCTCCAATCTTTCCATAAACTTGTTACTTTCACTTTCACAGTTTCTAACATGGCTTCTGCATTTCTAGCACCTACGCAAATACAAAAAGCTGTTTATAATGCATTCATACTTCTGTCAAGCAGTGATGTTTGAGTATACTGTAAGTCAGTATGAATCCACCTGTAATCGGAATATGTGTGTGCATAAAACTTTTTGGCTTACCAAAGAGAGCAGAAAACTACTTCTCAAAGACTACTTGCCTCCAACCTGTCCCAGCTTAATTTGACATAGGCCAAAATACACCCGTTCTTCCCACATGCTGAAGCAACAGGGTCCCCAACTTTCAGTCCAAAAGAAGATGCAAAACGCTGTTGCAGGTTTATTCGCTGCTATTGCCGTTGCCAACTGATTTGTCCTTCCGCCCTAGACCACCTCCCACTCCTGCACCCCAAGCTCACCCTCTCGGCACAAGGCTCTTTCCACCTTGCATTCCTCAGGACACTCCCAATGCTCCCCTGTGACTGCTCTCGCAGCTGCAAAATCGTCCTGTGTCCACAGCTTCCTGCACTGCATATCTTTCCAAAACCCTTCTATTTTCCTGACTAAGCAACTGTACTTCTCCCTTCCAGGTCAGAGCCCCATCTGCAACACCAACCACTGTTGGCAGTCCAAATCTCATCTCCAAGTTACCTCTCAGGCTCCTCGCTGCGCTTGAATCTTGAAGACAAGCCAAAACCAAAGCCTTCTGCTGTCTTCTTCCTTCCTTCCACAGCCAGTGATTTCAAATGACTACTTACCTCCCTCCCACATCCGCTATCGCATTGTTATATCTTTTTGCTGCCTTTCACTCTTAATGCAAGTGCTTTGTAACAAAGTTCATGTTTGTTCCATAATTATACAAAGCCTTATATAGCATAACTGAGAAAATACAGGCATTGCCACTAAAAAAAAAAATATTTTTTTTTTTCTTTTTTCTTCCTGGGATAAAAGTTGAACTTGAATGGAGAGTGATTTGTCTTCGACTATTTATTTTGTAGTGCTTATCCACTGCATTTTCTACTTTGCATTCTACTGCTTTTCGGAAGAACAAGGGATAGGAACTGCCCAACTAAACCAGAATAATAATTGCTCAAGCACTGTATTGTGTCTCAGACAAGGAAGTGTGCTAGAAACTTCAACAAAACCAAGGGTGAAAAAAAAAGAGAAAGCATGTGACCAAGGGTGAAAAAAAAGCATGTGATACAGTACAAGGAGGGACAAGAGAAAGCACTGGGCTTTCCAACTTGCTTTTCGTATATATGAAAATACAAAAAGAACATGTGATTTTCTATGTGAATAGGAATGAACAGGACCATAACTGTTCACGGACCATTCATAGGAGGATTTCCACTATTGTTTTTAATAAGAGGTCAAGTAACCAGCCCTAAAAGAATGAAGAACTGATAAAGCAACAATAATTACTGGTTTTCCACTCTTTTTTTACCTGACATTAAAGTCACAGTTGTTTAATGTATCTTTGTCAAGAAGTATGTACCTCAGGTTAAGGCTTTTCACAAAACATATACATTCAACAAAACATATTTATCCCCACTAAAAATTCTTTCATCATTTTTTGTGAAATCTCATCTTAACTGAGACATCAGGGAGATCACTAAAAAAACCCAGATAAGAAAAGGCAAAACTCTTAAATATACGATCTCACTTGACAACAAAAAAAAGGTACACAGACAGGAGATGCACCCAACAGACCTTTCAGGTCTTTCAAAATTAAGAGCACAACCTGCATGAAAGAGGGAGGGATGAAATTCTTTCACGTGTTTATAAAGACAACGCCCTGAGTATTCTTTAAATGCAATTAGTGTTTACAGCCATACCAGCGGTTATGTCTGATTGGATAAAACCCGTACTTTTAAAGATGTGCTGGAAACAGTAGCAATAGCTCAGAGAAAGTAAAGCAACACAACATGGGAATAAAGTACAAAATGTTACTACAGCTTTGACAAGACAGAACATCTTGAAAAGCAGTGTAGAAATAACAAAAAAAAAAAACCAACAAAACAACCCAGAACAGAAAGTCAGACATAACACCTTACAACAGCCTTTCAAATGACCGCAGCAAAACCAAAACACAGAATAGTTTCACTTTCTTGAGCAAGGAGCAACAGACAACTTTTATCTTCTCTTATCTTCTCCCTTTCCTTCACATGTCAGTGCTATCAAAAAAGACAACCAGCAGAAATGAACAAAATCTGCTGCTGCTGGCATAAGAAAATTATGACTTGCCTCATACTGCAAGAAACAAAAACTCGTCAGCCTCTGAAAAATATCATCAAGCCTTTGGCAGCATTTGGGTTTCTAGTTGGTAGACAGGTTCAACACGCTTAAAAACTGTCTCCGACGGCCACTGCCTTGTCCTCCAGCCCCGTCAGTGGCATGGTCCACAGCTGGAACAGGCTCGAGGGCCGGGTCAATGACAACTCTTCAGAGCCGAGCTGCTGAAGCCTGCCTAGCTCTGGAGGAGGACCTGCCAACAAACACCGAGGGACAAGCCGGGAGGACGCACGGGCACCCGCGGGAGGACTCGTGCTTTCTGAAAGGCGCGCTGCAGGCGCCAGTCAGTGCTGGGCCAGGCATCTCCTCCGCTGTCTCTGCAGGCCATCAGCTTGCCTGGCTCGCAGGCGCCTTCCACCGTGGCCAACGAACTACAGGGAAACAAGGGCCAGCGCCTCTAAGCCGGTGCGAGCACGGGTGAGGAGGGCACATCCCGCTCTGCCGGGACTGAAGGGCCGGAGCCGGGAAGGCCCCATCGCCTCCCGCCCCGCGGCCCCGGCCATGGCGCCAGTCGCGCCGCCGTGCACGCCGGGAGCCGCCCTCCTGACGCGCCCCCTGCCGGAGGCGCGCTGCACGCCGGGAGGCGCGCGGCGTCCCGCTGGGCGCGCGCAGCGCCTCGAGCGCCCGCCGCCTCCCGCGTCCCCGCCCGCCCCTCAGCCGCTCCCCGCCGGTACCTGAAGTCTCGGGCCGCCTCTCTGGCCGCGGCCGCCGGCATAAAATGGCGTCGGGAGCCGGTGACGGGCGGGCCCGGAGACGGCACGCCCACGCCGAGCGGCCAGGTCATGGCGCGGGTTGCCTGGGCGACACCGCGCGGCGGAGGGGAGCGGGGAGACCGGGCGCTCCCGGCACCATAGCAAAGGCCGCCGGCCGGCGCGACCCCCGCCTCCGGGGCTGCGGGCGGGAGCCGACGGGGTTGGATATTTTTTTTTGGGGGCTCGGTCGTTGATTGGCTGAGCGGCTGAAGGAGTGTCGCCTCCTGTTGGTTCTTTGCCGCCAGGGGCGGGACGGCGAGACGGAGCGCAGTTGTGATTGGCTGCGAAGAGAGCGGGGGGCGGAAGCGTCCCTGCGCGGCCGAAGGAGGAAGGGTAGCTTGGCGCCTTGGTCTCGTGCCACTCCACCCCCCCACTTCCACTCCATTGCCGCTCTCTGATTGGTGCGCGGGGGGGGCGGGCCCCACCCACGGCGCGAGGGTGAGGCACCTCCCGGCTCCGTCGCCCTCACGGGCGCGTCTCGGCGGCCCCGGCCCCGGCCCCCCCCCCCCCCCCCCCTCCCCCTCCCCTCCCCTCCCCTCCCCCTCCCCTCCCCTCCCCTCCCCTCCCCTCCCCTCGGGGAGGGCCTGGGCACGCTTAGGGCCGTTCCTCTACGGGCAGAAGCGCCCCGTGAGGGAAGTGACCTGGGACAGGCCAGGAGCCGCAGGCTGCGGCGCCTCTCCTGCGTCCATGCGGAACCCCCGGCAGCGTGTCCCTCTCCGTAGCCGCCTGGCAAAGTCACGGGCGTCAGGAGGCTGAAAAGTTGCGAAGGGATCAGCTTCTCGGCCGCCTCCCCACCGTGACGGCACGCAGAGCTGTGCCTTCCCCGTTGCGGCCTGCTGTCCACGCTTCCCTCCGTGCCGTACCTTGTGCCATCCCCTTAGAATCCTCCCTGGCGGGGTTGCCCCGCGTGCTGCACTACCCCGTTTCAAACGCTTTGGCCCAGGGTCAGAGACCTGGACTAGACAACCTGAAGAACCCGACCTGCAAGCTGAGAGAGACCCGGTGCTGCCGCCTGTAGCGTTCTGCGTGAATTCACGTAATTAGCCTCTGTAAAAATTAGCGGTACCAGAACGCCTCCACAGCAGTAGCTCCAACAGTTAAAAGCAGGCACTGTACCGGTACAAGCTAATCCCTGCCCTCGGTCTGCAGAAATAAGAGATAACGGAGCTCCCCTCATCGCAGCAGTGCCCTGAAGGTTGTCTGGGGCAGTTCATGCCGAAAGCAGCTTTGGTTTTGTTTATTTTGGTGCTTTGTCTGAGAGTGGAGATGACCAGGGTTGCTCTTTTTCTAATGTTTTTCTTGGATCCAGAAACACCAGGAGACAAAATCCACTCCAGCAGGGAGGAGCTGCCCGGTCCGATGTCTCTCTCTGCACCCTACCCAGGGCAGGCTGGCCTAGGGAAGCCTGGAAGGCAGAAGTAACAGTAACGCAGAACTGAAAGCGCAAGTCGAAACAGGAAACTGGTTTTTGAGCGTCTGAAGTGTCTGGTTCTGCCATGTAATGCATACTCCAACCCTCCCCCTCCCATCCAGCCCCATCCCTCAGCCAGTTTTTCAAAAGCTTTCATCCATGTAATTTACAGTGTCTTAACCTCAAAAGAGTAAAACATTAGCTGCCATCACATCATGTACCTTGCTCCTTTCTTGCTGTAACCCATCCTACGCCCATTGTCTGCAGCTGCGAGCTCTCTGCCCCAGGGACCATCTCTGCCTGTTAGGTTTGGAAGAAACCTGCCAGGAGGGGATCCCACCGTTTGACAACGCACCTCAAGACCTGCCATACGCGACAGTACAACCAATCCCTGTTTATGCTTGGTGTAACTTTCTTGAGGAACAGATGAAGGACTGGGCTTGCTGCCATAAGTTTGCTTGAAAAGACAGTAGTATGTATTTGAATTACTGTGTAATACAGTGTTAAAACGTTTCAAGCCCAGTGTTAGCCAGGAATTCCAGAAATATTTTTATGCCACATTGAAGAAGCAGATGAAATTGAATATAAACATTTGCTTTACCTTTCAGTTTAACACTTTAACCCTGCAAAATTGCAATAGACCTAAAGGCATTTTTACAGTTACAGGACGTGGAGATGTAAACAGTTACAAAAGACAACGGAGTCAGATACAGAATGTATTGGTAAGTTTGCAGGAAGTGCGGAGAAGCCGAGCAGTTTCAACAGAAAGTGCAATTCCAGCATTGGCGATGGCAAGGTGAAGCTGTTCCTCATAAGCAGCCGACAGCAAGGATCCAAAACCCAGTAGTTGCCTAAATAATAACTTGGCTCATAATAACCTGCTTATGGCAAGTGTCTGACATAGAGTCACTGCAGAAGGCAGGGTATTGTGGCACTGAGGACAGTGGGAGAGGTAAGAAAAAGGTGCAACATCTCTAATGGAATCAGCTTGTTTGGGTTTTGCTTTCCTCCCCCCCAAGCAGGAGAGTTGTGTACACACACACAGTTTAAACTTATGCATGCCCTACAGCAGGCCCTAATTTCAAACAGGCAACAGCAGTCTTTAGGCACACAAGTACAGCTATCAGTAAGTAACTGTAACACTCAAATTACTTTTTACACTTATTTTAATTAGAATAACTCTTTATCACTATAGATACTAATTATTCCTGACAAAGAGGGAATCTTACTTTCCCTTATGATTTGGGAGCACTTCACTGCTTACAATTCCCTTCCTCCAAATTAAGCAAAAGTTAGAAGACACTTACCTCATGCCTCGCTTCAAAGAAGTTGGAAAATCATTTGCTTCCTGCCCAATGTCGTGATATTGATTTTCACTTGTTGGTCCCTCCCATCTTGCAGTCTGAACACCCACAAATAACCAGAAACTTTGAAACAAATCTGTGAAACTTGGTAAGGTTTTACAAGTAGATCTGGAAGAAAACTGGGGATATCATACGAATCATTCTTTGCTGTTTATTTCATCTGTTCCTTAATTGCCTTCCAGAATGACTCATGCTTTTACTTTCAAGCAAAAACAGGAAGCATCCCAGAGGGCAGCGCTTTTAAGCAGCATCCACAGGGAAATGGGTTGCTTACAGCACAGCTACATCACGATGAACAACTGTGATTTGGCCACAGCCCACTAACATCTGAAACATATCAGTCACAACCATGTGATCTTTATTATAATATTTTAATGTAAATGTTCTAAATAGAGTTAAAAGCCCTGAATCTGAAAGGGCACATATGCTTTTGTCAAAGAAACACAGGAGGCGAAATCAAAGCACCATTTCTAGTCCGTGAAGAAATTGCCTTTAGGCTTTTGAAAGCATAGTTGGACTTCAGGATTGTCCAATTTTCATTTAAGTACATCAGTACTTCCAGGCTTTCTTCTAGAAAACCACCCATCACCACAGAATTACTGTGCTTTAGAAACTAAGTATTTCTGAAGTCTTCAAATGGTAGCTGAAATCGTACTGTAAAAAAAAACACATCGGTTTCCTGAACAGTTTTTGTTTGCTTTCTATTTCAGAAGCCACAGAGATAGTTAATACCTTAGATTTAGTTATAGAAAAGGAAGAAGGTTGTTCCTTCCCCCTGTAGATCCTTCACCCAAGGGGTTCTGTGGAGACACGTGCTCCTCTGACAGAAGACACCTTTTCAGACACACACTCCAGCTTCCATCCATCCTAACAGCTGCAACCACCACCTGTGTCAGGCTCTTCTGCGTAGCTGCAAGGGAGCAACCAGGGTGGCCACACATGGCTGATGCACAGTGAGTCAGCAGATCACTCCTGAAGAAGCATGTTTAGGTATATGGGCTGTCACAGGTCCTCAGCCACAAGGCCCCCCGCACCAGTCAGAAGAGGCTATAACTTCTGTTCAACCATTAACTCAAACTTCCTCTTCAAACAAATTGTGAGAGAAAAAACAGTTTTCCCAGGGGTGGTTTGCAGCACTGATCTAAATGAAGGAGGAGGTGCTGCAGGTTGCAAAGTCCCATAGCGGGGACCATGTGGGGCATTGCACGTGGATGGCCATCTTAGGCCATGAATCTGCATCCGCTCTATAACATGACTGTTTCAAAGCTCCATATGGAATAGTTACCCTAGCCACATTCTTTGAAATTCTAGGGACCTCCTGTCTCATTAACGTGTCTGTTCATTTCCATCTTGTTTTAATAGGCCTGACCCCACCAAAGGCACAGCAAAGGGTCATTCAAAATCATTGACCTTGTGCTACCTCAAAGGAATCAGAGTGAAAAGACCATTTTCTGAAGTGGCAGAGGACCATGAAACTCTCCTAGAACATTAAGTACAAGAACAGCCGCAGACAGAAGCAAAGTAACAAGCAGTGAGGCTGCAAAAGGAAGATTTCTCTAAGGAACTAATGCAGAATGACAGGTAAGGGCAAAACCAGGTGTCTGCCGAAGTCTTCCTCCCTTGGAGTTTAAGTTTTGAAAATTGCCTTTTCCCTGATACAGCATCAAGTCTGTGAAGAAACAGATCAACCAATATTTATTAGCATACCTTTTATTAAGTTGTTATAATAGATTTATTACCAGCAGATAACTATCCAGACAGTAAATTCCATTACTCCTTCATGATCTGCACACATGCAGTCACTCATCGTTACCCAGTGGGGAAGGGGAAGTTGACACAGTGGTTTTCTTAGATAGAGGCTCATACTGACATCACCAGTGCCAAGGGTGATGTAATCCTGTAATCTTTGTCCCCATATAGCTTCCATCCCCTTCTTGGGTATGGTCTGAGTTATGCGCCCCATTGTTGATGTCGTGTGTGCCGGTGGCCTTGTGTAGGTTCATCTGACATATCCTGGAATCATCAGTTCCTGTGGATTCAGCAGAGATCTCTTGGCTCTGGAGCTTGTCTGTTCCTGGGACACTTTCGCACACTGCCTCTCAGCATGTATTTTTCCTCTCTTCAGCTTCCTGTTTTCTGGTAACTATTTCTCCATCCATATGCATCTAGATGTACCTATAGGCTGTGTTTAAACTCAGAAGGGGGTTTTGAGACACGAGTGCCCCAGGCACACTGTCAGCTGTTCCTCCCAGGCACTGCACGGGCAGCTCTCTCCCACCAACCCTACGAACGTGGTTGGTCATAATTTGGAGCACAGATTCCCACATCTGTTCCCAAATCTGGATTTTCCAGAACACTACTCACCCACAAAGCTCAGGATGCCACCACTCCAGTCGTGTGCTTCCTTTCTTTCAGTAGCAGGAATCACTACATTGTGTGCTGGCAATATAGTGATGCACTTTGAGGGGAGCTCAACTCTCCAGCATCCCAAACCCAAAGATTCTCATCCCTCATTCTCCTTTGTAGACATTTAAATAATATCTTATACATTTCATGATGCATTTTCCTGCTTGTGATTATTTTCTACCACACCTTTTTTCCATCAATGATTTTTATCACACATGCATTAATCGTGTTTTCAAGCTCTATCTAATGCTTAGCTACTAGCAGTGCATGCCGTATATCCCAGTGCCATATTCAGACACTATCATATACTACTATAGGTGTTCTCTGACAGTGTTATGTGTGATAGCTGGAGATACCTGCATGTTAGCCTGTTATCCGGATGCTTATTAGTCATGTTTTCAAGCTTCCCCTAATTTTGGCTAAACAGCTGTAGTAGTGAGGTTTCCTATCCTTCCCAGCATTGCTTTGGTTTACCCGTACAATAGGAGGGAGAAGGAGGAACAGGAAGCAAAGACCAGCTCTGTCTCAGCATCCACTTTTATATCATTTCATGTGGTACATACGAGGAAAAATAGGAAGTAAAAGCAAACAGGTGACAGATTTGAATGCGTATATGGCAAGGCATGGATAGAGACAGGAAATGTTCAGAAGATTTTCATTTTTTTCCCTGGGTGTGGAATTATTAGTAAAATTGAAGTTTACATCTGAAAATTAAAGTTTATATGGAAAACGTAATATTGTTCATCCATTGAGGAAAAGCATAAAATCAAGAAGAGCTCTGAGGATGGGACACAGCTGCAGCAGGCATGCAAGGAATCCACTAACACAGCAAATCCCTGCAACATACCATAGAGGGTGGGGCGGAGTGGAGACTCCATGGCCATGCTCCATGATGATAAATTGGGAAGAGGTGGTCCTCTAGAACTGATAAGCAGCCCATCCGGTCCCCCGAGCCAACAGTTTTTCGAGACCTTGCCAAAGTGCTATCCTTTCATGAACTTTGTTCATTTTAATATCATTTTAATACCAAAACACACCTCCATCCCGAAGGCTACCCGCCTCCGAGGTGCGATCACTCCTCTTTGAGTCTGCGTCCTTGATTTTTTGTAAACTATACCTTTAAATGTGAAGCGAGAGAATTTTACAGCAATCATGATAAAAGGTATGTATGACTACAGTCACTCAAACTCCACCTTGAATGTAGAAAGGATATAAAAATAGCCAGGGAAATGGGGGATTTTGGGAGAAGATATCACCGTGAGCAAGTCAAGGGAAACTCCATCTCAGACTGCCTCTGACTACCGGGATCGGCCGATGGGCTGAGCCTTGCTTCTCCCCAATTTGGGATGCCTTGGATGAGACTTAGACTAAGCGCTTTTTCTCAGGAATCTCAGAAATCTCTCTAGAGAGTTACTCCTTAATGTTTATAGCCAGGCTGTATTATTTATAACCTTTTCACGTGTTTTATACTTAATAACATCATATTTGCACGTGCTTTCTTGCAGACAGTCACTATCACCGGCAATTCAAAAAACCTTTATACCTGTTGCACAAATAAAACTGCACTGTTTCAGTGGCCAGTTGTCACAGCTTCTCACTGAATGCGACTGAACCCTAGAGCGTGGCCGTGCTAGTTCATGAGCACGACTGGACTGAAGGTGCAGACCGCTATTAGTGCATCCAGAATTGTGGTAGTTTAATATACATATTAAACGCGACTGGACTGGTAGTGGCAAATTGGAGATCACCCAGAATTTAAACCTGGCCACACCTAGCCTCTCACTTCGGTGAGGAGAGTTAGAAAGCAAGGGGGTTTACTTTCTGCCAAATTACTCCATCCCTTATAACACAACACTGGGAGAACAGAGATACTGAAAAAAGTTGTGGAGTTGGTGGAAGAGATAAAACCCACACTCATATGGAAGTGTTCTGATATAGGCAGCCGTTACTCTTTGTGCTGCAAAGGTAAAGGGGGCTGCTGAGTGCTATGCAGTATTTTTTAGAGTAGAAAAACACTCATTCATGAAAACAGAATAAGAATGTTTTCTTTAGACTTAGGCTGGCTTCCTCTGACTGAAATGTATACCTGACGATATAGCTCAGCTACAGCTCGCACAAACATGTCTGAGCTAAGCCAGTGTAAACTCATCAAGCTGAGGTACTTCTTTTCCAGGGACCTGCAGACCCAGCTTCCTGGCTGTGCCTGCCTCAGCTGCTCTTTGTTCCCTTCACCACCAATTTGCTCTGTGGTTTCAGCACAGCCACAAATTACCGTACAGTTCAGATACAGACATTCCCTGGCATTCCCAGTTTCCTTTTCTTCTATCTTTCTGGAGAACCTTTCCCCTTCCCGCTAATTCCCAGACGTTATCAGATCCGATGCTCAGCGAAATCCCTACTGAGCATTCCAGGAACCAATTTACACCTCCTTTACCAAGCTGATATCCTGACATGCAGCTCGCAGAGCAGAAGACTGCACTTTCATTTAGGTGAACATCTGGAGAGAATATTTATGGTACCAGCTTCAGCTGCAATAATAGTTTCAGCAGTGGGGATTTTTTGTATCTCAAGATTGTGAAGTATTTGCTCTTCTTGCAGAGCCTACTTCACCCAGGGAATTGGCATCTCTAGCCAGGAACCCCACTAGCACACTAGTTTCCTTTTTTTGACTGGACAAAAAGCTGGCAGCATTGCACTGATGTGTCAAGGGGACACATTGTGTAGAAAATATCATCTGTCATGGCTTTGTGTACCATAATAATTCTACTACATTAATATACATTTACTAATCACTACATAGTTTGCTCACACCTTTGACACACAGTAATCATTCTCCTGACATGCCTACCCATTCCCACAATCGTTTTCATTGAAAACTTCAAATCAGTCTAGGTCAGTTAAGTTCCACCTATTCTACATCTACACCCTACCTTTCAATTATTCAAGCCTTTCAAAGTTGTGAGTGCAAGAGCCCTATAACCACATACACAAAATTCCTTTGTCATGCCCACTAGAAATAGCCTGGTTTACAGCTTAAGCGAATTAAAAATGGAAATGGCCTTCACCTGTGGCTTCCTCAGCAGACATCTATTGCATTAACATTAAAAGCCAACTCCTGTCCTTGCTGATCCCTTTCCATAGAGGCTGTCTCATGGAGAAGAGCAGTGCTATATTCTTGGTAAACATCCTTTATCACTGATTGTTTCTGCAAAGATTAATCACTCTTGACACAAAGGTCAAACACACAAAAAATAATGACGAGGGGCAATCCACTGCTAGCAGCCAATGAAGAGGGCTTTCCTTCAGCAGCTTATCAATGTTTCTCTGGCTTTTTCTCTACACCATGAACACATTGCTTTCAGCATTACAGAAATTTTAGTTGGCATGTTCAGTTAGCTAATCAAGTGGTCAGACCTCTCTCTTCTTCTATGTACATGTTATGCTATGACCAAACCCTTAAAAAAGATCTCTTTAGCAAAGATTGAGGGAAACCCTTCATCAGCCTCAAATATTATCTTTCTTTTGCAGTCAGAGACCTAATGAAGTTGGGGACTGCTAAGCCTTCAAAATAGTTAATTGGGAAATGCCTGCTGGGACAGGAGAGTAAGAGTCACAGTGTCCATCAGAAGTAAGCAGAGACAGGATATTTGATGTCTAGCCAAAATGAGCACACACTGTTACATTTCAAAACCAAGCCATGCAATCAGTCAGTAAAAGCCCTTACACTGCATAACAACTATTTTTATCTAAAAGTTCCGTGTCTGTGAGTGAGCAAGTGGAAGGCTGATATATCAGAAGTGGCAAGTACTAGCAAATCTTTTTTAAAGGACTTCTTTAGTAACCAGCTAAGTCTGCAGGACCAGCCATTTCACCTAGAAGCCAGGGAATGCACAGTTGTCACTTCAGTGAGGAAAGAGCCTCGTGGATGGCATCATCACAGCTTGGTGAGAGAAGACCAGGTTTTGAAAATGCAGAAAAGGGTTAGATGTTAATAAAAAAAAAAAGGTTAGGCCAGCAAGTTAACCAGCTGGGCTGTTGAGATCTGTGCTGGTAACAAGAAAGCGTCAAAAACCAGGCATAATTACTCTAGTGGAACGATTAGTTAGGGACACTTAGCAAACAGGCAAAGGCAAAATCTACTTAGCCCTTACATCTTGCATTTGTGTTAATCCGGAGTCTCTCAGTTTTATGACCAATACCAGGGTCGTAGCGTAGTCAGTTGAACTCGGCATTATACAAGTATGTGTAGAAGGTCAGCCTGACCTAATTATTTAGCTAGAATATGTACTCTAGGGTTAACGGATGGCGAAGATGTTGACAAGAGTGGCTGATAAGGGAACATCTAGTCAGGAACTACTGTCCTTGGGAACGAAGTATATCTTGAAAAATATGTAAGCTAATTAAAACATTTTTTAACAATTTGGAACTAACAGCAGGAGAATGATAAAGAGTGCCCTTAAACGAACAATCCTCATTACAAATCACACCCCTTGAGCTGGAGACCCCGGCCCAAGCAGAGACCCTTACTTAGGAGCATGCATAGTAAATTTTAGGAGTACTGTATCTTAAAATCAAAGTGAGAAGCGAACTAAGCAATCATAGTTAGGAGAGTATGGTCGATAGGCGGAACTAACATCTTTAACTGTATAAGTATGTGATGTGATTGTAACCGGGTGTGCTAGCTTTGTGGAAATCCACCTAGCACCCAATTTTGTGCAAAACCAGAAATAAACCGCTATCTCGGCTCTGTGTGCATATTCGACGTTGCACACCGGTTAATGAACTCCGTTTGTGAGACAACAGCAGCAAGCTTCGTGGACACCCTGTGAAGGGACCACTTCCTCCTACACCAGTCCTAAGAGTCATCTCTCACCTACAAAATGCTACAGATCACAATACGACACGTCCATCTACCTGTTCCAGGAAGGCTGGCGCTCAGATAGAAATGCAGACATTTGGAGCAGCAATACTAAAGTTGATATGTAGGCAAGCATCAGCAAAAACTATTAATTGAGCAAGGGCTAAAAGAGTGGCTTGTATTGACAACCATGATCAGACTGAAACACTGACAGATGAGATGTTTACATCAGGAAGCCTGTGCTCTGATAAGGCCACAGCAGAAACAACTCATCAGGAGACCTGTGCTCTGATAACAGGAGGGTGGTGACAAGATTGTGTCACCTTGTATGTGCCAGTGCTTTTTGCTGTCCTAACAGGAAGGCAAACTGGCCATAAGGATACTCAAAATGAGACGAAGACAACGGGCAGCCACCTTGTCTAAGGCTTATGGAGGAAGCAGCAAGATTCTTAGGGGGAAAAAATTCACTGCAATAGTTTTCTGACTTCTTAAGGGAATAAAAGACCTTCCAAACAGTGGTTCAAACCAGCTCAGAAATGAAATCTAGCATGATCAAGACGAACCCAAAAAATGAAGCAAGAATTTGACAGCAAACATCTCACTGTTAGTGTTACGCAAGGGATCCTTGTGAGCTTTGACACGTCTTGGAGCCTGTGAGTATGTGGGTGTGAAAATGTGAGTGAAATAAGTTTTCTTTAGACTAAACTTCCCCTTTCATAAAGATTCACATTATATCTTGTTACATTATTTTTTTTTTACAGGCATAGGGCAGCAAGTGCAGCATACATCTCCTCTTCCTAGAGTTTTGTATGTTTTTCTACACCCTCCCAGTCTAGCACTCCAGCAAGCTCCCCCATGCTGGCCCATATCAGCTTGCTGAGATGAGTCATCATCTTCTTGTTGGATCTAAAGCCAAATCCCTGCTAGAAGGGCATAAAACTTGGCAGCATACATGGTTGGCTAGAACAATTTCCACCTAAGAAAGATCAGGTATTGCTACAGCGCACCGCTAATGGCTCTCCTCTGAATTCCCTCCAGTGATTCACAGCTTTCCTGAAAAACAAAGTGCAAACCCGCTCGTCGTGCTCCCACAGTGGCCCCGTGCAGAGCAGAAGCATCTATCCCCATACCTGCAGGATAAATTCCTGCTCATACAGGAGGGGGGATTTTTCCCCCCTCGCATACAGTTGTGATTTGCTATAACCCGCAGATCATTTCTGGCAGAGCTGTTGCTGAACAGTCGCTCTCCATCTGATTGTCTTGTAGCTCGTTGCTTTAACTTACTGCAATACTTTGTACCATTCCTTATTGCATTCCTGAGACTATTTTTCAAGATTATAACTTTTAATTCCAATCCTGTTCTCCAGTGCTCACCATTCCTGTCAAATGCACAGCAGCTTAACAAACATGCTCTGCAAACGTGGTAAGTATGCTTTTTACGCCATTATATGGGCTCTGAATGAAAACATTGAATGCCCTTGGATACTGGACAGGCCTGTAAAACTTTAGTCAATAAATCCTTCTCTTGTGGCAGCAAGCCCTTAGTAACTCACTTAAATGCAAGTAAGCACAGTATAGATACAGATGGCCAGGAATGGGTGGAATTTAGGCAAAAAGCCCTCATGTCAGTTTTCCAGACCACATGTCAAGACAGACAGGTACCTAAATGTACGTGGTAAGTGCTCAAATAGGCAAATATACCTTGCCACATTCTGTTCTGCAGAATCCTCCTATATTGTTAGGGATTTCTGAGCTTGGTAGTTTGAAAGTGGTTTCAGGTATACTCGTTCTTGTTGGAGTTGCACCTCATAGCAATTATGTGTAAATACACTCCCAGTGACCAAGTCACAGGGTGATCAAGCAGCTAAATGCAACACAGTACTCAAAGGAATCAATCTGCTTTTTGCAAATGTTAGGTATCTGCAGGCATAGTGAAAACTAAGTTAACTTGCTAAGACAAACAGTGGAAGAATACACGCACACTTAAATCTCAGGTGCCCCCTTATCAGGGGCAGGATTTGGAAGAAATAGAGGCAGCTGCCTCCATACAGACACCTAGCAAACAGAATATAGGCCCAGAACTGCTTTTAGCACTTTCTCCTTGAAATTTGGTATTCTGTAAGAGAGAAAATAAAAATAAAATATACCCCATAGCTCACAGAATGGTAGGGGTTGAAAGGGACCTCTGTGGGTCATCTAGTCCAACCCTCCTGCCGAAGCAGGGTCACCTACAGCAGGCTGCACAGGACCTTGTCCAGGAGGGTCTGGAATATCTCCAGAGAAGGAGACTCCACAACCTCCCTGGGAAGCCTGTTCCAGGGCTCCGTCACCCTCGGAGGGAAGAAGTTCTTCCTCATGCTCAGATGGAACTTCCTGTGCTTCAGTTTGTGCCCATTGCCCCTTGTCCTGTCACTGGGCACCACTGAAAAGAGGTTGGCCCCATCGTCCTGACACCCACCTTTCAGATATTTGTAAGTATATATAAGGTCCCCTCTCAACCTTCTCTTCTTCAGGCTGAACAAGCCCAGCTCCCTCAGCCTCTCCTCGTAGGAGAGATGCTCCGGTCCCCTCATCATCCTTGTAGCCCTCCGCTGGACTCTCTCCAGTAGCTCCTCATCTTTCTTGAACTGGGGAGCCCAGAACTGGACAGAGTTCTGATACAAACCAAGTATACCTTGAATAGCTGAAGTAATGAAACCTTGCTTCCTTTATCATTGTAATTATTGACCCCAATTCCTTCATAACTCCTTTATCTCTTATGTTTCACCCTCACATTGGGCAGGACACAGCATGTGCTGGAGCCAAGCGCATGCTGATGAGCGAGCGCAGACATGTGGTTGCAACTCAATATACACATATTCCTTAGGGAATGAGAGATCACTGTGACAGGAGTGCTTAGACCAATAAATCATACCAATTTTAAGCTTTAAAACAACTTTACTAATTTGTCATTCATTGACAACACTCTTCATGCCAATAATTCTCATGCTATTGAACATTATCACTACTATTAGTTCTTAAACATAGAATCATAGAATGGGCTGGAAGGGAACATTGAATGTCATCTAGTCCAAGCCCCAGTGATGATCCGTATGGTCATCATATATTCAAATTGGCAAGTCATTTATCCCAAATTAGCTGTGAGCATTCAGTACAGTGGAGCTGGCGCTGTACGGTCAGTACTGGCAACTATGACCTGGGATGGTCTAAGGCATAGATGCCTTCAGCCCCCAGAGCTCTTCAGCACGGACAGTCAAAACTGAAGGTGGCACCCTCTTTCTTCCCCAGCCCAAACTGGAGAGCTTGTATCTCTAAGCCTGTTGAATTTCTAGCCAGTGCCCAGCCCTCAGCCTCTGGACAGGGTGCTGCAAGGTTCCTGGGAAGGAGGTTACTTCCGCGGGCTCTGGCACATGTTTTTGTCCTGTCCCTGCCTGGGTTTGTTTCCCTCTCCCCTTTGCTAAGCAGCTTCTTCCTTCTTTCAAGCAAAAGCAGTCTTTTCCCAGCTCTCTAGGCTATGCTTTTTCAATAATCACTCATGAATAGGTTGTTATGGTTTTCGCTCTCTTTGCTTTCAACCCATGACTATTTTTAAAGCCTTTGCTGCTATCTCACACTTATACTGTGAATTGTAACAAACAGCGCCTGGTCCCAAGCTCCACTTCACACAGGCACTTCTCATAACAAGCTGATAACTAACCTAATAAGCTAGGATCAGGGCCTTGCACCATCTTCTGTCTGGGTTAAAAACAAACTAATATTGACATTTCAGTGTGCTTCTCTTATGGGTGCAGCAGGCATCACTTTGGCTGTAGCAGCAGCTGGAGAGCTGGCTGCGGCTCTGCCTCCTGGTCCTCTGGGACCTAGATTTGGAAGAATTGTCAGCGGTCATGCAAGAAATCATTTCTCCACAAGGACCTTTAGGTATATTGTCTCAGAACATTAATAAAAATAAATTCTTCTTGGATTATTCCTCACTTGCTGCTTTTTACTGTTGAAGCCCTACATTCAGTATCCCCAGCTTGGCTAATGAGGAGAGAGAATTGGAGTCCTCCCCCATGCTCTACTTCACGTTTTCATCTCTCTGAGCATTACTAAAACAGGCTCCCTCCACTACAGCATCCTGCTTCCAACCAAACCTGGTTCTTTCAGAGTCACACTGGAGAGCCACCCTGGGACACCCATAGGTGTTTTTCTCAGTAGCTTATCTGCCACTTCATGATCAGCTCTTGACTCTGGTATCTGCATAAACAGTCTGTGCTGATCCACAGGTCAAGCCCTGAGCTAAGACAAACTAGTACAGTTTCAGAATAAACCTTGGGAAATATGAGTGACCTTCCAAAACCCCCGCTGACATTTTAATCCTTAGAAACTCCGTTTCTAGGTACATGGTTAGTATTTTCAACAGGCTAGCCGAGTTTGATTACCTGAATATTACTTCTGATAACGAGACGGTTTGGAGCTTAGCTATGCATTTAACTTTGTATTGTGCGACAACCTCAGTTTATAATTAACTTGTAATTATTAACATTTTAATGATCTTGTTTATAGAAAAGTCATAGAGGCTCTTTACAAACTTTGTTTTCATGTAATAGCCTCAAAGAAATTGAGGATTTTTTTTAATACACAAAGCATGATACAGCACGAACTCACCTAGAAGGCATTTCCTGTTGGAACTGTGAGAGGGTAGAGTTGAGTCATACAAAGCACAAAACATCTACAACTTCATTACATGGGCCACAAAAATGTAAGAAATGGTTAGCAGATATTCTTACACTTCACTCAGCTGGGCCAAAGGTGTTCCCTTTAATTCCTTCTTCGGGAGGAGTTTAACTTGCAACGAGAAGACTCTAATTAGTTCAGTTAATTAATTTCATGAATGTTCCCTATTAGCCACAACTGTGCAAGAGGGTTCCTTGCCCCTTGCCCTCTGCTGAAGGCCGCCACTGCCTCGGCTCTCCTATCCTAGTCCTGTAAGTGCACCTTCACCCATTTCCATCAAAGGAGCTTCTCCTGGCTTATCTGATAGACTTTTTGCTAATCCAGATTGCTTTGACTGAAGTGAGTGTGTTTGTGTAGAAACAAAGGTCTTTCTCCATCTTCCCACTAGCAGCTCTAACTCACATGTCCTTTAATTTAACAGAGTTTCCATAGGTTAATTCACCTTTGCCTCAGTTGGGTTGATCCTGGCAGGAATATTTATCTCAAACAGTTTGTGCATGCTCCCTCTCTCTATCAGCCAAGCCTTTCGAGAGGAACAGGGTGTCTGCATCGTGTGCTTGCTCTTCTTCCTGTATTTCTGCCCTCGGAGTGAGCAGCTGTGGCCCTTCAAAGGCAAGGAAACAAATACATTTTCTTGTCAGGCAAGGAAGGCATTTTTCACTCGCATACACTCATGAAAGCTTGGTTGCTTCTTTATTATCAGTGACTGTTTTGTTATTGTTTCTTCTGTAGCACTGCAGACAAGGCTGGTTGCGTTGGGCACTGGGAAAACACAGCAGCCTTTTGCTCTTTTGAGGATTGGAAAAGCATCCCTCGGCAACAGACTTTGGTGGCAGTTTGATCCCTGAAAGGGGTCCCTGCTGCAACAACATCCCACCTGGAACACCTCTGACCACTTCCTCCTCCTCCTCTCCATGCTGGGCTCAGCATGGTACCACCAGACATCCATACAGCCCCAGGGCAGGCAGACTGCAAACTGAAAATAACCCAGAGGCAACAGCAAGCAAGCTTATATTTTGAACAGAACCAGTTCCCTGGCCTGCTGCATTACAGGGCTGTGTGCATGTGGGTGTGAGAGGGAGGACATGAACCAGCTGCGAGGGAAGGGATTGGATTCACTTGTTCCCCAGCAGCAATAGCACTAAACCCCAGCCTTCTGCAAAACCAAGACAAATTGAAGAGATTTAGTTACCATACCCCACCTTCTGAAAAGAAAGCAGGTACTATTCTAGAGGGCATTTTGATTTACTTCTGATATCTATAACATGAACTAATGTTTAGGATCAGAAACCAGACGGACTGAAATGAGAATTAAGAAACAGGAAAAGAGTGCCAGTGGTTAACTAGCAGAACAAATTGCCAGGGGAAATGTTGGTTTTCTCATTTCCTGATGTCTTCAGATCTGTCTTTTTCGAAAAAATATGTACTTCAGTTTAGCATAAATCAGTGGGCTAATGTCAAGAGAAACATGAAGAAATTGCACGGCCTGTGAAAGATGGGAGGTCAGCCCATGGGGTCTAATGGTCTCTGCCTGCTCTGCAGAGCTGAACTCCAGAATAGGAAATAAAGAGTTTCTTCTGCATCCACAGGCATCCTGCGCCTGCAGAGCAGAGTACCACAGGCAGCTGGTACCCAGTCCCACATGGGGTGTTCCACTGCTGACCACCACACCCACACACAGCAGTCTGTGTTCAAAGCCACACGCCAGCTCATTTCACATCCAGTTCCCAGCCCTTCTGCTTTTCTCATTCCAGGACATGAAACAAATTCACCTTCTCCCTCTTGCCCCACATGAACAATCATCCCAGGCAAAACAGATCCTGGGTGTCCTACACACCCCCTTATCCCTTTTACTACAATATAAGTTTTCTCTAGTTTGACAGTCAGATGAGACAAGGAACCCACAGACACTTGTCACTTGTTGGGGTCGCACTTAGACCACCACACAAAAAAACCCAAGAATGTTTCCTTTGGCAGAAAATTACTAACTTTGCCTTTTATTTCTTACTGATATCACTAAGAAGCTATTGCAGAACAAAACCTGACTAGCAAATTTTTCCCCACTGTTCTCTGGTTGCTCAGCTGGTGGGACAAGGTAAGCAACTGGCAGCAGGTACAGGCAGCTTGGGAAAGGTCTGAACAACCTTTCCACAAATACATTTTTTCTGAATTCCAACATGCCTAACACATTCTTTTACAGCTCCACATAGCAACTTTTCCAGCAGGACCTTTGGGTACCCTATTCCAGCCTCAGTTATACCCTGTTAATTATTATTGTTAAGAGTCTTGTTTGAATCACAGTGATCTTTCAACATGTCTTAGCAAAATACTCTCACCACAGATATTGTTAGAACTCCATCCACTTCAAATACTGCACACAAATTTAGGCAATAAATCTGAGGTTTTACCTAGCAAAATAAGATACCTCCTGTACCAAAGGACAATCGCATCTGGTACTGCTCCCATCACTACTACACCTGCTAGCCCATCTCCCAGGCAGTTCAGCTTTGGGGGGGCATGCATAGGTTCTCTTCTGCCCATTGCCAAGTAAATATGGTCACCATGCCACAGGAAAACAGAGTCCAAATACTTCTGTAAAGCCACATCACAGTTTATCTACCAAGCAGTAAAAAAATACCAGTCTTAAACATCTGCTCCCACCTAACACAGCTACACTCTCCCTGGGCTCTCCCAGCATGAGCAACTCCAGCAGTCCCACCTGCAGTGACCCACCAACACATGTTTGCACGGGGCTGAGGGCACTGTCTCTTATGCCTCTCCTGCCACTCCACCTCCATTGAGGCTCTGTAACAACCAAAAGGGGTGAGTTTGTTCTCATTAGAAGATTGATACAAGTTAAACACTGCTAAGAGAAAGCAATTCAGCTCAGACGAGTCTTTGCGAACATAGCAACACTCAAAACTTCTTTTCATGTGAGAGGAAACTGATGCTAATCCTAGGGATTCAATGTACAAGTGGTGTCTAAAGTGACTGGCCTGGTTTTCCCAAGTACCATTTACTGAGGTGTAGATCAGAGATGACAATTCCTTGATCTGGATCAGCTTTCAAAGAGGCAATAAATATGATTATCCAGTCTGATATGGTGTCATGCAAATCTGATTTCAGATTCCTTGTGCACTGATCAATGAGACTGTGCTGACAGTACCATGAGACTGAGAATATTCTTTTATTGGAGGAACACAAACACTCACTAGTGCTGTGAAAACTGTATGATTTGACTCGCAGAAGTATTAATGAAGCCTCTCAAAGATACCACGAGCAGGTTGACTTTTACCTAACCTCCCAAGCGAGTGCTGGCTTTCTCTTCCCTTACATTTACATTGTCTCAATGCCCTGAGTAATATCTGCAGACATTCCCTCATCCCCAGCTATTCCTGCAGTTCTTTCCCCAAACTCCGTTTATATCAGGCTTCTGCGGACCAAGCCATTGATTTTCCTTTTTCCACCCCAGCCATCCAAGTTATTACAAGGTAGGATGAGGCAGGACTCAAAGCCTGATGACCTCATATGGAGACCATCCCTGACAAATGCTTCCTCCAATGCCGCTGACACCTTTGAGGACAGCGGTTTTCCTTCATCCTCTCCCTCCAGGGTTCAAACATGTGCAGAGTGCACCAGTTCACGCTGTCGCTGCTGCAGAGTCAAGGATATCCCACGTCTCTTATGAGGGACCTGAAGATTTATCTGTGTGCCATGTGAAAGAAGCCAGCCATACTCCCAAAACTGCGGTTTGCAGAGCGGGATGTTGTCAGAAAGGCAGTGCTGTTCTCCCCGCGTTTGGTGCCTCCAGCAGGTCTCAGCAGTGTCTCACAGCGCAGACCTCGGCTTCCAAATGAGCTGGTTCATAACAGGAAGGCACACAGAGGGAAGGAAGGCAAGCTAAGTTTGCTGCTATTCTTGCCATATGACACAGTACCCTGGCCAGGACACTCGACAGGAGACAAGAAACAAGACCTTGAACAGCCCCGCTTAAAGGAGGGAAGACTTCAAAATGCTTTCAGTACTTACCACTCAGCTGAGGGCAAGAGCAGGCACCAAGGGGAGCATTTTCTTCCGCTGCTCTCAGCAGTGCAGAGCAGGCAAGTGACCCAGAGACAGCGTTCACCCAGCTAAAAGCAAGCATCTCGCATGTCTTGAGGTGAATTAATGAAAACATCAGGTTTTCCGTGGTCTGCTCCTGGCCAGGGACAGCACTTGACAGGGGCACAGGGCTCCCCTGAAGACAGGGTGAGGCTGCATGGTCTCAGGCTTGCTAATGTGGGCTTTCGTGCATCATCCGGAGACGACTTCTCACAGGGTGCTCAAACTGCAGCCAAGCTTTCATCTTGCATAGAAGAAACCCAGGATGCCAGGGTGGGTCCACCTACAAGAGTGTGGGCACACTGAAAGGTCATTGGAAGCAAAATGCAGGAGAACTGCACCAAGGTGAGAGCTCCCAGAAGATCTCAGTACAGCAAATAACCACACGAGAGCTTGTAGATGGGGTGGAGGGGGCCACAGCTGGCCCCAGAGCAGTGGAGGCTTCCTGCAGGGGAACAGAAAGGCCAGAAACATGTAAAAACAATAAAGCACAGGACATAAGCAGTCATCTGAACATTGCTTCAAAATTACTTGAGACAGACAACTCTGAGTAAGCGCACCTTATTTTTTCCCTTTTTCAGTGCTGCCAGGTTTCCTAAAAACCCATGTCAGGAGGGAACCCAGTGGATCACCCAGACCCGAGGCAGGGTCACCCATGCCCGCACCATCCCCAGCCACTGCTTACTCACAACAAACAACCCAAACAGCCCACCACTTCTGCTGCTCCCAGCTTTCCTGGGAGCAAGGGCTCTGCTGGAGCAGCTTCCAAGAGCTAAGGGCACCAACCACCCAAGCTCAGCGCCCACACCTCAGCACCAAGCCCCCACACAACCTGCTTCTTTTCGCCTCCTGTGCTTGCTCAGGCAGCAGCACAGCAGCGAGCCGGCGCTCCCAGAGCAGGCTGCGCAGCCTGCGGTGCGGTGCCGTGCGTGCACAGCCCTCTAGTGCCCGCTCCCAGCCCTGTCTCGGCGCGGCCACCTTCACAGCACCCGTGGCCGTGTCTCTGCAGGGCTGCCACAGCTTTCTGCCCCCCGTCACACCTCGGACCACTCCTGATGGGCAGCAGGTCACTGGCTTTGCACCCTGAGGCCAAGGGCATTTTTTTTTTTTTTTTTGTTTAAATTCTAACTTTGCAGCTTTCCGTTGCACCCTTCACATGCAGGGTCTGCCCAGGAGCTCTCTTCTCCTGCACCTTCTGCTCTTCCAGCTCCATCCAGCCATAAACCTTCCCTCAGTGCACGGGGCTGATACGCCTGCATTGGTATTGAAGAGGAACACCCCCAACAGCCCACAATTTTTTCCAATTCCTCTATTTTATCCAGAAGTGCTGAACACTTCCCCTTTGCCTGGGGCACCAGCTCTGGCTTGGGATGCAAAGAAGCCCAGGCTTCCCTGGGGTCCATGCTCCAGCTTTGCTGCTGCTGCTGTTCAGCACCCTGCACGTGATGCAGCTGCTGCTGTCCTCTCTGGCAGGTGTCACCTCACTAACCAAACGGCCCAAAGCTGGGTCAGCAGCCGGGGTGGCATCAGGGCCACAGCCCCGGGGCAAGGTCAGCCCTCTGTGACCCACTCAGCAGCTGTCACCACCCCTGCCCAGGGTCCCAGGGGGCTTTTACAGGGTCTTCTCCCCTTGTATCCACTTACCTCCACCTTCTGCTCCTGGAGACCCCAGAGCACACCACAGGGAGGGACCCAGCTTTCCACTGGATCCACACCAGCAATCCAGCAGCAAGCTGCCAGCTTTCCCTGCCGTGACCTTTATTTGTGGGCCACAGGTGCCCGCAGTCTCCCCTTAGCATCTCCCACTGGCAGATCCTAACGAGGCCCAGACCCCATCCCAAATGCTCTCCAGGTGCTAAATGAAGCCAGCGTCACCCTCCTTTGCTGCTGCAGCCCTGGGGCACAGCACACAGGTCTCGGCCCCAGGCAGCTTGGTTTCAGGCCACATCTGTGGGGAGCGTGGTTGCTCCAGCTGCTGCAGCTGGAAGGTAATGCAGCTCTTCATGGACACAAGACCTTTTGTCATCTGTCATTTACTGCAGATGGAAGTAACCTTTTCTCGTGCATGGTGCTGAGATGCTGAGGGCTCAGTTTAGCTGCCTGAGCTCTGCCTAGCACCAGAGGGCACCTGAGACAGCCCACAGGGCTGCCAGAGGCATCAGAGGACCCTCACAGAGCTGTGTCCTTCTGGAGGCCAGAAGCACCCCATGCCATCTCCAAGGGCTCTGCGCCCCTGTGCTCCAGCAGCTGTGGCAGCCCAGTCCTTACTACAGCAAACCCATATCCAGACCGATCTCCTTCTCCGAAGACTAGAGAAAAGCATTTACTTCCAAGCATCACCTCTTCCCTGCCAGCCAGGACATCTGCCTGGCCAGCAGCACTTTGGGTGCTTCCCCTGGGCTGGCCTGTGGGGAGCAGAGCACTGTTGTTCCTGCTGCAATGGGTTTAGCCACCCATACTTCTTGGGATGGGGTGGAAACGGGTGCCCTGTGCCAAGCCACAGACCCCTCCAAGCAGTGCCAGCCCTCGCGCCCATCCCTGGGGCGCCCGGGCTGCTGGCCCGGGTCTCAGCCCTGTCAGGTGTTCTACGGGCAGTTTTCAGCTGCCTGGAAAGCTTAAAAAGGCCCAAGTTTGGTGTGTTTTCCTTCCCCACACAGATGATTCACTGCACTTTCCTCTGTAAACAGTGGGTGGATCCCAGCTGGATTTCCGGGAGTGACACGCAGCCGATTCCCGGCTTGGGGAGCTGTAGCTCCACACTTTCTTCTCCTCGTCCTCCCAACCTGTCCTGCAGCAAAGAACAAGTGGAAGGGCGAACCTGTGGGCCACCCACACTGCACAATGCTTGCAGGGGGGGAAAAAGCCCCAGCGTGCCCCAAGCCAGGCTGCTGGACGCGGGCGAGCTGCCATGCACCCCTCGCTGCCCTGCACCCCTCGCTGTCCTGCACCCCTCGCTGCCCACCCGGCCTCCGCAGGCTCCTGTCCCCATCCCGGCGGAAGCGCCGCCTGCCTGGGGAGCAGCCTGGTATCACAGCGGGCTCACCGCACCCACCTCGCGCTCTCTGTGAAAAGCTGGATGCTGGCTAAGAGCTAACCGGCTCTCACCTCCCACTGTGCCCTAGTTACAAGATGAGGGCACTGTTCGCAAAGAGAAGTGCTGGCTAAGCCCAGAAATTTTTTTTTTATTTTCTCCTCCAAGGGACTAACTGCAAGGCTAGCTGAAAGGAATTAGTTAAGAGATGAGCTGACATTTCTCCTGGTGTTCCTCACTGGGCATTTGTGAGCACCGAGCACTGTGGGAACCAGCAGGACACCTGCCCTGCACCCGGCAAAAGCTTCCCATCACGTGTAAAGCAGTTCCTAATCCAAAACCCCACCACAAAGCTCCATCTGCTCTTGGACGAGACCTGGGGCAGGCAGGAGCATCCCTGCCAGGAGGGCTGGCAGGGACAGGGGTCACCCTCCCAGAGTGACAGTGTGGGAGCAATCGGGGTGAAGGGTCCCCCTGCACCCCTGCCAGCCCCGGGTGATGCCGGGGGCAGTGGGAGCCCTGGGCAGTGCTGGGATTTTAGGTGCTAGAGGGAGGAGTGGGGTGCACAGAGCTCTGGCACTGTGCAGTGGGTCCCAGAACCGGACACGGGCACAGGTCTCTCACCCTGGTGGGATGACGCCTGAGCCTAACGCCGGTCTTGAACCCATGCTGGGACCCATCCCGCTCCACCCATGTGCAGCGCCTGACCCTGGCCAGGCTCTTTTCAAGCAAGAACATGGTTTTGCCCATCAGAGGGATTTAAACCTCGGGGAAATGTCAGCCCTGGGTGCCAGGCACAGGGAGAAGCCCCTCAAGACGTTTCTGAGGGGGGATAAACACCAAGCCCTTAGATGCCCTTCTGCAGCACTTTCATTGCTGGAGAAGCCATTTCCACCTCTGACCTTCAGGGTGGCTCCTCCGCCCCCGCCAGCCCCCACCACCAGTAGAAAACTCCAGCCCTGGCACCTTCCCTCCAACTCCTCCACCACCCCTGCCGAAAACATGGGCTTCTGCTGGTGCTGGGGCGGCGTTTGGGGCGCTCCCAGACCCTGCGTCCTCCTCGTGAGCCGCTCCTCTGCTAGCCGAAATCCCTGGAGCAGCACCCGCCAGGCTGGGGCCACCACCTGCCCAGCACCACCCCAGACCCTGTGCCACTTGCTAACGCAACGCTCGGAGGGGGACCACCCCCAGCCTGCCCGCTTGTGGGAGACACTGAAAGGCAGCACCCCACTTTGCCGTTTCTGGTAAGAGGCTTGGCTTCCCCGCAGCCCCGCTGGCCTTCGCTCTCGCTTCTGCTTCACCAGCGCAGCTCTCCCCGCTGGGAAGCCTTCCTGCCTTCCGACGGAAACCCGCCGGAGCGGATGGCGGATGCTGCCCGGCTGCTGGCCCAGCGTGGCCGGCCGGGGAGGCTCCGTCCTGGGGGGAAAGGATGCGGCCATTCCTGTAAGCCGCCCGCGACGCCCGGCGCAGAGGTAGCGGGAGGGGGCTCGACTGGAACTTGCCCAAATGCCTTTGGAGGAGTGACTCAGCCCTGCGGTTTTCCTCCTTTCCCCGCCAGCAGATTTGGCTCCCACAAAGTTCCAGGGATGCTGGTGGGCAGGTCTGTGCCGGCAGCGGGGCGAGGGGGCACCTCTCCCCAGCCCTCCTCCAACCCCCCAGCTCCCTCAGCCCCAGCCATCCATTTTGCTCCCTCTGCAAAGCTCCATGGGGATGGGGAGGGCTGCCAGCATCCGTGGACCAGGGCTGGAGGGGAAACAGGAATCTTGAGGGGAAAAATAACCCAGAAACTCCCTTCCCCCCAGCCACACTTCCTCCAGGGCTGCCAGTGCAGAGGGGACCGGTTAGTGCTGCCGGCACAGGCTTCGCGGGGAGATGCGTGGGGTATGTGCTGCCTTCAGCGTCTCTTCGGGGGCAGAAGGAGTTGCTCCAGGGGGGTAAATGTCATCTCTGGTGGTTGCACTGGCCAAAGTCCTATGCATGTCCCCCACTCATTCCCATTCTCCCCCTTCCTGGTAATTTAGGAAACCTCACCCAATTTCTATCCATTGGGCCAGAGGGCAGAAGGTCTCAAAGGACGCGAAAATCTGACATGGGATAAAAATAGCCAGCCAGGTGGAGGGGAAGCCCCAGCTCAGAGAGATGCAGCCCAAGCAAAACCCTGGCTGCATACAGAGCTCTGCAGGGGAGAGGGGCAGAGCGAGTCCCCACGGCAGGAAAATACGCACTGCTGGCCGTGCCTTTGCAGGGGGAGGCTTCTTGCGAGACATCACTGGTAGTTATAACCATGGCTGAGCTCCTCTGCAGCCGTGCAAATGCTCGGCGTAGGGCTCGGGGGGCAGGAGTCCTTCGCACCAGCATCCCAGGGGCTGCCGCCCATCCTGCCACCCTGGCTCTGAGCCCACTGGTGCGGCCTCTTGAACCCGGTTTCAAGCGATCAGGCTCCACAGATGAGCCAGAGCTGCTCAGCCAGAGGGCATCTCTGGCCTCGTGCTGTCATGGTTTCACAGCAGAAAAAGCACCTGCTGAGCCCAAACTGCCCCAAACACCACATCTTTCGTCCCAAGGGCAAGGCTGAGAACTGTGGTTTCCTTCACGTATTACATTTCTCAGCAGAGGAACGGGGGCTTGCAGGCAGTTTGCTAGCTTAGAAGAGAGAGAAAAGGAAAGCAGCACAAGAGCCAGACTCTGATCACACAGAGCCTGATGTTTATAGGTTTAGGTCTGGGCATGGACCGAGCCTCAGCTAAGGGTGAAGCATGGGATAAGCTTTGTATTAGACACCTGTGAATCTACACTGGAGAGAAACTTTCCCTGGGGAGGGGCAGCTGGTGCTGGCTGGGCAGAAGCCTGGATCTGGGCTCTTCTTTGGGCTTCTCTAGTGTCTACAAAAGGGTTGAGCAGCCACCATCGCCTCACAGCACCTCCAGCTAGAACCTCCCCGCTGTGCATCCCAGAGCAGCCTCCCGGGGAGCGACCGCATCTCCCGGGGAGGGACCGCGCCTCAGCCCACCGTGGGGCTGGGGAAGCCCTTCCCCTCCAAGGAAGCCCTTGGAGGCTGTGGCTGGCCGCTGGGACAGTCCCACAGGCTACAGCCGTTTCGCCGGTCCCCTTTCCAGATGTCCTCCCTTTGCCCCCTCCCCACAGCTGGAAGGTGGATTTCCTTCCCCCAGGGTGAAGCCCCAGCCCTGCGGCAGGCTGTCCCCCTGCGTCCCCCTCCCCTCCGTGGGGCAATACCCCCCCACGCCCACCCATGTTCCCGGCCCAGCGAGGCTGCAGGAAGCTCCCGCTTCCCCCCGATAAACGCCGAGCCGCCGCGCTTCCGCAGGGAGCTGGGCCAGGCCGCTCCTTGCTCGCGCCCGCTGCCCTCGGACAAGGGGAAAACTGGGGGGAACCTGGAGAAAAGCAGCCCGGGGACGGCGTCCAGTCTCGGCTGCTCTAATGTCAGGGGAAGGGACGGGTCCCACGTGCTGCGGGGCGAGCCCCGGGGTCTGCTCCTGCTCCCCCACCTCTTCCCAGGAGACCCACAAAAACTGGGAGCCGGGTGGTCACCCCAACTCCAAGCACTCTCCTCCTCCCTCCTCCTCCTCTTCTTCCTCCCACAGTCGGCATCGTGGGAGCCAGTGAAGCTGTGCACCCCCTCGCTCCCACCATTCAGGGTCAGAGCTGCCCCACAGCCTTGCTCACAGCCCATCCCCCTGGCATCAGGCCTGTGGTGGCTTCCCTCTTTGCCCCGCTTGTACTTCTCTCCTGCCTGCTTCTCCCCACATTTCCCGGCAGCTTTCAGAGCACACCTGGGTGGGTGACCCATGGGCCAAGGGGGACAGCGCAAGGGCCAGCCACGGTACTGGGAGGGGGAAACCCTTCTGGGGGCAAGCCTCTTCCCAGGGAAGGCGTCAGGAGCAGCGGTCGGAGGGATGTCTGAGGCCAGGAACCTGCACCCAGCCCCAGCAAGGAGGATTAATGCAGCCAGTGCCATGGAGGGATGTGGCCAGAGCCCGTCCCCGATAGGGACATCGTTGGCATGGCCCCAGCTGGCGCAGCAGCCAGTGAGGAAGGAGCGGGGAGGCACCCAGCCCTCCGGCGTGGGAGCGGGCACCAGTGGGGCGATGGCTGTGGGGAGGGAGCCGCAGGTGCCCGTAAGCCATGTCATGCCTGGGTGGGACCTGCTGCGGGCGGGAGGGTGGCCCAGCCTTGAGAAATAGGAGACATTTCAGCGCTCTGATTCACACACCAAAGATCCCGTCTGGCCCCGCCGCGATGGAGAAGTTGAAGAGTTAAAGATGAGGAGCTACTGGAGAGAGTTCAGCGGAGGGCTACGAGGATGATGAGGGGACTGGAGCATCTCTCCTACGAGGAGAGGCTGAGGGAGCTGGGCTTGTTCAGCCTGCAGAAGAGAAGGCTGAGAGGGGACCTAATAAATGCTTATAAATATCTCAAGGGTGGGTGTCAGGAGGATGGGGCCAGACTCTTTTCAGTGGTGCCCAGCGACGGGACAAGGGGCAATGGCCACAAACTGAAGCACAGGAAGTTCCGTCTGAACATGAGGAAGAACTTCTTCCCTCTGAGGGTGATGGAGCGCTGGAACAGGCTGCCCAGGGAGGTTGTGGAGTCTCCTTCTCTGGAGATATTCCAGACCCTCCTGGACAAGGTCCTGTGCAGCCTGCTGTAGGTGACCCTGCTTCGGCAGGGGGGTTGGGCTAGATGACCCACAGCGGTCCCTTCCAACCCTGAACATTCTGTGATTCTGTGAGACACGGGGCAATGAGTGGCAGGCACGTGAAGCTGGGGCATGCAGCCAAGCCCACACCTGGCCACCCAAAAACACACCCCAAGGCCCCTGAGTTGATGATGCCGGCTTTTTTTAGGGACTTGCATGGATAAATCTGCAGCTCCGGCTCGGTCATCTCTGTGGCACAGCATGCCAGGCGCTCCCTACCCCAGAAACACACGGCAGCCCCCAAAAGACAACACCACTCTGCAAATGTTACCTAAACCCACAGGGAAGCTTTCGAGCCTGGGCAGGGGCTGTGCAGTCAGACAGGCGTGCCAAGGGATCTTGCCGCCCCCCTATCAGTTTATTTGCCACTTTATTTCTCTGTTTGTTTGCTGTGGCGCAGGAGGAGTGATGGTGCTGGTCCCACCAGCAGCTCAGCACCGCAGCCTGCGCCGGGGCCCCAGACTCTCGTTTCCAAACCGCTGGTGGAGGGGAACCCCAGGGGACCTGACGTCATTTCTGAGCAAAAACAATCGCTGGGCACTCGGCAGCACCAAGGGGAAAGGACGGGAAAGGGACGCTGGCCAACGGGAGCTTACGAAAAGGAGTCCCACCAGGCACTTGCGCTTGCCCTGCCAGAGCTGGGGTGACTGGCGGGGGGTACCTGCCTTGGCTATGATGTCCCAGGGGACGTCATCTGTCGATGTTCCCGGGGAGGGCAGCCAGCCCCCGGCGGTGCCAGTGAGCACACTGCTGGATTGAGCGCGGGCTGGCACAGCACCGGGTCCACGGCAGTGCCTGCTGAGGACAGACACCGCTCGCCACACGTCTCAGCGACACGGAGGTGACCCCAGCCCTGGCGCTGGCACCACTTGCCGAGGTGCTGCGTTAAAGGAGGAGGTGGATGGGCTCTGACCGGCTGAGGCCAGGATGCGTCCGAGTCCCGGAGGGGGAATTTCACGCCCGAAGCGGGGGGCTGAGCCCGTCGGGCAGCCAGCCGTGAGCTGCGCCAGGGAGGGCAGCTCCCAGGCAGCCCCTCTGCTCGGCCGGGGTGGAAAATCCCCCCAGCCCAGGAGAGTGACGGGGCGCTGGGCAGCCCGGTGCGAGCAGAGGGTCTTCTGGCTGTACTGCAGCTTCCCGGGAAAGCAGCCCCCTCTCCAGCATCCACCCCTTCCCGGGAAGCTGACGCTGCTGGGGGCCGCGGCGCTGGCACGGGGATGCCGGTCGCTCCCTCCCACGGTTTCCCCTTTTCTCAGAAAGCCTGGAAACCAAAGGTGAAAGAAGTGGGTGGAAACTCCGCGCGCCGCCGTCCAGGAAGAGAAGTGAGTAACTCGGCCGCGATATTTAACAGTGCCCGCGGCCCCGCCGCCCGCAGACCCGCCTCGACGGGAGCCGGAGCTGCCGGGTGAGTGCCGGGGTCACGCCGCCGCCGCGGGAGGGTCTGCGCCGGAGCGGGGGGCCGGGGAGTGGGTGCGGGGCCATTTCTTTGCTGCCGCTCTGCCCAAGGAGCCACAGTCCCGGTGCTGCCGAGGGCGGCTCTCCCCGTGCCCAGCACGGGGACGCGGTGACGTCTCGAGGCCGATGGCAACGTGCCGGCTCCGGCTGCGGGAAGCGGGAGAGGACGTGCCAGACCCCGCATGTGGGGCACGAGCAGCGTCGCTTCTGTCCCTGGCTTCTTTGGTAATCTGCAAAACCAAACCCCTTCTGCTCATATTTTAAAGGGCGGGAGGCACGTAACTCTTCCTGCAAATGTCCCGGGAGGACAAAAGCGAAACACCCCAGGTTAACGCCACAGCCACCGCGTCGGCGTGGCACCGGTGGCCGTGCAGCACCCACGCAGCTCCGCCGCTCGGCCCCGGGCACCTCCTGGCTAATCAGTAACTCCTGGGCTAATTAGCGGGCAACACCAAAAGGAGGGCGCTGCCGCTTTTTTTTGACAAGTAAAGCTATAAATTGTTAACCGCTGAGCGGTGGCAATAAATCGTTAACCGCGGAGCAGTGGCGGTACCCGTGGGGTCCTGGCAAGGCAGCCACGTCCCCTCCCAGAGCAGCTGCTCGTGCTTCGTCTCCCCTGGGAGAAAGGGAGCGGGGTCCCTCCAGCCTGCCCTATGCACCCCATGTCAGGGAGGGCGGGCGGCAGCCAGAGAGGGCTGGATGCGACCGGCAGCTCAGGGCTGGGCTGCTGCGGATCTCCGGGCGGTGGGGTTGGCCATGCGGGAGCGTCTGCTTCCCCACGTCCTCCCATCGCCTCCGACACGGCTTACCGCGGGGAAGTGTGTTCGTGCGGCCGTCTCTGCTGTGCTCCGAGGGCCGGGCCAGGCTGCTCAGCTGGGGTGTTGCATCTTTCCTGATAGGATTTATGTCCCCTACTCACTGCAGAGAAAGGCAACGGGAGGTTTGCAGGGAAGGCAAAGCGTACCGCACGCAGTCCCGCAGGGAGCTGGGTGCTGGACACAGGGGGCTGGGGGGACGCAGCAGCGGCACCCCGCTGGACACCTGCTTGCCTGGGGTGCCTCTCGACTCATCAGCATTTCTGGGCTGAGGTCAGGAGACTTGAGGAGCTCTCAACTTTTTGGCTCCTGAACTGGAGCCCATCTTTCCCCGGTACCCGCTGCTGGGCACATCTCTCAGCTCCAACACCCCATCACCCGGCTGCTGGGATCAACACCAGGGTCTCAAATCCAGACCCCTCCCAGAGGCAGGACAAGCCCTGGGCAGGCAGCACCAGAAGGGGATGTGTGCCAGAGCCAGCGTGGGGACCCCACATGCCCCAAGCCAGGCAGAGAAGAGGATTTGAACAGTGCAGGGTGCCAAGGGCTCCTGCCCCAGAGTCAGAGGAGGAAGATCACAGCGGGGCCATAAAACCCCACTTGCATGGCAGGCAGCAGGGCTGATGCAATCTTCCCGGGGGCTGAGCTGGAGCAATGGGCTCAGCGCGTGCTGGGCACCCCGTAGCTCAGTGCTCCATCCCGATACGTCCTCAGGAAAACATGGGGTCGAGCCAGGGCAGGGCATCTCCACACCAACAAAATACCCAGCACCCAGACAGCGCCTGCTTCTCCATTCATCCCTTGGGCGCTACCCAGCACCCCATTCCAGTGCAGACCAGGGGCCAGGGATACCCCCAAAGACACGGGGCCAAACCCAGCCCTGGCCCTGCCTGGCTGCAGGAATGCAGGGCAAAGCTGGAGATGGGAATGCCAAGGAGCAAAGGCAGAGCCCGGAGGAGGAGATGCGCCTGGCACGTGCAGTGCATGGGAACCTGCACAAGCACCCCAAAAACGCCGCGGAAGCACCAGCTCCCACAAGGAGGAACGGTCTGGAAGCAGGAGGTTGGGTAGTGCCCTCCCTTTGCCCACGGTATGGGAGCCCAGCACCGCTGGAGGGGGGTCACAGCCTCCTGCACCCCGTGGCTGCCTGCAATGCCGTGTCCCACAGAGAGCCCGCATTGCTCCCTGTTCCTGGGACCCCTTGGTCCCAGGGGTGTCACGGATGCCATGTTGAGGGAAGATTGCTTGCAGGAACAGCTAAGAGTGAAAGAAAAGAGCTGGAGCTTGTCTGAGCCTGCATTTCACCCTCTCCTTTTCCAGCTCAGCCCCCGTGGGCTTCCCACTGCACCCAGGTCAAACTGCCTCCAGTGCCTTTTGGAGATGGGGTGCCCCAGCCGCAGCACCCATGGGCAGGACACTGAAAGCAGCTTGCTGGAGCCCCCCCTGCCCCACCCCAGGGAGGGCAGGACCGTGGGGCACGGCGGGACCCAAGCCAGGCAGCTGCTGAGCTGTCCCACGCAGCCCCAGCACCCAGTCACCTCCCTGGGGCCACAGAGTGAGGACAGGGGACGACTCCTGGAGCACCATCAGGGAGGGCTTGTTGGGGCTGACCCCTATTCTCCTCGCCCACCTGTCTGCTTGAAACCCTTCCCCTTTCTTTGCAAACTAGCCCACGGAGGAAGATGAGGAGGAAGGCTTTTCCCTCACCTCCACCTTTTGCTTCCTGAAAGCAGTGGTTGCTCAGAGCGGCCAAGGACTGAAGGTGGGCAGCCAGCACTTTGAACAGCAGCAATCCTTCAACCCTCTTGGGGTAAATGCCTCGGAGAGGAGTTTGACAGCTTAAAAAATGAAGCACAAAGGCTTTTCATGTGATTAAATAGCCAGGGACCTCAGGGTGACCACCCCAGAGCACGAGCTGGCCAAGGAGCCACCCCAGAGCACCCCATCCCTACCAGCCATCGCAGGCTGCCAGGTCTGCTCTCGGCCGGCTGTGGCATCCCCGGCTGGTGCCTTCCCACCCCACTGCCTTGCACGGGCACCTGCCTGCAGAGCAGGAGGGAGATCACCCCACTGCTCTGACCTCGGGGAGCTCAGAGCGATTGAAACTTCTCTGCCATGCCACGGTGCTCTGAAAAACAGCACGGTGCACAGCCAGGTCCCCGAGCCGCCTCTTTCACCCCGACCACCCTCTGCAGGGTGGGGGACCCTGATGTGAGGCTCTGCGTCACCCCATCTCCCTCCGGGTAACCCCTGCAATACTGCTGCATGCGGTCCCCGCCATGTGCCGGGGCTCGGACCTGCAGCCTGGGACCCCATGGCTTTGGGAACGGGGCTTGGCTCCTTTGGGATGCTCGTCGGGATGGTGAGTTCACACTGCCCGGCTGAACTCGGATTCCCCACGGATGGATTAAAATAGAGCCCCGGGCCAGCTGTTGAGCAATGCCAGGGTTAGCTCCTCACGCTGACAGTTGCTTGGTGCTTCCCCCATTGAAATCTTTGCCCGTGCTCCAGAGCAGTGTGTGTCATTTCCCATCTCTCCTGCTGATCCTCCAGACACGAGGGCTCCCCTCCCACATTGCTGGCATGCAGGCAAAGGGCTGCAGCCCTCTCCAAGCGGCTACCCCTGCCCCAGCCACCCTGAGCCGCTGGCATCACAGCTGTGTCAAACTATGGCCAAGCCAAAAAAAAAACCAGCCTCTCCCTGCCTTTCAGCTATCAGCTCAGTCCCTGGGTTTGCAAATGAACACCTCCTGCTGAGGACCGAGGCTGCCCAAATCAACCGGCAGCACCAGCACTTCCATGGCTTCTCACGGGGGTCCCCACGTGTCCCCCGAGTCTGCCCCATGTGAGCAGACCAAACTGGAGGGTGGGGGCAGCAAAGGGCGCGTGCATCGTTGTAGGATGCACCAGCATGTCCCAGCTCAGCCCAGACCGATCCCTCCCTAGATCTGCTCTCTGAGCTGCCTGGAAAAGGCCTTTCGCTGCTTCATTTTAAGCTGCAGAATTCCTCTCGTGCTCCCAAACAGGCAGGCTTCCCTGCGCCTCACGGTCCACCTGTGGTCCCGTCCGCCGCACAAACCATTTCCATCCATCAGCTGGCATGTCCCAGTTCCGGTGGCTCCCACGAGCGCTGGTTTCGGCACGACCTGGGCAGAGGGAGTACTGGGGGGCTCCCGCAGCACTGAGCACCCCCCCACTGCCCCTGGCACGGCTGCGCCCCGCTCTCAGATGCGCAGAGCAACAGTTCAGACCGAGGGACGCGCTACCACCCACGCACAGGGCAATCGCAGAGGCAGGATTCCCAGCGCACCTGCCAGTACCAGCCCCATCTGGAAGAGACGCTATTTCTCTTGCAGCTCCAGCAGGTTTACAGAGGTCAGGGCTGACCTGAAGCTTTGCAGCAGCTCCGAATGACAGGATGACACGTGGAAGCAGTGGAAAAAAACAGCAGCCAGCTTGAGCAGGTTCCGAAGCTGTGCGTGTCGCTTCTGGGGCGAGAGGTGCCAGAGTCCTCTCCTTGCAGCAGCTTCTCCTTGCAGAAATCTGTGTCAGCTCAGTATCTGCACTGTGTCAGCGACATGATGAGCTCTTTGCTATTTTTTCCCCACTTGCAGATGGAGACGCGGCAGCTGGGGCCAGGGGAAGCCGACTCACACTGGCTGCTTGGCTCTGAGAACTGAATTCCATAGGCGTTAAAGCCTCCAAAAATGCCCTATGGATTCAGTTCTGCAGCTGGGCAGCAAATGAGCCTCAAACCTTCAGGAAAAGAGCGCAGCTGTGAGCTGTTCCTGCAAGGAACGTGCAAATCTCTGCTCCCGCACAGAGACAGGGTGGAGGTGAGTTATGGCCACCATGGGAAACCCTGTGTTCAAGGTGGTGGCCATTTCTGGCAGGCTTTCCCTCCAGGGAAAAAAAGCCCAACTACAAAATGCTTTCTTCTGTCTGGAAGTGAAACGGCACTTGAGAAAATAAATACATTGCTGCCTTCTCGTGTACTGCATGCGACTGTGAGCCTCCGCTAAAAATACACATTGTCAGAACAGCAGCTTGGGTGTGCCCAGTGAGCTCCTGTTTAGAGTCCAGGCAGCAAAACCAAACAAAACTTTGAAGAAGGTAAACAGGACAGGACAGGTAAAGCTAAGGGTTGTGCCTGCTTTCCCCCCACGGGCCCCAGAGATGTCCCCAGCAGGGACACATGCTTGGAGAAAGTTTTTGTGGAAGGACACATGCTTGGAAAAAGTTTTTTGTGGCACTCTTTCTACCCATCCATCATGTACCTCTGGCACACCGTGAGTTGTGGGGACATTTTCCACTACAACATGATGCAAAGCTGCCACCAGGAATTTCGTAGCTGGAGGAGTGTCATTTAGGATAAATTATTGTGCAAGTCCTGGTAATTTACACAGCATCTGATCATCACAGGGGATGGGCAAACCCCATGCTCCCCCTCACCTTGCCTAGCAGAGCTGGTTTGCACCCACTCCAGGATCTGACCTAAACCAGCTCCTTCCCACCACCCTTCCCAAGGCAGGCACTATCCAGCTGTGTCAGCCCAGCTGTGCCCTGCACCAGCTCTAGGGGATGGGGAGGAAACTCCTTCCAGCACCCCACCAGTGCTGCACTGCCCGTGTAGGGATCTAGCCCGCAGCCCCAGGGTTCACTGCTCAAGCCACTGCCCCCAGGAGCAGCTCTGGAAGGACAGGGAGCCCAGTGCCAGCGCTGCAGCAAGGCTGCTGAACATCGAACTGCACAGCTCTACCTGTGCATGATGTCCTCTTTAGCCAAAGAGGAAAAAAAATAGAAAAAGACAGGAATTGCCTCATTTTTCCTATACTGGATAACACCAAGGGCCACCAGTCAATAGAGGGGGCCTTTCCTAGCACGTTCAGTAAGTCCCACAGCCACCACTTGCAACACAGCCAAGGAGCATCAGCTCAGTCTGAGGTTTCTGCTTCAGCCCTCTTGCAGGTTTATCTGACAGCAGCATTAACCCATTTCCAAGAAGCTGATTAGGGAAGGGGAAATCCAGATAGTTGCCAAGACTTTCTGGTAATTGCTTAAACAAACAAAAATTGTTGCATTAATGTAAAAAAACCCACTCGCTCTGACTTCGTAGAAATTCAGTGCCACCAAGGGCCTCCAAGTTCACAGAATCACAAAATCTTCAGGGTTGGAAGGGACCGCTGTGGGTCATCTAGTCCAACCCCCCTGCCAAAGCAGGGTCACCTACAGCAGGCTGCACAGGACCTTGTCCAGGTGGGTCTTGAATATCTCCAGAGAAGGAGACTCCACAACCTCCCTGGGCAGCCTGTTCCAGGGCTCCATTACCCTCAGAGGGAAGAAGTTCTTCCTCCTGTTCAGACGGAACTTCCTATCCTTCAGTTTGCACCCGTTGCCCCTTGTCCTGTCGCTGGGCACCACTGAAAAGAGTCTGGCCCCATCCTCCTGACACCCACCCTTCAGATATTTATAACCATTTATTAGGTCCCCTCGCAGCCTTCTCTTCTTCAGGCTGAACAAGCCCAGCTCCCTCAGCCTCTCCTCATAGGAGAGATGCTCCAGTCCCCTCATCATCCTCATAGCCCTCCGCTGGACTCTCTCCAGTAGCTCCTCATCTTTCTTGAACTGGGGAGCCCAGAACTGGACACAGTACTGCAGATGAGGCCTCACTAGGGCAGAGTAGAGGGGAAGGAGAACCTCCCTCGACCTGCTGGCCACACTCTTCCTAATGCATCCCAAGCACTGTCCTTTGCTATGCACATGGAGAGCACACAGTTCTCTCCTGCATTAGAAGGCCATTCTCCCACACAGCATGTCAGGGGAGGCTACAGGGGGACAGAGCTGGTCCCCTTTTTCTCCTGTATGCTCACAAAGTCCCTGCTGGTCCCCAAAGGGGAAGCTGTCAGACAAACTGGGGTAAGGCAGGGTACTGCCAAGCAGAATAATCCATCACCCCTGGGCAAGAGCAACAAGTCACCCCCAACTCTGCAAAAAGGCATCAGATCAGGTTACAAGTTGTTGACAGGAGACACTGCTGTCAGGCAGCTAAAAACCAGAAGTATAAGTATTTGCATTTGGAGGTTTTTTTTATTGTTTATTTATAATCATTTAAAAGGTACAGAAGCTTGCAAGGAAGTCAGACCCAGCCCCTCACAACCCTCCAGGTTTCCAGCACAACTCTTTGAAGTCCACCCTTCCAAGAGACCAAGTTGTGGGAGTGCTGGGGTTCACACAACTCCAGTAACTTCACTGGGGAGCCAGCACCGAATCAGACCCAGAGCAGGGCCTCAAAGCAAATTCAACAAGGATACGTGGCCAGGAGAACTGAGCACCAGGTTACCAGGTGTAAGAGGATGGGTACCCCAGGATCTTCTGCCAGTGTGCAAGGGGAAGTGCTGTGTAGAGGCATCGCGCAGTGATAAAGCACAATGGCATGGTCATAAACAGCAGTGACAAGATATGCAGACAATTGCTCTCTACAGTGTTCAAGAACCCTTCTCTCCTGAGATCCGCACTGCCCCCAGCCTGGAGGAAATCCTGCTTTGATCTCCTAAACTGAGTGCCAGGAAGGGAGCCAGCTTCCAGGACCTCCCCTGGGACAGGGTAGGAAGAGGCCCATCTTCTAATCAAGGGCTGCTGTCTGGAAATCCCCCCACATGACTGTGACCACTCAACCAAGCCAAGTGCAAAGCAAACATTCATTTCAAAACCAGGACCAAAGAGCTAATCCAACAGACAGTCAAGTGCCACATGGTTTCTTCACAGGATGGGCATCGTGCATCAAACAGGGTGAAGTTGCCATAAGCTTGTGGAGGATGGGAAACAGTTAAAGGCCAAGAGGTGATGGCATCCATTGCTTGTGCTATTTGCCCGCTGCATCAGTAACAGCTGCCAACTGGCTCCCATGAGGGCTCTGGAGCATCTGTCCATCAGGTGGCTGACCACATCAGCGTCTCAGTTTCTTTTTCTTCTTACGGTTCCGGTCCTCACCACTGTCATCTGCCTCACTGGCACTGGGGGTCACAGCCTGCTGGATGACTTTTTTTTCCACTGCGTATTCCTGCTCTCCTACCTTGGGGTCTCCCTTGACCAAGAACTCCCCTTTCCGATAGGTTATGGAGACACTGGTCCGTGGGTAGGTGCCATAAACCCTCCGGAGATCATCCTTCACAAATTCTGGGAGGTCTTTCCTCGGCCCAAACACCTTTCCAAGCTTCCCCCATTGAAGCTCCCCTCTCATCGTGAAGCCTTCTGGCCATGTGTCTCGATACTGATCTGACCTCTGGTAAGCAGCGTAGGGATTGTAGTTTGCATAGGGATTGTAGAGAGGGATGGGGACCATGGCAGGGAAGTGCCAGGTGTAGTATGGACGGAAGTAGGGATTGGAAGCACTGTAGAGATGATGGTACTCCACCGGACCTCCTGTGTAGTCAGGGTAGCCATTCCGGTCCACCACAAAGGTGATGGGTCGGCTGTAGAAGTTGTGCATGTGGATGGGAGGGAACATCATGGAGCTGGTCATGTCTTCTGCTCTCCCAGTCCGCAGTGGTGGGTAGGTGTAGGCAGAAGGTGGGATCACAGTTGGGTAATACTCCCGTGGCACAAAGCCAGACTGGTACATGGTACAGGAGCTGTGGTTTTACACAGGGCACATTTCTCCAGAGCAGTTTCTAAGTCTCAAAAGCTGTGAGGACAGGAGGGGAAGAGAAGCAATTTACATTTGTTCTATACATTCCAGAACCAGGCTGAATAAGGAGATACACCTAGCACTGTAAGCATACCAACTAATTAATAAAAGGAGCTCCCTGCATCTGCAGCTTGCAGGGGCAGTGACATACCAAGAACAACCAGAGCCACACTGCCAGCAAGTGCCTGTTAGCTGCTCAGGAGACTCATCATTTAACCCACCCAGGCCTCAGAGTTACAGGGACAGGAACAAGCTGGCGTAAAAACCACTGAGGGCAGAAGAGATGGCCTCACATCCTCATGACACACTTTTGCACTTCTGGGAGGCAGCAAGACAGACTGCAAGAAGCTAGAGACTCTTGAGCAGGCATAAAAACGAAGAAGGCAAGCACAAATGAAAGAAGTCCAAAAATAAAGCAAGCAGGCAAAGAGAGGAAAGCGGACACAGCCCAACCCGGCTGCAATCATTTCAGCTGCCATCCTGCCCAAACAAGATCTTAAATTAAAAAAAAAATATCTTCAACTGTCCTTGACTCTCTCCCCATCCGCCCAAAGCCCTGCTTCTGTTTTGATACGCAAACAAGAGCTGTGCCTACTATTTGTTTTCAGAGGAAAATCCGGGCACATCTACATTTCCTCTGACAAGTTCTCATGTAAAGAGATCTCATTTTGGTCTCACTAGTCATCATTCACATTTAAGTGTGCATTCACCTTGAGCAACCCTGACCCACAGCTGAATTTGTTCCTAGCCTGCCCTCACCAGAGAATCCAAGCGCTCTCCAGGGCATTAAGCAATGTCCTCCCGTGACTCACTGTCCTCTCCCCAAGGGCAGGAAGGGAAGCTGTACAAAGCACGGGGTTGTTAAAGAAGTTTACTACCAGAGACAGGAAAAGGCCATACACAGAACTAAAGGCAGCGAGATTTTTTCCTGCTGAGTTCAGATCCTGTAGGCTCTCTTTGCTTCAGCCTTAACTACAGAGTTACTCTCACACAGGTGTTGACCAAGAAGGTAAGATGAAACTCATCCCTCAGCTCAGTGCTTTCCTCCAGCCTAATAGGAAATTTGGCAGTCCTCTAAGAACATGCCTGCCACAAGCACTACTGGGTACTGCACAATGGAGGGTTGTTTGTTTTTTTAATTCTAACCAGCACAAGTTGTTCCTGTCCCTTGAGGTTAATCATCTGCACTAGGCTCAAGACTGCTTTTGCCACGCGTGCAGAGCTAGAAGTCTACCTGCTGAGCAGAACAGCACTAGAGTATTAGACAAGACCAGGCAGTATGCTTAAACAAGAGCTGCAGCTCACTAGTGGGTGTTTGGGAGGAGGAGAGCAGGCATAGTGAGATGCTTCCTGCATTTAGCCCAGCTTACAACAGAGCATCTCTCAGGCACTCACCAGGCAAGGACAGGGCTGGGTGTGCCTCTGTGCTTGAGGGCTCCTAAATGTCTCTTCCAGAGTTTGCCTGACCACTCTGAAGAGGTTTAGAGCTGAGCCTCCTGCAGCAAGGAGCTCCACTGCACCCTGTTTGCGCACACTTCATTAGACCTTTATTGAAGTGAGATTATTAGCTAGTTACCACACACATTGCATGCCTAACTTACTCAGAACCACCACAAAAACCCAGAGGGGTACTGTATGTCAATGGCAGCATGAGGGGGGTAAATGAAATAAACAGGCTCTTCTTAAAAAATCAGTCTCAGTGCCTCTTTTAATCCAGTTCAACACTGCATCCCTACTGAGATCCCAGGATAATCTCCATAGATCTATCCTCTGCAGAGAGACCACGTAGCTGTCGCATCCATTGAGCAAAACAAAGCAAGCCCGTATTACCCTTCCTGCTGGATCAGTGTGCTGCTTCATGTCTATTTGGGCAGCCCTAGGGAAGCCATTATCTCAGGTAGCTGTTGACCAGCTCTTGCTCAAAAACTGCAAGTGTTCTCTCTCCCATCAACTACAGCACCCTGCATTTTGGATGGCAGCACCAGTACTCATGGGCCTTCCTCAGTACATGGGGGAGGAGAAGGGGGTAACAGGCCATCTACATCACTCAGGTTTTAGCACTGAGGCAGCCCGAGCACAGATATCAATTGCTTTGGTTTTGCACTGGAAAACAAGGGGAAGAAGCTGGTGGCTCAGCCAGGCAAGATGGCCACACAAGGAAGCAAACCAAAGAAATAAGGGACAGAATGAGATGAGGATTAAGCAGGGCCGGGAGCCCTTCAGGGCAGCACTGTCACATGCCCCACTGCAGAAGTGAAGACATCTCCCTGGAAGCAGATCACTGGGGAGGAGAGTGTCAGCAGCTGACACAGTGCAGACAGCACTTCACAGCCTCAGAGGCAGCTTGCAAACCTGTCAGGGCAAGCCTTGGCTCCATGGCTGGGGCTCTGGCTGGCTTTGCTCTCCCTGGGCCCCACTGCCCAGCTGCGTGGTGCTGTCCGGACTCTGCTGCTCTCCCTGCACGCCTGAGCAACAGAGCTCTTGGGACTACCCTGACCTTACCTTCACAAGCACAAGGGCCCAAATCCCAGCTCCTGGACCACAGGGTACAGCACTGCTCCAAACCATTAGGTGTGCTGCAGCAAAGTTTTCACATGCAGGAGGCACCGGGCTCCTGCCCAGCCCCTCCAGAGCTGCAGCCTTGTGCTCCCAGGGGCCAACAACATGGTTTACCCCACCATCACAGCAGTGCCTGTTGTTCATATTGACCTTCAGGCTGCTTCAGCTTCCCGAGGCAGGCTTTGGGAGACCACAGCTGGAGCATAGCCCTGCTAGACTCCGCAGCGCTGAGCCAGGGTGTGACAAATCCATGTGTACAGAAGGAGAGGGCTTTGGGAGCACCAGTACCAGCTTGCCTGGTCCTGTCTCATGCTCACCAGGAAGCAAGAGCAAGCAGTGCTTCAGGGAAAACAGGGTTTGCCAGGAGCGTGATCTTTTGTTAGGCCATCTGATGGCTGGAAGGCATCAAAAGCCAGATGCTTAAAAAGAAAACCAACCCTGAAACACCAGCATTACCTAGTGGTACTCCTTGAGGAAAGGGTCCAACATCCATTCAGTGTCTTGTCCCCTTCCTCTCTACCTGCTCCTACTTCCCTTGTCTCTCCAGTGCCACTGGGCTTTGGAAGTAAATACCCAACAGCCCCCAGCTCTCTCCCCTGCTCTTCAGGAGCTGGAGGCTGTTGGATGTAAGACCAGAATGGGAAAGGGGATACTGCATGATCCATCTCTTCAGGCTACCATCCACTGTCTTCCCTTGCTCCAATTTCAAGCTCTGCTATGGCTTGAGGGGTGGGGGGAATCACCACATCCATTGCCTGACATCTGGATGTTCTGAGCAGGAAAGGGCAAAAGAGTCCTTAAAGCTTGAGCTCTGCCAAATGCCTCCCTTGCCCCCAGAGCCACTGACAGCTGTCAGTATACACCAGCTCCTTGGTGGCACAGACTGAAAGGGTGGACAGGCAGGCACCACGCTGCACCTGGGAGCCAAGCCTCCCCAGCCAGGGCACTGGGAGCTGTGGTTGCCATCAGGGAGCAACGAGGCACCAACCCAGTAAGAAAGTCTGCAGTGAGAGACGAGGCAGTCTCTCCCTTCAAGCGTTTCCAGCAGTTTTAACCTTGTTGGAAAAGGGTTCAACCCCACTTGGCTGGAGCTGAATGAGAAGCCAGGCACAAAAAAGGAAAGAAAACTCCCAAGAAGGTCACAGCCATCTGAAATGAGATTATCATCTCTGCTTGGTGAGAACATGATATTTCAGACTCTTCCCAGGCTTGCCAGAGCTGACTCCAGCAATTCCCTCACCCACCGCCCAGCCATCTGGCAGGGCCTCTCCCTCCTCACACGTCTTGGTGCAGGTTGAAGAGACTGACACCACAGCTTCCAAAATGCTTGATCTGCCGAGCAAAGCATGCTTCGGTGCCAGCCGACCCAGACAGAGTTGCTATGGAACAATCAAGCAATGTTTGCAATACAAAACCAGAGAGTACACTTGATAGCTCAAGTACAGAGAAGATTTTGTTTCACCACTCTATTACGCAGTTACTGCGGGTGATGAATCCACCATGAGTTAACACAGAAATGCCCAAGGCTGGTAGGGCTGTTCTAGTATCTAAAGCATCAGAAACTACTTCCTAGCATTACAGAAGACCATGGCTTTGCTGGACAAGTCTCAGGAAAGTAGAGCTTTACTGTCATCCAAGCTAGCTTTGAATCTGGGGAGTTTTCCGTTTAGGTAGTTGTGGAGCACAAAAACCACAGTGAGCTGCAGAAGACAGAGGAAGATATAAATATTCAAGCCCATGCCAGACTGCACAGTCTGTAGGAGAGTAAAATGAGCCTGACTATAGCATAGACAGACCAACATACAAGGTGTGCCACAGTACCCAACATGTGAAACTTCATACAAGTATCTCGCACATTTGGAAAGATTGGTTTCACCACGACAGACAGTTCAATGAGCATCACCAAGTCTTTTGTCCACCTGAAGCAGCAACGAAAGGTAGCTTGGTCCTCAGGTCAGGCTGGCAGTTTGAACAGGTTTAGATGCTTCCTTAGGGAACATACTGAAAGCCAATACAACTGTAAAGACATTCAGCCCACAGGAGAGGACAGCGTCATCTGTTTTACTCTAAGGGTTGACCAAGACTATTCTTTCCTCGTGCCACAGCCCTGTGATCAGCTCCCAAATGAAGAGAATGGGGTGTAACTAGATAATCTTTAAGGTCCCTCCCAACTCAAACCATTCTATGATCCCACCAAGCTACCTCTTCACTGTTGCAGCACCCAAACCTTCAGACTCTTCTTTCTAGCTTTCTTCCTGCCCTGTTCTCCTCCAAACCCCACAAAAACCACAGATCTGTTGCCATTTCTCTGTAGCAACTCCCAAGGGTACTGGGATGAGTACTGAAAAAGCAACATTTTCCCCTAACCAAGGGATGAAGAAGTCACAAGTTATTTCCAGTTAGTCGCCCCATTTTGAGCAGACTCTGCAAAATTGTTGTCATCTGACAAGGCTTTGGCAAACACCTCCCTTGGGAAAAAAAAAAAACCAACCAAAATTTCAAGGACTGTTCTGGAAGTGAGAGGTTAAAACCAAACCTACTCAGATCTAAGGTTTGCCCTTCACAGCTCTGGTGTCAGGGTTCCACACGCTTATCCAGCATTCTAGTAGCTAGAGACAGAGCATGGAGAGGATTACAGCAAAGAGATTTCTCATTTATGTCTTTTCACTTCCACCCCCGCTATTGCGAACATAAGAGGTCTTTGAAGAAAGACTCACCCAGGAGAAGACTCTCAAGTGCTTCTTGGGGAGGTGGGAGAGAAGCACAGAGCGCCATGCAGCACAGCGCTATAGCTCTGCTCCTCCATCACCAGTACTGACCCTTAGGACACAGTCACTCTGCTGCCTTCCTAAAGGGGATGCTCTCACTCAGCCAGATGTGCCTGGCAGCAACACGGGAATTCAAGTGCAACAGCTCGTTGCAAGCTGGGTCCTTTTGGGCCTTAATTTTCACCTAGGGAAGCAGACTCTCACACCAGTGCTGCTTAATCATGGAAGCACTTTTGAATTTTGCACACACACTCCCCCAGGCCCGAAGGTGAAACAGTACCACAGGTTTTTGCTGCACTCTCCAAGAGAAAAGCAAACCGACACTGTCCCAGCAAAGCACTCCAAGGAGTACTAAATACTTCCACAAGTGGTTACTACATCATGCCTAGTACAACTAGGTGCCACAAGGCAGTAGCTGATTAACAACAGTACAAGCCAGGGTGGCAGAGAACAGGTCTCGCCTCCCATTTGCCAGGCAAAGCCCACCACAACCAGAGGGGAGGGCTGGCTTCCTGGAAGGGACAAGTTCTCACAGCATCTAGAAACAGAGAAAGACACTGTGTAGTGGGCTCAGCTGAAGCAGGGCCATTTCTGCCCCACTCCTGCTCACCCACTGCAGCCCTGTGGCCTGCCCAGCAGCACAGAGCACAGCAGCCTGCCAGCTCCACACTCAGTGGCACAGCAGGCCAGCTCCGGAGGAGCTCTCTGCGTCAGACTCGTGCCCCGAGTGCCAGCACAGGTTCCTGCATGCAATTCATCTTCTGTAAAGCCACAGTGCTTGCAGCAGCAACCTGCTTCCTGCAGGCACTGCGTACCAGGACCTGGGCAGCTATAACACGCCCGTGTCTCCTTACACTGATCCTCTCAGATATTTCTAGACGGAAAGTTTGACAAGGCAGGAGAACACACAGTGTCTGCTTCTCAGAAAAGGGGTGAGGCTATTTGCCACGCTGCCTTGTGCTGTCTAGCAGTAACATGAAAAGGAAGGTAACTGATACTGAAAGCAGCTTGAAAACAGCCCATGGGGGGAGAAAAAAAAAACAACTTTGCAGAGAAGAGCAGATACTTTGAATGAAAGCTTAATGATTCGCCAAAGAGCAGTAAAGCCACAAGGTGGAAAGGGTTTGAGAGAGATTAGAAGTGTCATATTAATGTTAATGCAGTTTTGTACATTTTGCCAAAAGGAGCTATTATGGCAACATCAAATAAAGCAGCAGCACAGGGCAGCAGAGCGAGGGAGATGGCTGGCCTCCACCACCCCCCCTTGCTCCTGGAGTCCAGAGCTGGACAGGAGCAGTGGCCAAGGGGTGACACCCTCACCTTGGCAGCAGCATGAGCAGCCCAGGTTTCCAGACTGGACCAAGTGCTTCACCTGCTCATCAATGAGCCCATCTAACAAAAAAATTAGCTTTGTGAGCACAGCTGAGCATCAGTCTGTAGGCTTTGTAGAGTGCCAAAATCCTGGTCTACAGGGCTCTTCAGCCAGCAAGATGCACGTATACTCCTCTGGCACACTAAGGGGTACCACTGGCACCAGATGCAGTTCTGCAAGCAGCCTCATCCCCTTCCCACACCCCACTTACACGGCCTGAGCAACTCCCCCAGCAATCTGCAGATCTGACCCAGCCTCCCCCCACACCACAAGAAGGACCTTTCCATCAGGAAACATCTTCACTGTCCGAACTCTTGCAGCTGCCCGAGACAACTAGAAAGACACCATGAGCACAGCTGATACCAGAGCTCCTTTTGGGGTGGACAGCCTAGAGGACCTCAGACACACCAATCTCCCTCTCAAGGGGAAGCAAGCTGACACCCTGCCCAGAGGGCATTCATGCAAGACCTACTGCACTTGATGCTCCCCTCTGAGAGGTGGGCTCAGAACCACTCCCAGCTCTCACACTAGGAACAATCTCTTCAAGGGGGAGGATTTCACTTCTGAGGCCAGGAGACCTCAGTCCTCACCCTGCTCCCTCTGAACTCTGCTGTTAACTAGTGCACCACAAAGAAAAATGCTCCAGCTGGCACTGGCAGCTGCAGAAATAGCCGTTAATACACATTACAGTCACTCAACCCTTACACAAGCCCTTTGAAGGGGGAGTAGATCTGTTTCAGCTATTCAAAGCAGCATTCCCAGAAAGCACTGAAATCTAGTCTGGGTCTGGCATTCATTTCAGAGGTCTGTACACCAGGAAAAGCCCTAGTCATTGCAGAGCAAGTCTTCACTTGACTCCGGTGATCTAAAAACCACCCCCTTGCATAACTCTGCTCAAATAGCGGTTAAAATGCAACTCACTGCTGACAGATGCTGGGAGCAGCCACTCCTCCTACTCTCCCTGCAGCTGCTGGATAACACAGCAGGTCTGAGACAGCTGCGCTGCCAAGAATAAAACGTGGTTAGTGTTAACACAGGGCCACCGCGTCAGTGGGCCAGACTCTGGAAACCACCCCTGCCTGCTGCCGAGGTGATCCCAACCCCGTCACCCCTTCAGCCTCTCCCTGGGTAGAGATGTCTGCTGCACCAGGGTCTAGATTTCAAACACACTCCAAGCTTTCTCCTTTCTTGACATGTCCTCCTTTCAGCATAGCCTAACTGCTGTGTTAAAGCTACCACCACCACCAGCTTCATCTACCTAGTAACTACTGCAGGCAACTTTTGCATCAGAGGTCTTCCTCACCTGAGGTTCAAATCTCTGTGTCCCATCTCTCAGGATCCCTGTCAGCCCTACCAAAAGCCACCACCTTTTCTGATCTAAACCCTTTCCAAGACACAGCTCTGTATCTAAATACTACTTTTGTCTTTAATCAAGCATGTTTTAATCTGTACTTTATAGTGTTCACAGTCCCAGTGATCCCTTCCATGTTAGAACACAGCCTGCACAAACAGAGCCCCCTCCTCCCCTCACTCAAAAGTTCATCTGATATCCATCATCTCCATCCACATTCTTCTTCAAAGAGAAGATCCATGTCAGTTAGCTCAGGCTTCCAAACTGGGAGATCTTGCACAAACCCGCAGCTGTCACTTCTTCTGCCCAGCTGTTCCCCTTCAGACTGCAGTCTTGAGACAACCAACAAAGGAGATTAACTTCTATCAGTCAATCACATCAACAGATCAACTGAATTATCAACAACCTCATTAACACACCACTAGTACCTCATGGTTATTTATATCATTTTGCACACAACTATGAAGCTACTAATCAAGTCTTATGAACCACACATGACTGCTGTTGAGTTACAGCTGCATCACCCTTCCCTCCCACACCACTCAGTCCCAGGGTGCAAGTCTACCCCTCTTTGCTCTGCCCTCCCACACGAAGCCTTCCCAACATAGACCTGATGGAGAGTCCAGCAAGTTGTCCAAGGCACATCACTCCAGCATCCCAGTGGGTTTAGGTCCTCAGGCTTCACTGCCATCTGCAGATGTCTCCTGCAGTCAGCTGAGCCCACCTTCCTTCATCTCTTCATTCCTTATTCCCTGTTTCTCTCATTTCAGGATCCACTTTTCTGCCAAGCTCACGCCTCCCTTCCTCCAACCAGTCTCATCCCAAATAGATAATCCACCCCTAATCACTTCTTCCCTATTGGTCTCTGATCTGCTACATCCGTAACCAAGCCTAGCATTTCCAATAGGGTTACCTAGGCAATCTCAGCCTTACATGGTATTACTGATATGGCATGGCTGGCCTTGCAAGATTCTACCCTGCAAGAGTTGCTTCAGACATCCCTATAATTACCTGGTTCCTCCTGGTTATACGTTGTTTACTTTACACGCTCCAAGACAAATCATTCTACTTCAGCCCGATTCTTCTGCCTAGCTCCCATTACCTACAGGCACTTTCTCATCTCACATACAGACAGTTTGCATAGTAGAGCAAGATGTTTTGCACGCTGTTTTTGTGCTTTCACAGCATCCCACTCTCTCAGCTGCTTGATTACAAGTCTTTGCCCTTGAAGTGTTTTTGCAGGACACTGGGAGTCTCTCCCAAAGGCCTTAGCAGCTTACACAGCCTGGGTCTCCAGAGGGCCCTCACGCTCACAGTGGGTTTCCTCCAACTGTTGACACACACTAGTGTCCAGTGTCACAGCAAGCTATTTGCATTTAAACTACTTGTGTTGAAATACTACACTTGGATCCTATTCTCATGCATCCTGCATCAAGGGTGTATTGTTTAGAAGGAAGGAAGGTGCAACTTCTTATGCACTCAGATCTTCACAGGTGATCAACACCCCAAAAGTTGTGACAAGGCAGGAAACAGATTATCCAGACTTTGGCGTTGCATTATATGTCATCCCTTTAGTGTATAAAACCACATTCTGTTACAGCAGCACCATACACTGTATTTTAAGCTGAAGTTCAAGTATATGAGCTAGAATTACCCGTGGAAATACTACTCTTCTTGCATCCCCCAAGGCAAACAGCTGCAGCATCTGCTGATCTACAACTCTGTAAGACGTTTTAACAAGAAAAAAAAAAAACCAAAAAAATCCAACTACCTTCTGTTATGGTCTTTAGACAACACAGAACATAGCTTACAAGTAATATCATTGATTTTTTTTTTGATGGGAATCAAGAGGCAATCTTGTGTTTCCAAGAACACAATCACTCAGAGAAGTCCTTCTACGTCATTTTTTCCAAACTAACACATTTAAAGCCTATCATCACACAACAATAACAATTTACATTAGTATCTTTCACAACCAGAAGACACTAGGGACGTTACAGGGTAGACTGCTGGCATGAATCAATGCCCCAACCGAGTTATGCTATTAGACACAGACTCGCATCAACTCTACTAGATAAAAGAGCAGATGTACTGGGGTGAAAGAGGCATCACCTCCAGAGGGATTTAAGCATCTGTGTTTCCAAAAAGCCAAGCAAAGTGCAGAACACCTCAATTGTATGCTACTACTACAAACATTTAAGCTAACATTAGGACTGTTTTGCCATTGTAAATGGCAAAACATCGCAACATAGATGAGTCTTTAGTCATCAGTGCAGAAAACAGAGACAGACAAACATTTGTTTGGTGTGCATGTACTCACATCCAGAGAAAAACCAGCCAAGATGACACCTTCACTTAACTGAGAAGAAAGAAACAGTAGGATACACAACATGATCTTAAGCAGGCAGCTTGGTTTCTGCAGTCTCTTTTCACTGACATGCCTTAATGACACATACAGAGCCAAGAAATTAAGATACCACATCACACCTTGCAGAAGCTTTCCGGTAGTAACCAGGGCTGCAATACCTGTCTGAACTTGCCCTTGTAACTAAGGAAAGCAACAGGAAGCTCATTCCTTCAGTAGTGACATTACATGCTCAGCCCCAGAACTTTAAGCCTAGCTACCTATAGACAAGACTACTAAAGCTAATGCAAGGTATATGCCTTAGCTAGCAAGAAGCCATGAACAAAATCAAACTTGAACACAAAACCTTGGGCATAGCAAGAATAGAGGACACAGGTAAAAGAACAGCTGAAGTCAGCATACAAGACCAGCATGAAAAATCTTGAAGCCACTCACCAAATTTTCAGGTTCTCCTTCAAAGGAACAAAACACAGTCAATAAAACTCAAAGAGCTGTAACTTTCAAAGTAACAGACTGAATAGCATGAAGAACCCACCACCAAATCCTTTGAAATGAACCCTCCTTCCTGTTTGCTTCCCCCTGAAGCTAACTGATATTTGTACTCACTGCTCATTTAGCAGGTTGCAATTAAATAAGAAGCCATACAAATGGCTCCCATCAGCACCACCTCATCATAAGCACCTGCACTGTTGTGGGTCTTCACAGATACCAGACCCCACACAGGTTTAAAGAGGGCAACTCAATCTGCAAGGTCAGCTCACCGTTGCTCAACTGCAGCAGAACACGCTCCGTAAGGACACTTAATGCCTTGTCCTGCTGCAGGTGGTCTCAATAGCTGAAGCTAAATACCCACAAATCACTTGTTAATTACAAAACCCGTTGACTGCAATTAATTGCCTGGCTTCTATGAATTTATAAAAATGAACCATTTTTGAAGCCGGTAGTAAAGTCTAATACACAAAAACATTGGGCAGTAATAGGATGCAGCGATACTGTTCTGAACGCAGCAACTGGGTTTTCACCTCAGCTTTCCCTGGCAAAATTTGTGAATAGTTGGATGGGGGCAACCGCTGCAGTGAGAGGCGGAAGGTGATGTGTATGCCAAAAACGGGAGCTGCTTCTGCAGGAGAAAGCACCAAAAGAGAGAACTTCAATAAGAAAGGACAACAAGTCTCTGTTTTCTGAAATGCATGTGTCTGATGGAAATGAACTTGGGAGACACGCGTGAGCAGCTGATGGCTGAGACCGGAGACAAGCAGGGCGCTCGATGGCTTACGGGGAAGGCTACGTGCCCCCCAAGCAGCCACATTCATCATTTTGTTTCCACTTTGCCATTTTCCAGCTCGGCACAAGGCTCCTTGGAGGCTCCCTCGGAGCAGCTCGAGATGTTTCAGGCGAAAAGGCACCACGAGCCTAACTCTCTTCACCGGGACCCATCTTGCGCTTCCCAGCCCGGGTCCTCCTCCAGCCCCGCGGTGCCGGGGAGAGGGGCGGCAGGCCCCAGGGCGGCCTGCCCGTCGGAGGGCACCCCGGGGGACAGGGCCTTGGGGCCGCCACGCCTTCGCTGCCGTCCGCGGCAGGGGCCCGGCCCGGCCCAGCCGCGGAGCCGCGCACAGCGATGGCGCCGCTGGGCCCCGCCGGGCCAGCAACGTTTCCATGGCGACAGGCGCTCCGCGAGCAGCATGATCATAGAGGAGCCGGCCTCTCCTGGCTAGAAAGGCCCCCGGGAAGCCCTTCCCCGCTGCGGCTCCTGGTCGCTGAGGGGCGGGGCTAATGCAAACGAGGCGGCCGAGGAAGCCGGCGCGGCTTTCCGCCGCTTCCCGGCGAGGTGACCTCACACGAGATGGCGGCCGGGGCGGCTTCACTTGCCAGGACGCAAGATGGCATCAGGCCGGAGTCGGGAGGCCGCGAGGTGCGCATGCGCGGCCGTGCGGTACGGCGGCGGAACGGCGGGGACGGCGCCGGTAGCGGACGCAGGTAGGAGGCGCTGAGGGGGTGGCTGTGGGGAGGGGTGCGGTGTCTCCCCCACCCCAGTGCCGGCCTGGACAACGGGGCTGTCCGGGCGGGGTGGGGGAGACACCCCTTCCTCACGGCATGGGGCAGTCCAAGTGGGGTGAGGATTCCCCCCTCCCTCCGGCAGTGGGGCGACTCGTGCGGGGTGGGGTGGGGGGTTCCCCCCCCCCCCCTCCCCGCATTGGTAGAGCCCTGGGGTGTGCCTGCCCCCGTTACTCTGGACGGTCTCACCTGGGCCCGGGGGGTGCCTTCCCTCCCTGCTGTCAGTGCCCGTGGGCAGGGGCCTCAGTGCTTCTGTGCCCCGCGGTGGTCGGGGTCTCGCTGCCAACCCCTCGCAGGGTCTCGGGGGCAGATGGTGGCCCTGGCATTGCCATACCTTACCTGGAGGCGTGGAGCAAGCCTCTGGCCATCGTGTCCTTGTCACACCTTCCCCTCACCTGACAGCACAACCCCAAATGGGCCCTCTGCCGCCATGGAGCCTGAATGGGAGCCCACCACGCAACGATGGGCTTGCCCCTGCCTGAGCGAGGGCTGCTAGGCCTCCCCTCAGCACGGGGCATCCTTGCAGATGGGGGCTGGATGGCAGCTCACCGGTGCTGGGGCTCGTCCTCTCGGTGGCCACAGAAATGGCGTCCCCGTCTCTGGCCTTGCTTCGCAGGCGTTGCCTGGCTCCCTGCGTTCCTTTCTCTCACAGGGGACATCAGTGACTTCAGTTAGCGACCTAGTGCCATGGTCTGCAGGCCTATATGCCGTGGAGATCTCTGGTGGCCGCGGCGGCTGGGCTTCCATCAGCCCTGCAGTTAGTGGTGTGTGGCTGGTGGCCGAAGACGGGGCATTAGGGGGGTGACTGCGGCTTCGAGAGGTTCGTGCAGGTGAAAAGTCTCCCTGGCGAGAAGATGGAGATGGAGTGGCGGAAACTCCCAGCTGCTGCCGCTTCGGCAGAGTGGTGAAAAGTGCTTCTCACCTTCTGCTTCCTGTTGAGCCTGAACAAGAACAGGGGCTACCCGTGTAGTAATCCCCTCTTCTAGCTTTTATGATTCCACTCTTGGGAGCTGTTTTCAGTAAGAGTTTCGTATTTACTTCCAGATCTGTAATTTGAGGCCAGAGTTACCTGGTACTGGTCCCCATACCAGTGCTGTGTAAGTCCACTACAGGATCGTCATTTAACGCTGATGGTGACGTCAAGGGAAACCAGTTCTCAATCTGTCTAATAGTTTTCCTGACACTGTAAAACAATGAGTTGTTTAGAAAAGGGATGCAGCATGCTGTTAAGTTAAATGTCTTACCAGATTCCAAGACTATGAGATCTACCCAGTTACCTCTATTAAAGAACCTTGTAATCTCATTAGGGAATGAGATCTGGTTTAATGAGATTGCCCTGCTGGAACACAGCTCCACAGAAACTACCAGCTGGTTCAAGATGTTAATTGTCATCTGTGTGGCGGTTCTGTTTATGCGTATGAACTCTGCAGGAGTGACGGGAGCACCTGATTGCCTGTAACAAAAAGGGTGTTACCAAACTGCTTGTGATACAGAGGCATCTGCGATTGTTGAATTGGTAAACAGTACTGGGGAACGCCCTCATAGCCTCTTCCAAGTGGCACCTTCCCTTGCCTGACGCAGATGGTATCAGGTTTTCAAAGGCTTCATTGCTTTACCATTTGGATAGCGGGCTGCTGGGAGTCTGCTGTCGGGGAGTTTGTTAATGTTTCACGTGGAACTGTGTTTGGCGTTTCCTCAAGACTCTCTGTTAGCAAGCGGATTATCTGAGGAAATGTGGCGTAAGGATTTCAGAAGTGGTATGGTAGAGAAACTGAGAGTCTTGAAGATATATCTACCTCTAAGAGGGTGCATGGGATCAAAGTTTGGTCAGAGGAGCCTAAATTTTGTGAAGTGTGTGTCTAGATAGGAGCTTTGCTGGAATAGGAATGGGATTTTGAGACTCTTTTTGGTTCAAGTGGAGGCTCTGTCAGTTTCATTCAGTGAAATAGCTCCATGGAGGGATTTCCATTCTTGCTGAACAGAGTCCTGCCAGAATCTGAGTAGCTCCATGGGGTGAGGACCCACAGAGGTGTTTGTGCTTTGGAGGCCTCCTGGGGTACCACGTGCAGGGTGGGAAAGAATGTGCAGAACCTGCTCCATGCTTACAAAATGGACTTCATAGAATGGTTTGTGTTGGAAGGGACCTTATAGATCACATAGTTCCAACCCCCCTGCCATGGGCAGGGACACCTTCCACTAGACCAGGTTGCTCAAAGCCCCATCCAGCCTGGCCTTGAACACTGCCAGAGAGGGGGCATCCATAGCTTCTCTGAGCATCCTGTTCCAGTGCCTCACAATCCTCATAGTAAAGAATTTCTCCCTTGTGTCTAATCTAAATCTACCCTCTTTCAGTTTAAAGCCATTACCCCTTGTCCTATCACTACAGGCCCTTGTATTAAGTCCCTCTCCAGCCTTCGTGCAGGCCCCCTTCAGGTACTGGAAGGCAGCAATAAGGTCTCCTCAGGCCTTCTCTTCTCCAGGCTGAACCACCCCAACTCTCCCAGGCTTTCCTCCTAGGAGAGGTGTTCCATCCATTGAATCTTTTTTGTGGCCTTCTCTGGCCCCGCTCCAACAGGTCCATGTATTTCCTGTGCTGGGGGCTCCAGAGCTGGATGCAGGACTCCCAGGTGGGGTCTCACAAGAGCGGAGTAGAGGGGCAGAATCCCCTCCCTGGCCCTGCTGGCCACGCTTCTCTTGATGCCGCCCAGGATGCGGTTGGCGTTCTGGGCTGTGAGTGTACAGTGCCGGGTCGTGTTGAGTTTCTCATCCACCAGCACCCCCAAGTCTTTCTCCTCAAGGCTGCTCTCAATCCATTCTCTGCCCAGCCTGTATTTGTGCTTGGAATTGCCCTGACCCATGTGCAGGACCTTGCACTTGGCCTTGTTGAACTTCATGAGGTTCACACAGGCCCACCTCTGAAGCCTGTCCAGGTCCCTCTGGATGGCATCCCTTCTCTCCAGCAAGTCGGCTGCACCACACTACTTGGTGTCATTTGCAGACTTGCGGAGGGTGCACTCAATCCCTCTTGTCGCTGACAGGTAAGCCTGACCAGGTGAAGACTTGCCTGACTGTCTCCTCTGGCTGAGAATGTCACTTATGGGGTCTGGGAGGAACTGATGTGCTGTGGTGGCACAGGTTACTGGGCAGGAGCTCTTTTGCGGGCGCAGCTCCAGCCTGGCTTCACTGTGGATGGGGCTGGGCCTCCAGTAGCCCAGTCCTGTTTGGCCGTGAGGAATGTCTAGAAAGAGGGTCCCCTCTTGGGTGGCTTATCTGGCCGGTGGATGTATTGTGTAGCAGATGCAGAGACACAGAGCTGGTGTATCTGGCCCTCTGCTTTAGCTAGTAAGCCACCCAAAATCCAGAATATGCAGCAGAGGCAGCATGGCGATGGCTGGAGCAAGCGCAGACGTATCCTGAAGTATTATTTGGGTTATTCCAGCCTGCATTACCCATATAGTGGAGGAAAACTGGGAGAGTCATCCTGTTACTGTGGTCAGGTCTGCAGATGGCTATTTTGGGTTCCTGAGTAGCATCTTCAGCATGTAGGAATCATCTGGCCCTGCTGAAAAGACTGGGTTAGGCCAAGATTCATGTACATGGCTCTGCTGCCAACTCAGTACAACCGGCTTCCGCTGTGGAAGGCTGGACCTCAGTCTTGTTGTAAGGCCACGGGGTTGCTGAATCGCCATGGGACACAATGACTTGGGAATCCAGCTGTGAGCTGGCTGGGAAATTAGAGCAGATGGGCGAGCCGCAAACTGTGCTGTGTTTCCAGCCGCCGTACGCCAGCACTCTCAAACAAAAGCAATCCTTTCCTGGTAGCCAGCATTCAAACATCCTTCTCAAAAAGATAAGATCTGCAAACGTCACTGGCAGGAGCAACGCCAGATGTCAGATGCGGAGGTGGAAGTTTCTGAAATAAAGGCTAGTTGCTTTCTAATTTACGAGCTTGTTGCTTTACGACTGTGCGTTAGAATATCAGCGTGAATGAATGATAGCTATTCCCTCCTGCAGCTCCTCTTCCCATTACTACTTGAAGCCTAATGTTGAAAAGTTCTGACATACTCCATAAGTAATTCTCCATTCCAAGGAAAAGGTTATGAAAATACCAGTGTGGCAAGCTTAAATAGCACAGTGCTTTGGATGTAGAAGCAAAATGTACTTCTTACGGACAGCTATGACTTGTTTCTTTTCATCTGCACGTTTGCAGATGTGTAGGGAAAATAAAAAAGTTAAAAATGACCGAACAACTATGCCAGCAAAGTGAAATCACTTACAAACGTCAGCTGGCTGGAGGGGTTGCCCGTCTCTGAGGAAGTGACAAAGGAGAAAATGTGGAACTTCACCTTCTTTAATCAGCACTGTAGCATACAAATGACAAAATGAGGTGTCTCTGGAAACTTCAGCAGCTGTGGTTTGTGCAACGTGTGCTTAGTGAAGCGTCATTTGGATGGGTACGCGTGTGAAGTGCAGTGCTAAGGACCAAGCCCAGAGCAGGCTTTGCTTTCAAACAGGCGCTGGGTAGCAAAGTCAAGGCTGGGTCAGGAAGAGCCCTAGCAGGTCAGACCGTTGGTCTGTCTCGCTGCGTATCTGCAGCAGGAGATGCCGTTGAGGGGGAGAGCACGTGAGCCTGGCTGCTGTTTGTGGGCCTTTCTGCTCCTCCATCCCCAGCATGCGTAGCCCTCCGGATTTCCCTGCCTCTTCCCTCTAGTAGCTCCGTGTGTACAGCTGTTTTCCATGAACTCGTCTAATCCTTTAAACCTGCCACCCATCTCTGCAGCCTCCTTTAGCAGCAATTTTGTCAGATGTTTGCTGCCTGCCTGGTGAAGACGTATTTTCATATGCTTTAAACCGATTTCCTGCTAGTTACAGTGAGTGCTTCCAGTTCTTGTGTCCTGGGCATACAGCAGTTCCACCTTCACCTTATCCACTGCTTGTGGGACTCTGTAAACCTTGATTGTGTCCCCCTTCAGCCTTTTGTCTCTGCCTGAAGAGTCCCTGCTGTTTAGTCTTTCCTCAGCAGGCAGCTGCCTCAGTCCCCTGCTCACTTTAGCTGTCCTTCCTTGATCTCCCTCATTTCTATCTCAGGAATTTTGTAGTGAGGTTGGATGTGCACACGGTGGTCAAGGTCTGGATTCACTTAGGTTTCATATGGTGCAAAATGGTGCCGTCCGCTTGCTCTCCATCCCATTCATGAGGGTGTCTGGCACTCCGATGGCTTCATCTGCCCTTGAGCCAGTCCTCTGCAGAAGGCTCTTGGGGAGAGACGTAGGACTCATCGGTGGGTCAGTTGACTTAGCTCTCCATTCTTCTTAACCTTTATCTTTACACATCACAAATTCTTGATTCCTTTTCAACTCATGACCATACAAAATACAATTTCCCCCTGAAGCTTGTCTGTCTTTAATTACACCTATAAAAGTTCATTGTCTGAATTCCCCTCCAAGCAGCGTCTTCCATTTATCTGGCCATGGGTTTTGGCATGGCGGGGATGCAGGATGGTGGCTCCGCTCCATGAGGGCTCTGCAGTTGGATCCTGTTGAGGTCTAGCGCTTTGGCTGGGAGTGGAGCTGATGTGCAGTTTCAATCTAGTGATGTAATTGATTGGAACAAATGCTGTTCCTGCTCTTTCTGAGCTAGTTTTGAGGAATTCCTTGGGCTAGGCAGAGCAGAGGTTATTTTTGGTTTTCTAATCTTGCCTAGAAGTGGTCAGACTCATGGCTTCTGGGAAATGCTGAATGGGACTGGTGTTTCATCAGATTTCATACCCAGCTGTTTATTCTTCTGCTTGATCTTCTGCTTGGACTTGCTGCAGCTGATGTTGCAAGCCCAGGAAGGCTGGCTTGGTGCGTAGTTTCCCGTTTTTTGATGCACTCATTCTTATCCTGCGTCGTGAAGTCCCCATGACATGTCTGAGTTGGGGGAGTGTGGAGCCTGGAGGGCTGAGACAGAAGTGACTTCCAGCCCTTTATCTTGCTTTTGACAGTGTTGACATAGCGACCTTGTTGTCACCTATCGTGTATGCTGTGAACAGGGCTCCTTATGATGGCACGGGCTGGAGAAGCTGACTTACACTGAGTTAAGAACCCTTAACATCTCACCAGATACACAAGTGCCTCTGAAGCTGTGCCTTGTGTTTTGCCTTTGGTCTGTAGCAACTTGAGTGCGAGAGGGGGCTCAGTTGAAAAGCATGAGAGTACCTCGTGGGAGGACGATGGTCCCACCTCCCTGTCCACACTGCTGTGAGGAGTCCTCCCCTCACACCTCAGCCCCTTGTGAGTGTACAGTGACTTGCTCTGGTATTAGGCTGCCATTTCCACTTGTTTTGTTTGTTTATATATTGCTGCCCAGGCAAAGCATCTTTCAGACACTGATCCTAAAATTCAGGCCACTCCAAGGCGAGCTAGGCAGCTGCTAAGCGACTCTCTGTCGCAGGATGGCAGCGTGTCTGCTGCGTGCCATCACGTTCTGGTCATGTCTCTTCATGCCACAAAGCAGCAAGGCTGCTTGCTGTAAATCACTCGTGTCTGAGCCAGCCCAGGTGCAGTCAGCTGTGGCTGCTGGGGGAAAGCAGTGTGGACATGTGAGATTACATCACAGCTGTTGCAGTTTTTATTTGGCTAAAAATTTACGCCGGTACTTAAAAATGTCAGTGACTAGGAGTATTTTCTGAAGGCTGCTTTGTTGTTTGGAGCTACCTAGCTTGGTTCCCCCTGTGACCTTGCCTTTAAAGAGCTGGAAGGAGCTAATCGGCTACTTGCTGGGTAACAAAGAACATCACAGGGTAAAGGACGGGGCCACCTGCTCACGAGGAGACAGTTGTACCCCCAGGAGCCTGCAGCCTGGCCTTGGCTTAATGAAACAGCTTTAGTGCAGCAGACAGCTTTTAGTCTCTTAAATCCCCCTCCAATCCACTTTTGAACAGCTCCTCAAAGCAGTATGAATTCTGATCTCTGCTGGCAAAGATTGACCAATTAATTTGATTCAGCTTTTAGTTCATTTAAGAAATTGAATCTGGTTTATTTTATTATTTGTTTTCTCTCATGCAGGAGCAACGATGGATTGGCCCCAACAAAGATGTGGCAGGTGTTGGGAGAAGGCATCCCATCTGAAATGGAGGTGATCGAGGGAGCTGAACGCTGACTGCACCAACATGGGGTTGCGACCGTTGGCTTGTCTCTCTCATTTGCCCACTGCGGTGATCTACGGGTCCCTGTCGCTGTTTGTTTCCATTTTGCACAACGTATTCCTCCTGTACTACGTGGACACCTTTGTCTCTGTTTACAAGATTGATAAACTGTCCTTTTGGATAGGAGAGGTTAGTCTTTTCCATAGGCTTCTGCCTTCTTAAGTAAGAAATTCTGAAACTGTAACTACTCCCTGCTAGAAGTGTGAAGAGCATTAGTTGTAACAGCAGTGTTCCCCTTTGGAGAGGGAGCAAGGGAGCATTCCGAGTGCTAACTTGGGATTTCCAGTTTTCCCCGCTTGCATGAACAGAGAACAGGCTGGGATAGAAACCCAGAGACTTTGTTCTTAAGACCACCTTTCCTCTGGGGATGTTGGGGTGTTTCACAGGCGGGGAAAACCACTGGCCCTGCCCTGTTAATCTGGCAGTTGCCCCAGACAGGGGAATCGTACGGCGGTGATGGGGCAGGGAAGGTGCGCTGGGACGGTTCCTGTGTTGTTCACAGTGCCAGCTCAGCGCTGCTTGCTTCCGTAACAGAACTGAGGCTTTGTGGGAGCTGTCCTGTGGCTTGTTTCATTGCCCTGTTTTCTTTCCTAGACAGTGTTTCTGATCTGGAACAGCCTCAATGACCCTCTGTTTGGCTGGCTGAGCGACCGGGTGTTCCTTAGCACACAGCAGTAAGTCAAGTTCTACTTCCAGCAGAGGCTGGGAAGTGGGGGAGATGATGTGAGATTGGCAGCTTTAAAACGATGGCGTGGGAATGGTTACTGGGGCACGTAACTCTTAAATGGCTTTTCCTGGTGTCTTAGAAGTTTCGTGCTCTTTGCATGTTATTTCGGTACCTGGCTGTATAGAGGAAGTCGCACATCTACTGAGTAGATGTGACCCTAGCCCTTAACAGTCACAGGAGTCCTACAGAACCTAAAATATGGGTGTCTAAAACCTCAAGCCTCTTAATGGGGTGTTGGAGAGTGTCCCTGTGTGGTTTGGGAGACAAAAGGTGGGGAAAGGGCAATTGTTTCCACCTGGAATGCCTCAGACCAGTTGTTCCCAAACTCCCTGGATCACTGATCACTGTTGGCTATTTGCATTTCTCATGTATTTGTGTCAAGCTTTTAATGAAAATCGTGATGTGGCTTCCTGTACCTAGCAAAAACTTAAGTGGTCATTGAAATAATTTACATTGTGCAAAGCAGACAGTGCATCACTAGCAGGGAGAGACTTGCTCTGGAGAAAAAACATCCTTTCCTTCATGCTTTTTGGCCTTCTTAACCCTTGTTTTTGGTGTATGTATGAGCAAAAGCTGTATTTGTGTCTATGCCATTTACACAGCTTCCTTGGAGAGGGAGAATACATCATGGTCATGCAGGGTTTTGTCCAGGTGTCCTGAAGTTTTTGTCTTCTCTTGCAGGCCAGGAGCAGAGATTTCTTCCCCAGAAGTAGTTCTGAAGAGGCTCAGAGCCCTAAGCCACAATGGCCCCCTCTTTGCCATCTCTTTCCTGGCTTTCTGGGTTGCCTGGACTCATCCTGGTTTGCAGTTCCTTCTTTGCCTTTGCATGTACGACAGCTTTCTCACCATGGTCGACCTCCATCACAACGCCTTGCTCGCAGACCTGGCTGTGTCAGCAAAAGACAGGACCAGCCTCAACTTCTACTGCTCCCTCTTCAGTGCCATAGGTTCCCTCTCTGTCTTCATGTCCTACGCAGTCTGGAACAAAGAGGACTTCTTTTCCTTTCGCATATTTTGCATTGTGCTGGCCCTCTGCTCCATCGCTGGTTTTACACTGTCCACGCAGCTGCTCCGCCAGCGGTTTGAGGCTGATGGGAAAGTGAAATGGGACCAAGAATCAACCCTAAAAGAGTAGGTGTCACCAGTTCTGTGGCAGGGACAAAGGCCTGGCATAGATCTGTAGAGTCCTTTTATGCACTACAGCAAACTAAATTTGTGGGAGATCCATGATGAGGCAAATCTTTGTTTAACCATCTATGGTTCTTGTTTGTTGATACAGTTTTCAGAATCACCTCTGTCACGCTGGCTCCTAAGGCCCTCTGAAAATAGGACCAAACTATCTCGTGACATCCCTGGCCCAAACTGGAGGCAGAGCCCTGACCTGCTGTATGGCCATCCAGTGTTTGGAACACGAAATGAATTAATATCTAGAGCACCCAGTGAGGCCTGTGAGTGGCAAAATGTCAGCAGCAGCATATCGTGAAAGCATTCCTGCTCGAGCACGAGACCACCTTGGTGCCCCTTCCTGTGGAGTTGGACAAGCGAATGTCTCTTACCCTTTTGCTCGCTTTAGCTACCTGGTAGTGGCTGGGCTGTTGGTGGGCCACGATGCAGCTGGTTTTCTCTGTTCAACTCCTTTGCTTTTCCTTGGGATGCCTCACTTGTCGTCTCTTGTTACAAGCTGCCAGCTTTGTGCTGTACTAACACAGCAGATCTGGCGAGATCTGCCAGGTGAGCTGACTGCAGGGATCTGAAGAGGAGCATATGCATAGAGGAGTGGCTAATAAGAGGAGAATGCTTTTATGGACAGAAATCTGAATTTTGGGTTCAGAAGACAAATGTTTTTTGGGAGGCCTATTGCCTGTGGTTCTTGCTAGCAATAAGCAAACATTGTGTAGACTGTACTGTTTTGATCTGGTCCAGGGAGAGGAAAGGTTGGGATTGGAGCTGAGGAGAGACACGTCTGCATCTACACAGAGAGAGCTGGGGGCTCTCCCCTGCTTGGTGTGAGGGATTAATTGTTGCTTTTTTTTGTCCTCTGCCTTTAGGCTGTACATTGAGAAACTCTCCGTCCCCCAGGAGAAGAGGATCACCCTGGCAGAGTATCTCCAGCAGCTCTCCCGGCACCGCAACTTCCTCTGGTTTGTCTGCATGAATCTCATCCAGGTAGGCACAGCAGCGGTGCGTTGTGATTCAGAGGATGAGTGCTGGCTCTGGCTGTTTGGGATGCTGATTCAGCAGTATGTGAGTTCCCCAGGAAGGGCAGAGGTATTTCCAGCACCCACTTGCTCTTGGAGCCTCCTGCACACACTGGCTGATTCAGCAGCTGATAGCCACTCTACTTGCTTGTGACCCGAGGATGCTTCCTGAGCAAGCTGTGGGGGGCTCCTTCCTCTCTCCGCAGCGTAGGCTGGATTCTGGGGGCTGGCTGAGCTCTCTGCAGCCCATCTGGGGTGCAGAAGCACAAGGCCTGGCTCGTGGTGGGGGCGAGTTCAGGAGTGCAGTTTGCTGGCGTGGCTGTCAGCGTAGTCTGCCGCTTTCCTGCGGCTCACGTCGCTGTTCTCACTGTCCAGCTGGATCCACCTCCCAGCTGGCTTTTGCCTTTGCTGTTCTTCATCCTCTTCAGTGATTGCTACCAAATGCCGGCAGCCTGCCCAGCTTTGTGTGCTGCAATCGCAGCTCCTGTCTGCCTGGGGATCCCTCGGTTCCCCTCAGGCAAGTGCTTTATGCTGTTCTGCGTCTTTCTGTTTGAGCCTCGCTGCTGCCTTATCTTTGTCCTCCTGACAGCTGCCTCCTCCAGACCCTTGTGGTCCCTGCTGCCAGCTCCTTGCCCGGCCCCAGCAGCGCTGTGTGCGGAGTGGGTGCCCTGCGAGCAGTGCCTTGGCAGCTGGGCAGCGGTGCTGACCCCAGGCATGCAGCGGGCACGGCTGGTGCTGTTGCAGCTTTGCAGTCTCAAAGCCTGCAGCGTTGTGAACTCCACAGCCAAGCTCTTGCTCTGCTGAAGTACTCCAGGCCCATCCTGCATGGTCCCTCGGCACAGGGCTCCTAGGGTAACAGAGCCCAGAGGGCTGTTAGCTTTTTCTGTTCTCTCTTACGGCTGTTCCTGCTGACCAGCTCATCCGCATGCTGCTTTCACAGGTTTTTCACTGCCACTTTAACAGCAACTTCTTCCCTCTGTTCCTGGAGCACCTGCTGTCAGACCAGATCTCTGTCTCCACTGGATCCTTCCTGCTTGGTGAGTCTTGGGTGGGACTGGAGGGAGCAGCCGGGTGAGGACCTGGCCCGAGTCTGGACTCACTGTTCCCAAACTCCATCTGGGGAGAGGTGCGCTCACAGACCGGTCTCTGGGCTGTAAGATTCACATGTGCACACACCCCACATGCTTCTCTGGGACCTCCAAGTCGTCCTTCCTGGGCACACAAGAAGTAACTTGGAATCTTTTCTCCTGGGGACAAGCCCCACGTGCTGGGCCTATACACCAGGGAGGTATTGCTCTGAGCATTAGTGGCTGTGGATCATGTCCCCAGGGTGCAGCAGGGAACACAGCCCTGAATTTAATTCCTTTGTGGTGCACGGACCATTTCCAGGCTGCCACAGATGTGTGGGCACTGGTCCCAGAGTTACCCTGGGAGGGGTCCGTGTGGGCCAGGTCTGGTCACGCTGTCCTCCACCTCGCATTTCTGCTCCAGGGCTGAGTCCCAGTCCCTGTGTGACACTGGGTGAGTCTTCTCTTCCTTCCTGCCCATGGGGTTGATGGAAGAAGGCCTCCTCCTGTGGGAAGAGTGCGAGCTGCGCCACAAAGCCACTGAGTAAATCTGCTGCAGTCGTCTGCGTGTGTGGGGGGCTGTTCTGTACTGTGTGTCCTGCAGCCCTGCGGGCCACAGCCAGCCTCCTCCCCTCACTCAGTGTCGGTCCTGGGGGCATGGTGGATACTGAAACTCCCTCAAGCTATTTGTGCCTTTGTCTCTGCTCAGGTGTTTCCTACATTGCCCCCCATCTCAACAACCTCTACTTCCTGTCCCTCTGCCGCCGCTGTGGGGTTTACGCTGTGGTGCGAGGACTCTTCTTCCTGAAGCTGGCTCTCAGCGTTGTCATGCTCCTGGCAGGACCTGATCAGGTGTACCTGCTCTGCATCTTCATTGCCAGGTAGGCAGGCAGCGCTCGCTGCCCCTGCTCTCTGCCACCTGGGAGGGGGAAACGACTTGTCTCTGTTTTACGGAGAGGAGTGGGGGGTGGGGAGCAGTGGCCAGGGTCACACAGAAGCTGTGTGGCTCCCGGCTCTGACTGCACCCGAGCTTGGGACGGGTCACTGCAGAACCCCGGCTGTGCCTGCAGCAGGGTGAGGGAGGCAGCGATGGTCAGGAGGACAGAGACCCGGCAGGGCCGGTGGCAGCCTGCGGCAGCCTTCAGCTGCTGAGCTGAGCTCCTGTCTTCCTCTGCAGCAGCCTTCAGCTGCTGAACTGAGCTCCTCTTCCTCCGCAGCCTGCCTGCAGCCATAGCCCTCAGCATGTGCTGCAGCTGCCTGTTGGCCACTGGCCCAGTGTGTTCTGTCCCCAGGCCTGTCTGTGTGGCAGGTCAGGATCGATCCAAGGCATCGCTGCAGGGTGCACCAGGCTTATTGCTAGCAGTGTTCCCCTCCTGTAGCCTTCTGAAATTCTTATTTTAAGTGTTAGGGAACCTTTCTCATCCCTCTCACCATTTTCTTTGATCTCACACCTACTCCTGTCGTTCTTGGTGCCCCTACTCAGTGCTTTGCCGGTTGTTCTGCAGCAACCGGGTGTTCACAGAAGGAACCTGTAAGTTGCTCAACCTGGTGGTCACCGACTTGGTGGATGAGGATCTAGTCCTGAACCGCAGGAAGCAGGCGGCCTCAGCGCTGCTCTTTGGGATGGTGGCTCTGGTCACCAAGCCGGGCCAGACCTTCGCCCCCCTGATCGGCACCTGGCTGCTCTGCGCATACACAGGTAACGCCACTCCTGGGGAAGGCAGCGGGGCAGGAGAGGGCAGACCTCTGAGCTCAGTGTCCTCTGCTGTGCACTGTGCTCTGGGTGCATGCAGAGGGCTCTCCCAGTTGCGAAGCTGTGCCTGAGCTCTGCGTCTCAAGCCCACGTCACTCAGAGAGAACGGACAAGGGTCCGTCCCCAGTGCCCCCAGTCTCACAAACTCTTCTCTGACACCAGGCTATGACATCTTCCAGCGCAATCCCTTGAGCAACGTGGTGAGTGCCCAGCCGAAGCTGGAGTCTGCCGCAGCCTTGGAGCCAACTCTTCAGCAGGGCTGCTTTTACCTCCTCGTCTTCGTACCCATCGCATGCGCACTGCTGCAGCTCTTCAGCTGGTCTCAGTTTGGCTTGCACGGGAAGCATCTGCAGATGGTGAAGGCTCAGCGCCAAAGCCTGACGCAAGGCCGAGCGCCAGAGGTCAAAATGATCTAGGGGTGTCTGAGCCCCCGGGGTGCTGCTGGTTCCAGGCTGGTGCAGCACTGCAGGCTAAGCCTGCGGGCTGAGAAACCCCCATGTTTACGGTTCGGCTGTGAAATGCTGTAATGCCAATGTTTACTCATTCCAGGAGGTGGTCGCGGGGGAAGGCAGAGAAGTTCAGCATGCGAGGGGCCTGGGGTAGATGTCTTGGCCACAGGAGCAAGAACATTTTATCCTAGCCTGTCCCAGCGAGCAGAGTGCTGCTGGTCCCAGCAGCGAGGTGCTGGGCTGCAGTGTGTGCCAGAGACAGACATGTTCCTGGTGCAGTCCTCTGCTGTGGGCATGGCCCTGGGGAACTGCAGCCACTCTGGCTGGGCAGGAGGAGACCGCGCAGGGAGTCCTTCCTTGCTAGAGCCCCACAGGTTTGGGGAGTGGAGTGGGAAGCTCCTGAGGGACCAAGTGACAAGAGGAGTGATTTCAGGATAGTGGGAGTGGGGATGGGAGGACCCTGAAGGCCTTTCCCAGTAGCTGGTACAACCCCTCTCACGTACAGTGCTGCGGTTCTTGGACCAAATCTGCTCTTAGGCATTTCTTGTTCCCATGACAATATCCTGCACAGCCCGGGTCTGCTGACTCTGCTTGTTTTGTGCTGAGGCTCCCTCCTGGGCAGCCTTGCAGAGAGAGCTGTTGCTGGGCTGGGAAAGGTGCTGGGCTTGAACTGGGCTCCGAGCGCTGCTCTGGACCATCTCACCTGCCATCCCGTGGCCTGTGTTTATCCCTCCTCTCCTCCCAGCCAGCATTGTCACGGGGCTGTGATGTGAGGCCCCTCCCATGCTGGCCAGGGAGCCAACCCTGAAGCAGTGACACAGCGGGGTGGCCTGGCACCTTCCCCTCCCGCAGGGGCAGGGCACAGCCTGCACACACCAGGTCTTGCTTTTGTGCCTTTGATTCCTCTCGGGAGCCTGTCTGACACAGCGCTGCGCAGCCACGGGGTTGAGGTTTTGCCTCTGCGGGGAGAGAAAGGCACTTGGCTCTCCTCCGCTTGGAGTGGGGGCCCGGAGTTTGGTGGCTGCCGAGCCATGGACCCAAGGAGGAGAGCAGGGGCTTTGGTCTCCCTGGCTCTGGCTGGGAGCAGACGGGGCAGGCAGTCACCGAAGGGACACCCGAGGTGCAGGAGCGTTTCCTCAGTCCCTACGAGGTGTCTGGGGGCAGGCAGGTGAGTTGTGCCAGGGCAGAGCTCTGCCCTGTGTGGCTCTGCAGGCAGCGTCTGAAGGCTGCTACCAGCTTAGGGGCGTGCTCTTCTCTCCTCAGTGCCAGGTTCCTTGCGGGGTCTCAGCCCACAGACCTGCTGTCTTGCCTCAGGACACGGCTGCCTTCTGTCTTGGACCAAGACGCTCCTGCTGTGAGGCTTCTGTAGCTCCTGATGGTTCAATCGTAAATTATTGAGAATGATTCTTCATTTCATAAATTAAAGATGATCTTTTCTGTACCGCTTGGTGATTTCTCTAGCAGGTGGATCTAACGTGGCTGGGGCATGCAGTGCTGCAGGGGCACAACTGTGGTTGTACGGGAGCTGAGGGGACTGCTCCTCTCCAGCAAAACTGCTGGGGCCTGGGCCCGATTCCGCAGTGGACAAGGAGGATGGGTGGGCTGGTGCATCACCCACCTTCTGGGCAGGGGTGGGCTGCTTCCCCCTGCTGCTTTGGAAGGCCTCAGCAGCTGGAGGTTCTCTTCCTTCAGCAGCTGCTTCTGGGGACAAAGGTGGGGACAGCTGCTGGCCTGGACACTGTGCCACCTTCTCACATCCCCAGGCCTGCCTCAGGAGCAAAGCTTGCCCTGTTAGTTCTCAGCAGGCACCTGGGCTGGCACCAGCTCTTCTCACAGCAGCAGTGGCATCGCTCCCATTGCCCTCACTCAGCTGGGGCTGCCCTCACTCCCAGCTTCTCTACCCCTCTGCTGCCCTTGGCCCGTCTGCAGTGAGAAACATAATATAGCGTGGTTGCTGAGGAGAGCAGCATTGGACAGCACCAGCGCACACCACAGCTCAAAAGCCAGGCCAGGAAGGCAACCCTGGGCCAGAGATGGTGTCTCTCTACAGAGACTGGCCAGCAACAATTCTGCACAGGCAAGAGAAGAACATAGGTTACATCCTTACAACTGCAGTGGTGGGAAGATGAGGCCAGGAGGCTCGAGGGTTGTATATGAATGACTTTATTTAAGTATGCTGGGCACCACCAGGCAACATGGTTTGGACAGTGTGCGAGAGGACAGTCAGGCAGATCAAACGAAAGACAGCACCTCTCTGTCCGGTCACTGCGGGTTACAGAATGGAGCACTGCTGCGGCTGCCAGGCCAGCGCAGGGCTGGGAGGGGGAGGAGGAGATCACTGGCACTGCCTGGTGGTAACTGAACTGAGCGGGGTTTGCTTCCTCCCCTCTGCACGAAGCAGCAAACCAGCAGGAACGCAACTGATTTTCCAGCAGAAGGCAGCTGAGCATTGACAGCTCTCTTTTACCTGACAGGTTCTTTGCTTAAAAAAAAGTAGTCAACTCTGAGAGCAGTAGGTGACCAAGCAGCCTGGCCTCAGCTGGGAACTGACCTCTCCGAGCCCAGCAGTGAGCCCCGAGAACACGGCTCCCGCAGGAGCAGCACGCTGCTGCTCGCACCCATCGCAGCTGGGGCGGTGCACCCGCTTTCGCCATGCAGCCCTTCAGCTCTCACCCCGTCTGCGCTTGAGAGTGACCCCAAGGTGATGTGTGGCGATGAACAGAAAGGAGGGGAACAGGGAGGAACCGCCACCGAGCAGCTCCAGCTCCACTGTTACTGCCAGCTACTGCAGAAAATTAACAATGGGGAAAAAAAGCACCAAATAACGCGTAAGAAAACCTGTGGGGCTAACAGTGGCACACGCCGACGCAAGGGGGGCTGCAGGCCTGCCCGTGGAAGCAAAGCAGCCACGAGGTGAGCAGATAGGCATACACAGAAGAGCGGGACACAGCCCTTGCCACAGCTCCCTGCTCCCAAACCTGCTGCTCACACCCATGTCCTGGTACAGGCCATTGTCCTCTCATTTAGCGTATCCACAGAGAACAGCGCGAGTCCCTAACGAGCAGTTGCTGGGTGGCGGCGCAGGGCGGGCTGGCTCTTCAGCTAAGCATACGTGCGGTACGCAGTGTCAGCAGCCAACAACGGACAGCTGGGTAACGGGTGTTCAAAGAAGACCCAAAGCATAATTCCCAGGTGCTGTGGTCAGTGTTTGAGATACCCTCAGACATGTCAATAAATAAAACAATTCTTACATTACAATGCACCTTTCCAATTATTATTTTGCCCCAGAATGGTTACACAAGAGTTATGCCTGGCTGCAAATACATGCTCCCTTTGCCCTGACGTGGCAGGAAGGAGGGAAACAGCCTCGACTCTTACAGAGAAAGAATATGAGAACTCAGCACTGTAAATCTTGGCAGGTTGAGGGGGAACACACAAGTGCCTCCACCCCCATTCTGGGGCACTTGCTTCCACAGGAGAAAAACGTATTTAAAACAAGGTACGAGAGAATAACCGTCTAGTACAATGATAGCTGATTAGATTTGCTTTGCTACTCCATGCAATACAAACTAAGTCCTATCACCGACTTCTCCAGCTGTGGTGCAGACCCACGCATCAGGCTAAGAAGTTACGCACGCACTCACACACCAAAAACAGTGGGGGCAAATGGGCTTAACTGTTGAGAATGTGCTTTCTCTTAATAAAAAATATATTAAAAATAAATTCCAAAACCTAGTGATGGTGAAGACACTGCTGAAGAAGAAAGTAGCTATGGGGCCTCAGCTATGTGTTTCCAAACAATCCAGGCATTGCCGTCGGGCTGGCTGAAGCCTGCGTGAGCAGTCTGCAGTGGTTGGCTCCCTTCTGGCTTGCTAGGCAGTTCCTATAAGCTGTTCCCTTTGTTTTTGCTTGCTTGTCTGTTTTACAGTGACAAATGCGATTGCAATACAGAAATTCAGGGACTGAAATGAAAAAGGAATGGGTCATTCTGGAGAAATTCAGACTGGTATTTTCTCCTTTCCATTTAAAAAAACCTAACAAAAATAAAATAAAAAAATAAGAAGTTAGTAGTACTGATACAACCCTCCTGCTGCTGTCGCCTTTGCTCAGTGACATCGGGGCATGCTGGCGCACACACACACACACAGGCAGCTCTCAGACACTCGGACTCAGAAAAGCGAGTTTAGAACCGAAGTGAGTCTTCGGAGGAGACTGAGGACAGGTCCCAGGGCTAGAAGCTTTTTCGTTGGATGGCACGAGCTCCGTCTTCTTCATATTCCTTTTTCGAAACCCACATTTTCTTAAAGGTGTCCAGTGAGGCCAGGATAGAGCCCCTGGGGAGAGACAGGCATGCGACGGGTTAGAGGAAAATGCGGGGGGCACTCTCATCATGCCTCTGCAGAGATGAACTGTTTCTATTGTGTGACACATCAGGAAGGTGCTGAGGCTCCCAGTCATCTGCAACAGAAACACTCTCCAGACATCCCTTCCTCTCCTGTTAGCCCAAATGTGCTGGCACACTACAGAGCCTGACACCAGCCACCCCGCCCCAACGACCTGCTGATGCTGCTCCAAACACCAGCTCTCGTCACACAGGACCTGGTCTCACTTTCTGGGATTATCAAGCTGAGTTTAGCTCTCCCGATCTGCAGCAAAGACATACACAAGAGGGAGAATGTACTTAGAGCCTCTGCCCTAAGGAATGTGCCACCTACAAGCTTGGACGTCAAGAGCGGCAAGACAAGGAAAATGAACAGGTCCTGCAGGAGACTTAAGGACAGAAAAGGCTAAGGGGGCCGGCAGCGCGGACGGAGTCAGCTCAGTAACCACACTGAGCAGCGCGCAGCTGAACGATGAAACCCTCCTGACACACAGCAGCAGAAGGGACAACAGTGAGAGCCAACAGGCTGCACCTCCCCAGCCCCCATCCCACAGCAAGACGTGTCACGGGGCAGTACATACCCAATCCACGTGGAATACAACCTCTCCTGCGGAGCTGATATCTGGGGGAGAGAGAGAGAACCAGTCAGTACCTTCCCAGTTCCAGCCTGCTCCCCTGGCACGCTGCCCCTGTTTCACTACAGCCGACAGCCAACAAACACAGGTATGATACCTCCCACCCAGCAGCCCCCCGCCAAAACAGCCACTGTGGTCCAGGATCCTGGACAGGGGTCGTGTTGTCAAGAGGAGCCACGTCCTCAGTGACCAAACCAAACAGATTTTCATCACAACAGCAAGCACTGTTGGGCTGTCTCAAGAAAGCCATTTCTGGTTTGAAGCAAACAGCAGCTGCACTCTCAGCATGGTTCTTTCAAGGGGGCAAAGGCCACAGAACAACACACAGAGTAAGTGATAACCACCAAAGGGATTGCTCCTACCCTTATTTTGACGTCCTTCGGAGCCAGTTTCTTGACTTCACTCAACAGCCTGTCACCAAAGCCTGAAAGAGACAGAAAATGTGCACTCTGAGCCCTTCGGCAAAATCCCAAGTTCCATCTACTAACAATGTGGACACGTCCTGTGCAGTCCTATTCAAACATCACACTCCAGGTCTCGCCAAGAGACCAGTCTGGAGAGGCACAGAACACAGCCCGTGAGACAATGGGACTCCGTCTCCCTCGGGCAGACCTCAAACACTGGCACAGCAGGCTCTAACCCTCAGCAGCAACTTGAGACAAGCAAACAAGATTTTTAGCTAGGACCACAGATGGGCCAGTTCCCTCCCCCTTCCCCGGGCATTTCTCCTGTGTCCAGCCCATTGGTACAGGGGAGCAGGGTTTGAACAGGAAGACCAGGACCTATCTGGAGATGTCCACCTGTGGAGAACAGGCTGACAGGTTCTGGCAGAGGGTGTCTGTAAGTCGATGGGGGCCAGCTGAGCCCTGAGGGAATGGGTAGAAAGCTTTCTGCACACGTGTAGCTGACACTTCATGCAGTACCAGGACTGCTGGACTTGCACACCAGAGACCTAAAGGAACCTCAGGAGATGCAAGATCCTTTTAGGGACCTAGTCTCAAATATCCTGAGCTACAGCAGCAGGGATGAACGCACCTATTCAGTCCGGACACAGGCAGAGTGATTGGAAAAAAAACAATAAAAGCCTTTCGGGCCCAGAAAGTGATGTACAAGGGCAGAGGTGTCTCGCCCACCCATAAGGGTATGACTAGAACTCAGACAATTAGACAGTAACCCGCCCTGAGTGAGCAGAGTTCCCACAGGACAAGTTGGGTGATCTAGGTTATCTTCCCAGTTTCAGATGAGAAGGAAGTAAGAGATCAGGTGTGTCCCAGCCTGCTGGAAGAGGAGAGGCAGGAACCTTTGAATAGCGTGGAGCCTCCAGACAGCACGATGTTGGAGAACAGCGTTCGCCTCAGGTCCATGTCTGATTTTTGAATGGCAAAAACGAGCACCTCGTGGAGTCCTTCACATTCCTCCCCTATCAGGTCTGGATGGAACAGGAGCTCTGGGGCTCGGAAACGCGCAGGGCCGATCTGCAAGGTGAGAAGTTAGCACAGAGGCGAAGAGAGTGCGGTGTGGCTCTGTTCACTGCCTACAGTTTGGACTTGTCTTAGGTGAAACTTCAGAGTAACGAAGTTTCCTGGACATTCACGCTGCATCACTAGGTCCCGAGTTAACTCCAGTTTGGTCTACTGCTCCTAGAAAAGCTGCTATTTCCATTTGGCAGATGAGAGAGATGAAGAAACTTGCTCAGCCCTGTACAGCAGGTCACTGGCAGAAAAGGGAGCAGATCCCCCCCTGGTGCTGGAGGCAAGACCTGTATTTCCCCTCCTTCAAACATTCTATAGAGGGCTCAGTCTTTTGAGGAGTATTCTTAACTCACTCTTCAAAGCAATTGTTTCTGCACCTCTAGCCAGGACAAAAGCCACATACAAACCCACTGCTGATTTTACAGGGAGCTGATTACTACCCACGCTCCATACCTGTCTGCACAAAAATTTGCTAGATCAGAGCCTGCACTCAAACAGCTCAGAGTCCCCGTGGTCATGCTGCATTCTTACCCAGGAATTCCAGTACAAGTTGTGAGGTTTCTAATAATGTTTTCTTCCCCTAAAAATTCTAGTGCCAAGTCAACAGCCTGGAATTAGTTCTGGTCTTTTAAAATTATCCCCTCCCACCTAACACCACATTAAATTTCCCATTGCTAGGCAGAAGGTTATTCTGGAAACCCCATGCTTCACATCAGGAAGCCTCTGAGAGTGGTCCTTACAAACCTCAATAGTGCTCCCGTCTGGCAGGTAGTACTGAGCCTTCTCGGTCTCCAGAGTCTCATCCTTCTGGGGGTTTATTGACAGGTAGCAGGCACGCTGCAGAGGAAACAAGAGTCAGGGAGTGGAAGATGAGAAGAGTAAACCCTAACGCCTCTGATAAAATACTTTTCTCGCTAATAATCAAAATCCATGTATCCCCTTGGGGAGGCCAATTTAAACAGTATTTCATGCTGGGGAAAAGACCTTATGGGTTCATAGTGGGTGAGATACCAATTCACGCTACAGCTCCAGATGATGATTAGAGACATCAAGCATGCTTACATCCCCTCTTGCTTCCAGCTCTCTCTTACTGCTTAGAAGTTACCTGCCTCTAGCACAAGTGGGTAACTATCCTGTGAGCACTTCCTGCCTACTGTAGGGCAAAGTAAAACACGCATCTGAAACACTTTTAGTGACATTAACCTTGTATAAAGGTGGGCTCAGGTAAACTTCCCAACAGATTAGGAGCATGAACAGTGTCCATTATTACATTTCAACAGGGTAAACAGTAACTAATAGCTAACAGCAAACATTTCTTAACATGATCCAAGCTGCTCACTTCCCATTGCCCACCTCCATTTTAAGTTACAGGAAACAAAATAATTTGACTTTTCAAACCCTGTATTTTCTATTCCACGGTAAGCTTTGCTATTCCAAATTGTTATCATTTGGGGATTAAAAAGAAAAAAAAAAAACACTATCTAAACAGAATCATAGAAATGTTCCGGTTGGAGGGAGTGTCTTGAGATCACCTAGTCCAACACCCACACTCAGGCAGTGTCAGCTAGAGCAGGCTGCCCAAAACCACGTCCAGTCACACCTGGAGTACCTCCACAGATGGAGGATCTACAAACCTCTCTGGGCAATCTGCTACAGCATTTAACAGCCCTCACAACAAACCAAGAAACAAGAGAACAATGTTTGCACTGAGGTAGGTATGAGTAAGGGTTCTCCTTGTAAGGTAACTTCTCCTGTAGACTTTTCAATGTCCCCAAATCTCCTTCCTCATTTTTTCCCCTTTAAAAAAAAAAAAAATTAATATCGAGTCAGACAGACTCCAACAGACCACAAGCAGCTTTTAGGACTGAGAAACTCTCATGTCCAGATTCTCAGCTTTCTGCTTGCCATTGTGCATTCAGGTTGCATATCCAAACTTCTTCTGAGGCAAGAAAGCTGCAAACACAAGTAGCCACACTCAACCCCTCAGATTTGCAAATCAAGTCACAAATGGCACCAGCATCAACAGAAATCTCACTGCAAGTTCCAGGCACATATATCCTAGAAATCTGCAACACTCGCCAGCTACAATTAATCTTAAAGCAAAAGGTGTAGGTTGGAAAGCGAGTATCAGGTTGTTTCCTCTCTTCTTCAGCAGTCTCACTGGGGAGGGGAGTCAGCAAGCAAAGCAGGACTTGACTCACTTTCCCCTGCTCTTTGTTTCCCTACGTGTACATAGTCCAGAGAAAAGACTGCACTGGTGCAAGACTTTGCACTTAACAGCCAGCACAATGCCTTTTAATAGTTTCATCAACCAAGCTGCAAAGGGAGCCTTGCCCATTTATGAAAAGTACAAGCGTATTTCTGAAGAGTACGAGCCTCTCGCTTTGTCCCATAAGGCCACTACAACTGCAGTGCAACTGATGCTTAGTACAAAACCGGCTTCTTCTGAAGCAAAAAGCTCTCCAGCAAACCTCTGATCACTAGCTCTTCTGATCCACACGTGTGCAGATACTGCAGCATCTCAGTTTTTTAATCCCATTCAGCAATCCACACTTGCAGAACAGAGAGGAGCTACTGGGTTAAAACCAACAACCCTGTGAAGTCTCCTGCTCTGGGCAACAGGCAAAAGCCATTCAGGTGTACATGCACTGCTTCTTCAGCACAGCTACCCTGAGCCATGGTCATGCAGAACAAGCATACTATTTCCATTATGGTCCTTCGCCGGTAGGTCACAGGCTCAAGAACAGCTCATTAACGCTCTGAAGCCCTGACACAGGCTGCTGACTCAGCCCAGGGTTATCTGTGGAAACTGTAGCTTGTGATGGGGGCTCACAGCACGGCAGCAACTGCCAGGCATCAGCACACAAGTCACAGCCAGCACCGATCTGAAGACTGACCCCGTGTACTGAAGGCATGGACATGCAGGTGGCCCCGAGCCACACACAGCCTCGCTGAAACCAGAGAGCAACCCAGCTGTGTGAGCACAGCGATGCCGCAGAGCTGCTGTGAGCAGGCACCAGCTCGGAGCTGCTACTCACTGTCCCACCTCAGTCCTCCTCTCTTGGCACACAACAGAAGCCACGGTAACTGCTTTGCTAGGGACCTTAACCATGCCCTTCCAAACTGCTGCACAGCTCTAAGGCCACTAAACACCCCAGACCCTATAAAGAGGGGAAGCTTTTGTGAACATGAACGCTGTGAGTGAATTTTTTCACGGAGTGGAGGGGGCGGGGAAAGCAACCTGCAGTATCCCACTTGTGATCCCTACCTGCCATGGATTTCACAGAGCCTTGCCCTGGAGGGTAAAGGAACACTAGTGAAAGATACCATCGTACCCTGAGAAACCACAGCACAGACAAAGGCAAAACAGACTCTGAACCACCAGCCTGTCTTTACCTCCATGTTAACAGCCCCTCAACAGGGATTAAATGCGACCTTGACTAAGTCTCCCAGAACACAGGATGGTTGAGGAATAAGGGACTTCTGGAGGTCACCTTGTCCACCTGCCTTCTTCAAGCAGGGTCTCCTAGAGCAAGTTGCCCAGGACCATGTCCACATGGCTTTTCAATATCACCAAGGATGGAGACTCCACAACTCTATGGACAACCTGTGCCAGTGTTTGATCACCCTCACAGTAAAAAAGTTTATGTTCAGGTGGAACCTCCTGTGCTTCAGTTTGTGCCTCTTGCCCTGTCAGTGGACACCACTGAAACTAGCCTGGCTCTGTTTTCTTTGCACCACCCCTTCAGACATTAATATACATCAATGAGATCCTTCCCAACCTTCTCTTCTCACAGCCCAACAGTCCAAGCTCTCTCAGCCTTTCCTCAAATGAGAGATGCTCCAGTCCTTTCATCATCTTAGTGGCCCTAGTCTCCCTCAGGTAGATAAAGGAATGAGGTGCAGAGCTAGGCAGGCTTGCACTTCGCATTAGAATTCATGAGTCACGACTTCCCTTCAGCAGAAATCCCTTCTTGGATAAACACAGAAACAGACAGTACATCACCTCCTTGATGGTCTTGACAATCTCAAACTCAGAAGTCGTGTGGAAGTCATAGCCTTCCTTCCGGAGATAGAGACGCAGGAAGCGTGAGACATCACGGCCAGCAATGTCAATCCGCATGATGGAGTGTGGCATGGCAAAGCCTTCATAGATGGGAACCGCGTGGGTAACGCCATCCCCGGAGTCCAGCACCACTCCTGTAGTCCTCCCAGTCGCGTAGCTAGCAAAGGGGCAAACAATCAAGTCAGAACAAGCAATTCAAAGTGACCCCAAGCAGCACACCCAGGCTCAACTCAGGGAGCAGAGATTTCAGAGGCACAGGGGCTAAAAAACACCGCCAAAACCTAGTTCTCATCATAGTTCAAATTCCTGTAAACTCTTTATTAGAGAAATTAAAATTAAGTTTCAGGTCTTGCTTGAGAAGGGGATAGCTCAGACATCAGTGTGGTCTTCCATGGTTTTTTTGTTTGGTTTGTGAAAAAATGGACTTCACAGCAACATTTCACAAGCACCAATCAAAGACAAAAGACACTTACAGGCTAAGCACAGCTTGCATGGAGATGAACAGTGCTGGCACATTGAAGGTCTCAAAAAACACCTCAGCAGCACGCTCTCTGTTCTTGCGAGGGTTTAGGGGTGCTTCCGTCAGCAGCACAGGATGCTGGTAAAAAAAAGAAGGAGCCATGCTGCAATAACTGGAAGGTAGCTAGATGTGTGTTTCTGAAAATTTCTGCTTATTTACTCACTTTAGCAACCACTGGTGCAAGAGGACAGGTAGAAGAGAACAATTTCAGCTACCGAGCTGTGTTAGACTGTAAATAACCTCTAGTAATTTGGGAGACCAGCAGGGTTCTGGTCTAGTTATGAAGAAGTATTAGGAAATCTACTCTGTGAGCAACCCTGCCCTGTGAAGAACGAACAAGATGACTCTCAGTGCCAGTCAGCCAGGGTCTGTGTATTTTGGCTAATCTAAAAGAGGGTGAAGGCATAAGGTCTTAGCACAAGCAGGCAGAAATATTCCTACTCCATTCATACAACCTATCATTCCCAGTCATTTAATAACTTTTTGGTCAGCTCCTTCCAGACCACAGGATTGTGCTTTTCTCCTTCCTTACTTCAAACAATGTCACTGCTGAGTAGATAATAAGCCTGATGCGCAGGAAAAACAGGAAAAGCCAGAAGCACTTGGCCTAGGACAGAATCATTACAGAGAATGTGAATAACAAATGCTGAAAGTCAGATTTTCAGTCAGGCCAGAACATTAGATCTGGGGAGGAATTGTGCTTGGACACTTCTTGTGCGGTATCTCCTGAGAGGTGAAAGAGCCTCATTTAACAACAGACACATTTAGAAAGAAGAGCAGAGGAAAAGTCCCAAATTTTTCCTGGAGTTCCAAGGCTCCTGGTGTTATACACACTGAGTGATGCCTGTGCCTTTACGTAATGAGGTATCTCACCTCCTCTGAGAATGTCTGAAGCTGGTCTTTCGAATACACATACTGCCAAATGCGCTCCATGTCGTTCCAGTCCTTCACTATGCCATGCTCCATCGGGTATCGGATCGAGAGGAGACCTCTGTGCTCCTGAGCAAAGAGAAAGCACAATAGAGCACACCTGTCAGACTCAAACTATCACATTTCTGAGCACTATGACTTTGATTTAACGTCAGACTCACTTATTTTCATTCCACTAAAAGACAACTTATCTCTAGCATATAGGGCAAAAACTGAACATTAATCACAAACATCTCTCCCAGAGAAGTATTCATGAGATTAAACAAGGCCTTTTTATACCAAGTAGGAAAGTCTGGCATTTGCAGAGCACATTCCATCCTAACACTTTTCAAGCCAACACACAGACACCTATCAAATGGTATCTTTGTTCTACCATCTTAGTCATGATATAAAACGTAACAGGGTGGTACTGGGGAATGTAGTTCGGAGGGCTCATGAGAAACGTGAGACCGTGCAACCACATGACAAAAGCAGGACCGTGGAAAGCAAGCTTCTTGCCCACACCAGGGAGATAAAAGGCAACAAAGTGGGGCCCATTTCTAAAGTTCACAGTCAAAAAGATGGGGATGTAACCGTACAGACCTAGAAGTAGCCCAGAAAAAAGGAGAAATATAGAAGGACTTGGGAAAAAGGTCTGTGGTCAGCAGGTTAGCACAAGAATTTCATGAAGCTTCCCACTCCACCTCGGACACACTTAACAGTGACAATCTATTCTGCTACTCAGATCTACATGCTGACACCAAGGAGCCACAGCCCTTTTAAGGACAACTGCTACAGCTCCTCCTTACAGCCGCATACTGAGATAGATGGACAAGTACAGTACACAGGTTTTCTTACCTCGGCCTTTGGACCAATGAAGATGTCCCCTTCTAAAGCACCAGCCATAACACGAACGTGCTTTGGTCTGCCCACACTAGAACAGAGGCAAGAGTATAAATCCTTCTAGAGAGAGCTCAGATGCACCCAAGAATTAATTACTTTGTGTTCCTCTCTGTCCTAACCACTACTTTCTGAAGCGATGGGCAAGTCTAGGGCCACTACCAGGTGCAGACAAACCCAGGTTTGCTCTGAGTTAATCTCAGAACCAGAGGTGAAGGGAACAGACTGTGGACAGTTTGGAATTGGCAGGACATAAGCCAGCTGAGTCTGGCTGCACTTTCCCTGACGATTCAGGACTTATTTGTTCCAACAGTGCCTGTGGTGAACATGGCTACACTGAGCAATGTGGTCTGAGCTGACAGATCCGCATGGGGCTGCCTGACCTTAGGTAGGCTTCTCAGATCAGACATTTATAGTCTCATATCCCACCCCACCATACAGAACACATTGCTCAGAACACAAATGTACTCATTAAAAACCCACCCCATCGAAAACAAAAGCCAGTGACTATTCAGAGTTCCTGATCCAGTAGTCCTCCTCCCAGTAAAACTCAGAAAACTTCCAAGGACATTTGGCAGGAATCAAGACATCAGACCACACACCAAAGAAATACAGAGGTTTTCACACCTCTCATCCCAACTTCGTCTTCTTCCCAGTCCTTCTCCTCATGTCTCAAGACTAAAAGATCCTACTGCTTTGGTTGGGTGATGAGCCTGACAAAGTGATAGGTCACCTTTTATTGCACATCCCTCCCAGAAAATCTCAAAGTACTTAATAGCAGAGATCTCTTCTTCCTGATGCTTCTGTGCAGCAGACACAAAAAGAGTAACTCATATCTCCAGTTACAAAATTAGACCATTCTTTCCCTCTATGTATCAAGGAATTGGTACATGGCACTAAGAACTTACCAAGACCAGCAGAATACTTACTAGTTTGGAAAGCAGTATTTCGGTATTTGATCACCTGCAAAACCTGCCTTAATCACACCTGAACCCTGTGGGAGGAACAGATAAATACATGAGCTTATCATTTGTTCAGTCACCTTCGCAAGTTTTAAAGGAGTAGCAAAGTACATCAGCACTGCCAGCTCCTCTCCTTTTCACTAGGAATAAAGCTCCCCACGGACCATTCTCCAGGCAGGGCTGGGGATGGGAAGGTGCAAGCAGGCCAGCTTGGCCACTAGAGAGGAGAAACCAGCACCCTCCCCGGCAGCGACATATCATGCACGGCACAAACACCCAGAGCATCCTGGTGCTGCTCTGCGTACACAGCCAAACACCGCTCTGTACAGACAAGTATTTTTCTACGTAGTGCTATTGCTGGGGATGCAGGAGGCTAAATCCAAGCTCTGCAGTTTTCTATCGATCTTAAATACTCTCTGGGTGGAGGAGAGCACTCCAGAAAGCTGAGCAAGAGCACCTGAACCCTGTCAGCTTCAGGGGCCACTGCTAAATGGGGGAGGATGAAGGCTGTAGGCCTCTCGGAAGCAGCAGATTTGGAAAGGATGGAGGGAGGGTGGATAAACTCAGAGAAGGGAGTGAAACCTGTGAAACAGGTTGGAGAGGAGACTAGGGGAAAAAAGATCAGGTGGTGGATAAACTGGCTAACGCTAAGGAGGCAAGTCACAGAAATGTGGTCAGAAAAGACACTGGAAACGAATCCAGACTGGGGTCTGGAATGAACAAAAGTGCCAGTCAGACAGCAAGGGGAAGGACTGGAGGCAGGAAGAGTAGCTGACAGGATAGGGCTTGTTTAGAAGGGACAAGGAAGAAGCGATTAGGTATGGCAGTCAGAAAGGCACAAATCCAAAAAGCCTTCTGCAGCATTCAAAGCAGCACAAGCAACAAACACAGAGCGAGTAAAGCCTAAAGCCAGCCGCAGGGAGGCCCTGGCAGGGAGTCAGTGCCGGGCATCTGGCCGCACAGCTCCCATCCCCGTCAGTATCATCCAGAGGCATCCTGGGAACCCCATCATCAACTTGGATCTGTGCTGACTCCTTCCCCTCCTCCATTTCCTCTCCCTGCACGAGGGAATGACATCTTGAAACAATGAGCAGCTTGCAGGAGTACCCAAGTTTTGCTAAGAAGCGGATTTTCGCAGGACCTCCTTGGATAAGCCGTTTCACTGCTAATCCCAGACTACCATGGGAGCAAGCTCTTCCACAGAAAGAGAAGCAGCTCCACTTTATCGCGTACTCGGAGCAAAGCATGTGAGTTTGCACTGAAACCTGTAACCTGCGAAGTGCCTGTTCACTCTCAAGGGCTCTGCAGCAGGACTGCTCTGTTTCTGAGGCCAAAAAGACATTTTGGCTGCCCCAGAGCATTTTAAAACTAGCAGTGATGCAGGTCTTCCACCGCTTTCCCCTTCCCACCACCTCTGTGTGGGTCAGCATCACCGCTTTCACTCGGGGGCTGAGGCCAAATGAATTGCTCAGGGCTCTGCCAGACAAGCTCTGGCTGCAGCGGTTTCTGATGGTGCCGTCCCAGCAGCCTGCCCTGTTCCAGTGCCAGAGGTTACCAGTCAGAGCAGGCTCACAAGAAAGGAATGCGGGGCGGCCCCAGCCTCGCCAGCTCACAGTCCATTGCATTATTCCCAAGCTACTTTCATCAGCAGTTTCAGCTGGGGTGCCAGGCTTTGCACAGAGCATGTGCTCTGCCACCGGGGCCAGGGCACTCCTGCCTTAAAACTGCCATAGTCAGATTTGCCAGGATGCATCTGTAAGAGACGAGTATCAGGAACAGTCTGAAAACCAGACCTAGCTAGTTATAAAAGACAGATCACTCGAATCCTCATGCCCTGACAAACGCCTGCAGCCAGGCTGGCTGAAGCAGCACACCCAGGCTGGCACCGGGGCAGGACTACGACTGCTCCTTCCCGGCAAGGGGGACTCGGCTCCAGCTGCATTCCAAGGTCTGCACTAACAGGTACTGGTGTGACAAAGTGGCCTGTGAAGTGTTAAAAAGACTTTCCTGTAGACAGACTCTTTTCTGGCTATTTGCTTCAAAGCGAAGCAAGGAATAAAACAAAACCACTATTTTGATTTTCCTTATCATAGCTTATAAACAACTCTATACCTGGGAAATAATACCATCCTTTGTCAAACCTTATAGCAAAAAAGTTGAATCAAAAGCAGTAACATAACCACATCAGAATATTGCACTTATTCAATATTTTATGCAAGATAATGACTGATCTTGCTGCCAACATAGTCTGCCGCTGGGAAGTGGTTTCAGGAGAACAACGATGCTCCTATTTTAACGCAAAGATCAAAACTTCCTTATGCCAGGCCAGAAATTACCCAGCGAGACCTGGTGAGATTCCCAGCAAGCTATGCATTTTAACTTTGAACTTCAATATGTAAATCTTAACCAAATGTGTCGGTAGTTCAGAACTCCTAGCTGGAGTCAAAGACAAATGACTGTTTTGAATGTGCCGGCAGGACGGGACTGGAGCGCAGTTGTGCTTCCAGTGCCTGGGAGTGAACCAAGCACAGCTGTTTGCTATCTCCGCACTACAAAGACCTGACAGCACCTTCTGACCTATTCAATTTTTCTTGAAAACATTTTACTTCTTTGAAGATGTGTGCACTGAGTAAATCTATTTATTACAGACCAGTCTGAGACTCCTATACAATGAGAGGAAAAGGTTTAAATTTTGAAATAACCCTAGCTGATTCATAAGGTTTAAAGTAAAGGCCTGTTTTTTCATCTTTGTTTCAAATACGAAAAAAAAAAGCAAGCATTCTCCCTTCTGTTATTAAAACTTTAAAGAATTTGAAAATGAACATCCTTCCACCAGTAACTAACCTGGGTGGGCTTTCATTCCATTTTGTTTTTTTGTTTGTTTGTTTGTGGGGTTTTTTGTTGTAGTTGGGTTTGGTTTTGTTCTTTGTTTTTTAAATCTGAGCTAAAGAATAAAAGAAGAAAGAAAAACTACATGTCAAATGTAAAGGTCAAGGAAGATAATCTCATGGAAAATTCTCATGAGTACCTTGAGGTAACTGAACATGCCTCTTATGCTAGCTCTGCAGCTAGTCAGTTATTGATTCATTCATCTTCACACATTCAGGACTCAAATTTAAACGGAAATTACCAAGAGACTCAATCTGCCATGTAGCACTTTTTATGGAGAGCACACAATTCATATTGTTGTAAAACTGTTTCATTAGATACACATTTTACAAGATCAAGAACAAACCAAAGACACAACGGCCCTTAGCTGTTTAAAATGCCACCACCTAGACTACAAAGCCAAATTTTACGCTCTTTTATGTAAACAGAGACAATTCCATGGAGTTCAAGGAATTTGCACTTGCTTAGGCCACAGCTGAACTACGCTGTTTGTTTACATGTGCATTACATTCATCAGGGCTCCCAGACCACTTATTTCAGAGAGAACTTCTTGGAGTGCAAGATGGGAACACAATTCTTTTAAAAATGACTTACTGGACAATGAGGAGTATTAAAGGTTGTTCTGAGGTACAGCTCCAGCCTCTCCCTGTACATTACAAAGCTCTCCCTGCTGAAAACTGAAGCTGAGCGCATTGTTTGGCAAGAGAAAAAACCTCCTTGTTGAGTTTTTAGCTACATGCACACCTTACTGTCCTTCTGGAACACCTCGAGATACTAAAGCAGGTCTGGGACTGGGAGGCTCTGGCTTGTTCACCAGCTCAGTATCTCATTTCACCCTCCCATACACACGCATACATGAGACGGGATAACATTCAGCTTTGAAAAGCTGCCTGCAGCTCTCTGAGGAAAAGCAGCAATGAGGCAGCAGGAACAGCGCTACCTGCTCCGTGCAGCTCCACTTCCCATCCTGCCTGAACTCAGAAGAGTACCAAAAATGCAGCATCACCACAAGGCTCCTCAGCTGACAGCCTGCCAGTGTTAAAGGCAGATGTCACAACAACTGCTTCATTCTATGTCTTGTACAGGGACGGGAAGGGAGGGAACTCATTTATCAGAGAGGCAAGAAGAAGAATTAGCTTTTATAGGACCAGCTGACAAAACCAGAAAAGAGTCAGTTGCTGGCACATGAGCCCTTCTTAAGGTCTGAAGCAGGGGCAGCAATCACTGTGCTAAATAACAAAAGGACATGCTGAAATTAGATGTAGGGTGGTATTATATGACTATAGCACAAGAAACCTCCTCACAATACCAGAGTGCTTGGAAATAACTTTAATGGTTAGCTAATCTCTCAACACCACAGCAGGGTCAGTGCTATTCCAGTCATTTCTGAGAACAATCAACCTAACTTATTCTTTAATGCCTCCAATAAAGATGATAACATGTTTTTCTCCACATAGTCAATTCTACCGCTTAATCTCCCCTTCCATTACATATTTTCCTTCACTGTCTAACCTAAATATTTCTGCTGTGATTCCAGAGGACGAAACAAAACTAAAACTGTATCAGAGAGCTCAAGTTGTAGAGAGGACATTGGGATCAATAATAAAGAAGAGGTCAGAAGTATAACTGGCTTGATCTGAGAAGACCTACAGTCATCCATCTTATGGGCAAAAAGCGCAATAGGTTGAGAAGTGCTAGGCTAGCAAGTCCACATGTCATACGGCAAAAAGATTCAGCAGAAACTAAGATTATGGAGAAAGAAGGGAGCACAACACTGAGTCTCTGAAACAAAATCTGAATCACTGGCAGTAGAGGTCAGAAGGGAGGAGCACGAACTTGGGACTCACTACACCGAAGGAGGCTGCTTCTGAGATGCCCTCCCACCTCTTCCTGGACAGTCCTTTCTCTTGGGAAGACAGCACGGATGGGACTCATCCGAACCGGACCCAGAAGTGCCTCACCAAGGCACACGATCACTCTCATTCATCTTCAGCTGCGCTGTTGCCCAGGCGGGCTGAAGGTCCGCTTTGAGCTCATGAGCAGCATTATCAGCCAGGAGCAGCCATCTGCGGCATCACACCCCGCTCCCAAATTGCAGCTGATGCAACCCGTGCTGGGAGCGGCTCCTTCAGCAGCTCTGCCTCCCGCGGGCTCCGCTGTGGGAACGGGCACCTTGGCTGCGGGCGCCGGGCTGGTGGTGCTGGCAGGAGGCGGCTGGTGCTGGGGGTGGCCGTCCCCCTCTCGCCGGGCCTGCGGCGGGGGGATGGCTGCGGGCAGCCCCTCCACATGAAGCAGGCAGCCCCTCCACATGAAGCAGGCAGCCCCAGGGCATGCTGGGAGTCCGGCCAAGCCGAGCCCACCGGCCCCCATTGTCCCCCCGGAACAAAGAGGAATGAGGCGGGGGTGCAGTCCCGCCTGACGGACAGCTCAAGCAGCCAATGAGTACAGGTGCTCTCCGCGAGGGTGGGGCGGGAGGAGCCCCCCTTCGGCAGGTAACGGTGGGCTGCCTCCGCTGACTGACAGCCGCCGCGGCCAATGGGGTCACTCCGCCCCTCTCAGCCGGCAGCCACCTCGGCGGCGGCGGCGGCCACCGCCCCCCACCAGCGAGGGGCAGCGACCCTCCGCCAGGTGACAGGCAGACATCTCAGCCAATCACGGCGCGCCGAACGCCGGCGGCCCCGCCCCAGCGGCGGCCTGCGAGGACGCAGCGTACGGCGCCGTATGAAGGCCCGAGGCGGTAGCCAGGCTGGCGAGGGGGGGGACAGCGGGCGGGGCGCGGCCGTCCCCGATGACAAAGGGATTGCGGCCCGCGGGCCCTTCGCGCCCTCCCAGCTCCCGGGACGCGCGGCCGCCCGCACTCACGTTGTCTATCACGACAGGCTGGTTCGCTATCACGTCGTAGGACTCCATGGTGAGGACCCGCCGCAGCCACCCGTCAGGGAGCAACAGCCCAGCCCTCGGCGGCGCATGCGCAGAACAGCGGCGCCGAGCTGCCTGGGTGATGTATTCCTCCGGCCGCGGTGCCTGCCGGGAAGTGTAGTCTGGGCCCCGCGCGGCGCCCGACGGGAAGGCGCGCCTGGAGCGGGGCATGCCGGGAGATGTAGTTCTGCGAGAGGGGACTGCGTCGGCGGTACCCACGGTCCGGGAACCGCCTTGTCGGCGTGACACTGGGGGTAGCTGCCTGTGCACCTCCGCCAAAAAAGCACTGGGTTTCATTCGGCTGCCTTCCAGCTAACAAGATTTCCCTCCCCTCATTTTTCTAATAGGAAAAGAGAAAAAACCCGATGGCGTGGCCTTCTGCAGAGGGGATCTGTCAGGGACGAAGGCGCTTCGCCGTCCCGTCGTCTGGTGGGCTCACCTCCGCGAGCCACTGGTCTTCAAGCAGCCGCTCTCGCCCAGTGTGACCCGGTCTCTCGAGGCACAGCAGCCAGAAAAGCAGCGTCGGTACAAAGAATGCACACAGCATGCATCCTGGTGCTAAACAACCTGTTCCCTGTCGTTTTCCACTTGCTACGTGTTCTAAAAGCAGTCTGAGTAACTGGGGACTGACACAGATGCTAAAATTGTATGTTTACTTGAAACTCTGAGCAACAACACTGGGTCCTGAAATCAGGTAAAACGAACTTTGAAATCAGGTAAAACAAACTTTGCCACCGGTAAATGCTTACGGAGGCTGATTCAGACCTCGCCTGTCTCATCCCGCGTCTTTCATGCGGACACTGGGACTCTTCTCCTGTAGTTTCTGCCCTTAGCCCAAGCAGACAGTCTCGTCTTAGGTATTTAGTGATTTTCATCATGTGCCTAGTGTAAAAGGGGGGGGGGGTTGTACGACAGGATGCAGGGGTTTAAATTATTTCAAGACCAGTGTTGTATCACCTCAGCAAACACCAGGAGAGACTCGTTATGTGTGTATCAAGCCAACACAGCGTTTCATACATGACTCTGTCACATTGACCTTCTCAGCTGACTGTAATTGACCTCTCAGGTGGGTGTCACAAAACGTAGTGTCACAGTAAGGGGACAAGCGAAATATCGCTTGTTGTGGGAAGCAGTGATTCACGAGAACGCCAGCTGCTCGCCTGCTTTCGCAGCGGATAGTCGTTTGTTTGCCTGCTTGCCAGCTTCTTGACTAGATGTGATCTCCTAAAAGCTATGTTGTAAACACTGATTTTTGAATAAACTCTCAGCTATTTAAGTGAGAAATGTGACAAGCAGGAGCACTCCTCCTATCCTCTCAGTGCTCTGTAGCTCATTTTTTATCTGTGCTGATTAAAACCCAGGACACTGCTCTAGCAAAGACGTACAGGACTACTGAACGCACACTGGCTCACACACACATACCAGGCCTTCCAGGAGGGCTGCAGATGTAGCTGCAACCCAGGAATGAGCCAGATCTTCAGTGGGGTCAGCAGGCAGGCTAAGATCCTCCATCAGACAGCCCTTGAACTTCACCCACTTCGCACTGTGTCACCGCTGCCTCTGAGGTACCTGCAGATACACGAAGGTGCATGGGGAGAACAAAGGCGCCGTGGGGGCTGGAGAGGGGATAAAGAGAGCAGTAACCAAGCCGTAAGAGCGGTAGTGAAGTAAATCAGGCTGTTAGCTGGCCGTGTCTCGGGGCACAGCCATGGTCCCGCAGAACCCCAGGGTTAGAGACGAGAGCTGAGCCTCCCCCCAGCCCCCTGTCCCGGGCCCTGCCGCCCGGGCAGGCGAACTCCAACCGAAGCAGCTCCTCAGCGGCTGCAGTCCACAGCCCCGCTTCTCCCGGTGAGGCGGGCGCCGGCCGGAGCGTCGAAGCTGGGGGCGGCTGCGGCCGGGGGAGCAGCCCCGGGAGGGACCTGCCCTGCTGTGAGTCCCCCGGGCCGCGGAAGGCGCCGGCCAGGCCCCCCCCCCCCCGGCCTCCGGCCCTCCGCGGAGCCTCTCCCCGCTCCCTACCGCCGGGCGACCCCTGAGGCTGGGACCCCTCCTCTTCCTCCAGGCCCACCCCGGTGCCGGTAACCTCCTGACCCCCTCACGCCCACGGCACCCCCCCTCTCCATCCCCGGGACCCCCCCCCCCCCCCGGCAGCTCCGCACCGCGGCCCCGCCCCTCGCTGTGCCCCGGCGCCGCCGCTAGAGGGCGCGCTCACGGCGCGGCACGGAGGGGGGAGGGAAGAGGCGCGGTCGGTCCTCCGCGCCGCGCGGCGCCATTGGCGGAGACGCCGTGTCACTCACCGTCTCCGGGGCAGCTGGGCCCGCCCCCTCCTCCCGCAGCGTCGCGCCGTGCAGCGCCGCTTGGGCCGGGCTGGGCCGGGAGCGGAGCAGGCCGCGCCGGGACGGGACGGTGACCGGACCAGCCGTCCCCGCCGCCGGGACATGGAGGGCGTGCGGCCTGGCGGGGGTCCCCCCGCGGGCGGGCCGGGTTCAGGCTCGGGGTCCGGCTCCGGCTCCTTCCCGTCTCTCTTCCCGCCGGGGCTGCACGGTATCTACGGCGAGTGCCGCCGCCTCTACCCCGACCAGCCCAACCCGCTCCAGGTCACCGCCATCCTCAAGTACTGGTGAGGCGGCCGGGGCTGCGGCCTGGAGGGGGCCGGGGGCCTTGTGTGGGGCCAGGGGGGAGCAGTGGGGCCCGGGGGCCTCGTGTGGGAGGAGGAGGAGTGGGGTTGGGGGAGGCTCGGGGGCTGCAGTGGGGCTGGGGTCGCCACGTGGGCTGGAGGGGGGAGGCAGCAATGGGAGAGGGCCGGGGGGCTGCGTGCTGAGTTTGGGGAGAGGTGCGAGAGGTTTGGGGGGTGCGGTGGGGTTGGGGATGCGGTTGGGTGCCTGGGATGTGTATTTGGGGGGGTTTCCTGAGGAGGATGCACTGGGAACAGGAGGAACGGTGTAGGGGGGGGAAGCGCTGAGGACAGGAGAGTGTTTTGGGGGTTTCTGGGGTGATTTGGAGTGTCCCTAAGTGAGGAGGGGCTGGTGAGGGCCTTGGCATGGGCAGGTCATGGGAAAAGGGAGTGTGTGTGTTAGTGGGGGGGCCCCCATGGAGGGGGGGGGGGAGTGGGCTGGAGTTTCACCTCCTGAACAGGACGTACAAGCTCTGTCTTCTGGCCTGGACTCTGGGGTTCGAGTACAGCTGATGCTGACCGTAATGAACCTGTGTTCCAGCCTCCAAGCTGGATGCGTGCCATGTGCGTACCCGTGAAACCCACAGGGCAGAGCCGGCGTCTCTCGCCCTTGTGTAGCCATGTGTTATCGCAGACTGCGAATCTGCTGCTTCCTATCTCTGCTGACACAGTGTCTGACACCAGTAACAGCAGTCGTTTATGTGGGAGAGTGGCATGAAGGAAGTACTTGGATGTTTAGCTATCAGGATAAGTGTCTAGCCCTGTGTGAAGCAGAGTTCCTTTTGCTTTTTGCTGTTGCTTTTCTGCTCAGACCCCTCTTCTGGGCCTAAGAAACACCATCAGGTCACCCCTGGGTGTTTGATGGACCTGACATGGACCAGTCCCCACTCCAGCACTTGGAAAAAGTAGAGTAAACGCTCAGCTTCTTTCCTTACAGTTCATTTTAACCTGTATGTCTTCATCTAGTTGAGTCCTGAGCAGCAGCAGGGTAACATCCTCCCTGTGTTCTGCTCTGACAGCCAAGCTATTGCTGTTGTTTTCCGAAGAAGTATTGTTTTTTGTGCGCTTCTAGCAAGACATGTGTCTGTTAGCCCTTATTGCTTAGGCGTTTTTCATACTTAAACTGATGCAGTGGGGCGGGAAAAGATGTTGCAAAACAGACCTCAAAAGAAGAACAATTTCTTAATCATCTGTGTGGGTCAGTACAGTGGTACTTTGGTGATGGTCTGATCAGTGGTTTTTTACACCTGTTTCTAATCTTAGACATTCAAGCTTGATGAGCTTCCAGTCACCTTGATTTGGGAGTCAGCATTTCTTTTCTGTCAACAACTTAACAAAATACTGACTACAGTGATGTAAGATTTGTGTCAGATGGAGGGAGATTTAGGTCTATAATGGAGGATGGCAGAGACCCTTGTTTGGGAAGAAACCTTGCTGCTGCTTTGCTTAAAGGTTTGGTTAGGGCTTCACTGCAATTAGAGCTCAAACACTAGAAAAAGTGATATTGGCAGTGATGGTTGGTTGCAAGCCAGAAGTAAGGTGAAGGCCTGTTTATCCTGGCATTTTCTGCTTAATGGTTCTTCTGACTGTCAGCTCAGCCAGCAGCAAGAGCTGAGAGCTTCTCTTGTGGAAGTTGGAGGTGAGCTTCCTACCGCTGTCCTGTGCAGGAATTTCTTGTGCAAGGTCTAGCCTGTGTCTATGCTGCAGGTACTTGCTCGCCCTTGGATAGCAAAGTTGGCAAAATTTGGAGGCTGGTTTTGTTTGGTAGAATGACTTCTGCCACCGCTTACTCTCCGCTAGTCTGTACTCCTCTGCCTGGGCTGCCAGCTATTAGTTGGTATACATTAGAAGAGGAAATTGCTGAACAAAGTTCCCTGCCTTAGGAGAAATATTGTAACACTAATCAGCTTTTAATTATACGTATCAGTTTCTCTATGGTTAACAGCAATTTTTTTCTGTTGTTCAGGGAGCTGAAATTATATTCTTGGGCTTGCACGGCAGAGCAGATCCTGGCTTCGTAATGTTGGAGAATCTGAAGAATCGCGTACCTATTAAATGAAGGGGTTTAGCTGTGTGGGTTGTTTCATGGAACTAGTCTTTTTTTAAATGCTATTTGCATATCTTGGGAGAGAGTTCGTGAGTCGGAACTTCTTGGAAGAGTTCCTGGCTATATTTAGAAAGGCCACGCGCTGAGAAGGGGTTTGTCTCTGTTGATATCCGATATCCGCTTTTATTTTTAAAATGTGGTTGAGTATCTCTAAGTGAAATATCTTGATGCGTAGAATTGCTGGTGAAAAAGTAAATCTGTACGTTCCTTTGTGGTAGGTTCTGAGATAGGCAGAATTCAGGCTGGACTGTTGGTCTTTCAGCACCTGTCTTGAATTTAGGCCATGTACTCAAAAACCAGTACGCTGACCTGTGGTCTGCAGCTGCTCGGGGATCACAGGCTACTTCTCTAGGGTTGTCAAAAAGTAGCTGTGAAAAGCAGTCCTGTTGTCAGCTGCTGGGAAGCGACTACAAACAGTCCACTAAGGACTTTTTGGGGTGTATGTATTGGGAATTTTCCAATTTTTTTCCCATTGTGGAGCTGTTTCATCTCTGCCCACTTTGGGTTTCTCCTTCCGCAGAAACTTCAGAGCGCTCTTAACAGCAGTCAGAAGAAGACTCGATGCAGATGCAAATACCGGGTTTCCCCCGAGGCTGCCCTTCTCGCTCCTGAATGAGCTCCATGAATAGAGAATGTAACAAATTTGTACTGTACCTCTGGCTTTGAAGTTGGGCTCTTCCTAATAAAATCCTCCAACGCTTCCAGCTCTTTGTGTGAACGCGTGTACTGATGTGTAGATTGTGATACGAGGTCGAACCCTGCAACAGCGGCTGTGGGTGGGAGGATGTACCACAGCAGGCATTAGCGGAGCTCAACTAGTTAGCGTAGCAGTGAAACCTGCCACCGAAACTGGATAAATATCTGTGCTGACTAGCCTTTGCCGAGCATTATTGCTGTGGGTATGTTACTAGCTGTGCTCCAGGTCGCTGGTTTAAAGCTAGTGCTGGATGCTTCTGCAGTCGCAGTGGTTTCGGAATAGGTGTATGGCTTGGATGTGTATTTTTAAAATTTTATCAGTCACCGCTGCAAGCTTTTTGTCTGAGTCTCTTCCAAGCCTACCGAATTTCTCAGGGAGTAAAGACGGTCTGTCTGGATTGTCGTGCAGCGTGTAAGCCGGTGGGTAGCTAACTCTGGCCAGGGCTGCTCCAGACAGGACAGAGCTTGGCTCTCTGGTGCTCTGGGTCCCCGGAGAGGCTTGGCCTTTAGGGAGAAGCATGGATCTGCTGGCAGGAGCAAGGGAGAGGTGTCTGGCTCGCCTGGTGCAGTCTAGGCAGGACTTGCTTCCTGTCTGTATCAGACCTGATGAACGCCATTGAGTAGCCCTGGGAGGAGCGTGCTCATGGATCAGTCCCTGCCCCGAAAAAGGGCAGTCTGAGGGTTTGTCTTGTGTGTTGTCAGTGCCTGTGTCAGCAGTGTTGCAGCACAGATCATTTGACATTTAAAGGGTTGTTAAACCTGGTTTAGAAGCAGGTTTTGCGCATGTGGGAGATGCTTGTTGCTTAGCAGGTGGAGGTGTTTTCTGTTCACGGCAAATCCTACACATCTACTCTGACCTCTTGCTAATCTCTCACACTCCTTTGCTGGTCAGCGTATTGATCTCCCTCGCTCTGGAGTCTCCCCAGTCTGGTAATAATTGTGCATGGCTGCTGCTGCTCACTGCCGATCCTCAGGGGAGAGTGACTGTCCTGGCTGAAATTGCTGCTACCTGGCCGCTTCCATCACGGATCTGGGAGTTACTGCTGTGGGGAGCCTGAGCGCTGGCCGGGGCATCGGTGCCACGCTCTGGATGGGTACCTGTGACGGACATCTTGGACAGCCTCCAGCACAACCTGGTGCCGGTGAGGAGGAATGGAAAGGCAGGTGGAGATGTAGTGTGTCGGGGAGACTTGTTTCTGAGTGTTTCAGTCTGTCGCTACATTTTGAGAACGGGTTTTCCCAGGCTGCCACTGGGGATCAAACCCTGCTTCATCCCAGGCTCTAACATGCGTTGCCCGTGCTCGCTCACCAGTTTGCTTTTGCACCAGAAGGATGATGCCTGTTGTACGAGAAGGCAGTGCAATTCTGACTTAGCCCTTGCCGATGGACCTCAGTGCCATTACCAGGGTGGGATGCTCACCCGCTCTGTCCTGCCCTGGTATCCTGGGCTGCATCCTTGAGCGACCTGCTGGGAAGCTGGAGCTGGCCTGGAGTCACCGTGGTGGCCTTACGTGGCTTGGAAGGAGAGAAGCTGTCCTAGGGAAAGTCACTCATGTTGGATACCCTGTCTGCTTTTTTTTTTTCCCCTGCAGCAGCAGGAGGGAGGCAGCATGGCACACTTGTGTAGAGTGCCCACAGGCCTTTCCATACAACAAGCGGATGTATTACTTTGTGCAGGCTAGGTGATGTTGGGCAGAGGATTTCAAACTGTGTCACTGTCACTGGAAATCTGCGCAGAGCGTGTAGGTGCCTTTTGGAAACAAGAGAGCTGCTCTCATGGCCTTTCCTGGCGCCGTCCTCCCTGCAGGTGATAAACCCGGGGAGTCCCGTGTGCATGAACTCTCCTTGGAGCCCACCCTGGAAAGCACCTTCTTGCAGGTGCTTTGCGTGTCAGCTCGACCGGGCGCTGGCCTCTCGCCAGGCCCGTGAGCTACCAGCAAGGGCTGGATTCAGCTGTCCGGCCATGGTGACTGCTTCTCTGGACAATCTCCTGTGGAGATGCCCAGGTGCTGCGGCAGTGTGGTGAGGCGGATGCAGAATTGCGAAGTGACTTCTTAGCACTGCTGTTCCGCAATGCCAGCTACCCCAGCTCTGAAAAACCCTGTCTTCTCACGAGTCTCTCCTAAATGAACTTCAAGAAATTGCTGTACTCGACGAGTGTGATCTAGGGGTAATTGTGCAAGCTCAGGGTTAAACCTCTTCTGCACTGATAGCCTGTCTTCTGAAGCCAGGTGGGTGTAACTGCCTTTACTACCAGCAGCCTGGTTGCACTCATGCCTGAGGATTGAAACGCTCCTCAGCGTTTCCTCTGTGCTGCTAGATGGGACTCTGAGAAGGGTGCTGGCCTTAAGTGGGGTAACTGCAATTAAGCTTTGCTGTTTGATCGTACCAGAGCTTCCTTGGTAGGGCAAGGTACGGATCTCCGCACGTGAAACACAAACACTTGCAGGAGGCCTGGCGCAGGGGTAGTGGAGGGTGCTGCACGAGGCTGGCGAGCAGGCTAGATGCTGAGAAAGTATCTCTTGCCAAGCCTGCCAGTGTTTGATACACCGCAGCGGTACTTTAATCAAGGAACAAAACTGAGGTGCTCAAGTGCTTTTTGTGGAGCGGTTGTAATGATGATACACAAACCCTCAGGGCTAGCGAGGGAAGCACAGGCGTGCCCTGCAACCAGCAACTGATAGAGTCAGGATCTGAACAGATGATGCAGATGAGGAGAATTGGTGTGCAAGAAGTGGTTTGAATGAAGGGGGTCGTCCTAGTTTGGAATTTCTTGTTTGGAGCAGTTGTGAGTATTTTAAAAAGAAAAAGTGAATTGGAGGCAGGGAGCAGTTAAACAGCTGCTCACGCTATTCCATAAGTGCTTGTGTTAGGTGGTTTTATGTCTTGTCTCTTCTTGCTTGCTTCTACCTGTGTGTTTCTGATTGACGGGGTGAACAGTGAGCAAAACAGCCTAGCACGTTCCTGCTTTTGGTGGGGAGCTGCGCAGCGGCAAGCCGCAGGAGTGTGCCGTGGTCTCTGCTGGCACACCGGCCTGGCTGCTGACTGCCTTGTGATGGAATGGGGGCTGCAGCTTAATGTGGTCTGGCTGTGCTGCATTGACTTAAGTAATGTTCTTTGAAGGAACCTGTTCTGAATGGGTGAATTCGCACCTCGAAAACTGTGTCCAGCTTTGGGCCCCTCACTACAAGAAGGACATAGAGGTGCTGGAGCGTGTCCAGGGAAGGGCAACGAGGCTGGTGAGTGGTCTAGAGAACAAGTCTTAGGAGGAGTGACTGAGGGAGCTGGGGTTGTTTAGTCTGGAGAAGAGGAGGCTGAGGGGAGACCTTATTGCTCCCTACAACTACCTGAAAGGAGGTTGTAGTGAGGTGTGTGTTGGTCTCTTCTCCCAAGTAACAAGCGATAGGAGAAGAGGAAATGGCCTCAAGTTGCGTCGGAGAGGTTTAGATTGGAGATGAGGAAAATTTTCTTTACTGAAAGAGTGGTCAGGCATTGCAACAGGCTGCCCAGGGAAGTGGTGGAGTCACCATCCCTGGAGGTGTTCAAAAAACCTAAATGATTCTATGATGTTAAAGCAGAGGCTGCAGTGATGCTTATTACTCATGCTTGATTAACACAGCTAGTGTATTTTTCAAGTTCTGGTACTAATTTTTCTGAATCAATGTTTTTCTCCACTATTTTAACTGTCGTGTTGATGTTCAGAAGTATGGATTACTCTCCTCAAAACTTAGGCATTTCAAATTCTGCTTCGAGGAGTAGCGTCAGGTTGTTCTTTTTTAATTGAGGTATGTGCCTCTGGACTGAATTAAGAGCTTGCAGTGTAGACAGTTACTGCTCTGTTAGTAGTACAATTTTCCGATTTTCTTTGTTTTGTGGAAACTTTAATATGATTTTCCAGAGGATTTATGCTTTGATGTTAAAAACATTGTAGTGTGCTGCACACATGCAGTTTGCCTTCCTGTGCTTGAAGCTTTCTGGACTTAACCCAATCTTTCTGCTCAATTTTTTTTTTTTTTTTTTTTTTGGAAGTAACTTAAACATGTTACTTCCAGTTTTGTTGCTAGCTATGTTTTAAAGCAGGTCGTTTTACAGCCCCTTGTAGCACCTGTGGAGACTTCCCATTTGTCTTGAGTAAACTCACTTACGTAAGAATCTTTCTGTTTTTAATGCAGGCTGGGAGGACCTGATCCTCTGGACTATGTCAGCATGTACAGAAACCTGGGAAACCCAGCACTGAATGTTCCTGAGCACTGGCACTACGTCAGCTTTGGGTTAAGTGACTTGTACGGAGACAACAGAGTACATGAGTAAGTGTCATTGAAGTTCTGTTGCTGCGTGTTGTGTTTTGTGTTGCGTTTTGAGGGAGCGCAGGTAAAACCCTGTCCTGCTGTTCTTACTATTTTGACAGCTGGTTTTGTGCTGAGAATGTCCTAGCCCTGGTCTCACAAGGGGCAATGTAAGCCTGTTCTTGGATGTAGAAGAATTACTGTGTTCCACTCTGCAGGCTTTGAATGCAGTGTATTTCCTTAGTGTTAAGTCGAGCAATTTTTTTTTTTTCTTTTTTTTTTCTTTCACTAAATGTCTTGTTGTGTTTTTCGCTCTTGGTAGTCTGTTATGGTCATATGCTTAAATCCTGACCCCTCCCTGTGCATGTTAAATGCCTTCCTCTGGAAAACTGCTGTAAGGGCATTTTTGCTATTGCTGGCACAGCAGTGTTAATGTCAGCAGACTGCCACCCCAGTGGCTGCTGTATAAAGTGCCAATCTGTGTAGCAGAAGCATAAAATTCTAGTTGTTTGACTGTCTTTTCTCCAATAATTAAGTTATTATCTTAGCTTGTTGTCATGGATGGTCTTTAGCAAGCGTTTTGTGTTAGATGACATGATCTAATCTTATTTCTGTCTGTCTTTTACTGATCTTGCTCCTTAACTCCAGTTAAAGTGCATAGCAGTAGCCAAGCTGTCATGATCTTGGGGCTGTGAACATGGCCTTTTAACCAGCCAGAAATGGCAGAGGGTTTCTGCTGTCACTGTTTAGTGAAACTCTTTGCTCTGTTTTGTGTTTGCAGGGCAGATGTCCTTGATGATTGGTGCAGCAAAGGCCCCAGTTTCTTCACCCAAGCTTTCCAAGTTTTGTTTGTCTTGGTGAAGGTTCAGCCACCAGGTTTTTTCATCCAGGTGCTTCTCTTGCACCAGCAGCATTCAGGCAGTTTCTTTAACCTTGCCCATGTGCTCCAGGCAGGTTCTCCTGTTATTTTTCTCATGTTTATGGTTACATAATTGTTTTTCAGAAGACAGGTCTCTTAGGAGTTTATACAGGACCCTAGTGTCACGGAGATCTGCCTGGAACATTTAACCAACACATCTGCTAACAGCAAACCCCAGTTATTTGTTGCTGCGGCAGAGGAAAGGTAGGGCAAGTGAAGAAAGTGAAGAGAAGTGAAGTTAAAGGCTTTCTTCCCTCGATTCCATAAGAGACCTTACCATGGACATGCAGGCTTTCATGTGGTACCTTTGTTCTTGGACCACGGTAGTGTTTGCCAACCTTATTTTGGTGGACCTGATTTTGGAGGGAGTAAGTGCTGTGTTGACTTCCTCTCTTTGGAGACTTGTCAGCCTGAGGTTTTCCCATGGTGAGACTATTCTCTTTGCTCAGACTCTTTCGTGATGGTTTCGAGTGAGAGCAGGGAGCAGACGTGAGGGTCTCAGCTGAAGACATGAAGGGTGATGGGTTTTTATGAATGAAGCAGCGAGTCATGTAAGGATACAGCTTCCTTGGCCCTGGCATGTGCTCTGGCTTCTCACTCGTAAAACCTGTCTGCTAGACCAAAAACTGCTGTTCTTCTGTAGTGTAAAGCTTCGGGGTGGAGGAGTGAAAGTGACATAACACCTCTGTGACACAACTTCAAATAAATTGCTGGCACGAGGCCTGCTTACTCTTCATACTGTCATGTGGTTTGGTCTGGAAATTTGGATTGAGATGGTGGAATATGCCTTTTTCTGGTTGCAGGGCACAGGAATTAAACCCCCATTGCTAGACATTGGCTGCAGGCGATTTCCAAGGCCTGCTGAGTGAAGCAGGAGCAAAGTCTGTGCCATGCTCTGGGAGGTCTGACGTCCCCGAATGCCCTGTGTGTACGTGAGCCTGGGAGGAGGCTCAGAGAGCCGGTGTGCATCGGCTGCCCGTGGCACCGCGCTGCCGGAGGCTGCTGCAGCTGGGCACGGCAAGCAAATAGCTAGCCCTCGCTGCTGCACTGCTTTGAGGATGTTGGCTGCAACCTCTTGAGCACAGGTCTGCTCAGACCCATCAAAGTGATGTCCGTGCCCCGGGTGCATGCGTGTTTCCCTTCTGTGTAGCTGGAACAGTGTTCCTGGCTCCACAGCGAGGTGTCCCTGTGTCACTCGCCCTGAGATGTTCAGCTGTCTGCAGTCTGTCACCTTTATTTCAGCCTCATTCTTGGAGCTACAAAACTTAGTACTACGTATACTATCGAGAAGGCTGGCTCTGCCTTTAGGATAAATAGTCTTAATATACAGTTATGCATGTGGTAAAGCTGTCAGAACCTACACATCTCTTAGACACTGAACTTGAAGTTACCACCTGGTCAGCGAGCACTGTAGACAGGCAGAGAGAAGATTTTCCAAGGAGCTCAGCACCCACCGTCAATTCTTGCTCCTCACAGCAGTTGCTGTTTGCTAACTGCTCTTGCAACATGACTGCCATGTGAAATGCACATTGTCAGACCAGCACTGGGTGCTCATTTCAGGAATGTCGGGATCTTCCTGCATGCTTCATAGGCTCTTGTTCTCCATCAGGGAATTCAATAAAGCCCTCGTTCAAGAAAATGAATATCAGTCTCTTTGTTGCTTGAAGGACTGTGGGAATCTGCTATCCCAGGTAAAGCGTGCTGTAGGATGGTTGGCGGGAGGGTGGGTGACAGAGGAGTTGTTTAAATCTTTGGAAGACTTCTTCCAGTTGAACTATCTTCAACTGCCCTGGCCTCTGGAGATAGGGGTTAGTTTGTGGGGTTTTTGTTTCCCAGCTCTCTCTGCAAAGAGTGCAGAGCTGGACCTGCTTCATAGAATCATAGAATGGTTTGGGTTGGAAGGGACATTATGGATCACCTAGTTCCACCTCCCTCACCACCATGGGCAGGGACACCTTCCACTAGACCAGGTTGTGCAAAGCCTGGCCTTGAACTCTTCCAAGAGGGGGCATCCACAGCTTCTCTGGGCAGCCTGTTCCAGTGCCTCACAACCCTCATAGTAAAGAATTTCTTTCTTGCATCTAACCTAAATCTACCCTCTTTCAGTTTAAAGCCATTACCCCATGTCCTATCACTGCATGCCCTTGTAAAAACTCCCTCTCCAGCTTTCTTGCAGGCCCCCTTCAGGTACTGGAAAGCTGCTCTAAGGTCTATACGGAGCCGTCTCTTCTCCAGGCTGAACAGCCCCAACTCTCAGCCTTTCCTCATAGGAGAGGTGTTCCATCCATTGAATCTTTTTTGTGGACTCCTCTGGCCTCGCTCCAACAGGTCCATGTCTTTCCTGTGCTGGGGGCTCCAGAGCTGGACGCAGGACCCCAGGTGGGGTCTGACTAGAGTGGAGCAGAGGGGCAGAATCCCCTCCCTGGCCCTGCTGGCCACGCTTCTCTTGATGCCGCCCAGGATGTGGTTGGCCTTCTGGGCTGTGAGTGTACAGTGCCGGGTCATGTTGCATTTCTCACCCACCAGCACCCCCAAGTCTTTCTCCTCAAGGCTGCTCTCAATCCATTCTCTGCCCAGCCTGTATTTGTGCTTGGGATTGCCCTGACCCCTGTGCAGGACCTTGCACTTGGCCTTGTTGAACTTCATGAGGTTCACATGGGCCCACCTGTCCAGGTCCCTCTGGATGGCACCCCTTCTCTCCAGCATGTCGGCTGCACCACACCACTTGGTGTCATTGGCAAACTTGCTGAGGGTGCACGCAATCCCACTGTCCATGTCGCTGACAAAGATGTTAAACAGCACTGGGCCCAGTACTGACCCCTGAGGATCGCCAGTGGTCTGCAGTTGAATGTTGAGCCGTTGACCGCAACTCTCTGAGTGCGACCATCTAGCCAATTCCTTATGCTCCGAGTGCTCGTATCAGCTGGAGAGGTTGCTACCTTAGGATGTGCTGCGATAAGCTTGCTGTCCTTCATCCTTTGGAAGGGGAAGGATAGTGCACTGCCAAAGGCCTTTTCAGTCTCCCAGATTGACTTTGGGTAATGCATAGCTTATTTCTCATGGACCTCTTCTGGTAATATGGTACAATCTAGACCAACTATAATGAAGTATTAAATGAAAAGGACTTTTTGATTTTGAGTGAACCAACACTGAATTGGAGGCCCCTATATTTTTATTTATAATGGAATAGCAAACAGATGTAGGAGTAACGTGAAAATGTTGACTTTATATTTTTTAATAAGAACCTGAAAAATCTGAAGTGGAGCTCTCTGTGTGCCTCCTTGTTGACAGATTTATTTTCAGTTAAAGCAGCACTGTTTCCTGCTCTGCTTAAATATCAGCTATAGTCTGCTTACAGAACTGGTCTGGTTTTAAGAGTCCACAGAATAAGATGGAAGAAATCTAAAAATTTCAAATGGGGAAACCTTTTTCATTTAAAACCACTCAGTGTTTCATGGTATAATGGCAACCATGACACCAGCTGTGCTGAGCTGATCACTCTAAAAATCTTAAATCATGATGTCATGACAGCGTTAGGGAACCGCAGGCCTTTCGGTGGGATTTCATGCCAAGTTGCATGGAAATAAGTCTCTCCGGTCGAGTATGTTGCACGACTTGAGTGGCAACAGCAATCCTTCCGGGACATTTTTACAAGTTATTCTCCATTTTTAACTTATTTAAAATCAAAATCAATGTGTAACTTCTTAAATCTATTTGGCAGGGTTAAAGCAGAGCCTTTTTTTGGACTGTTCTGGCTTTCTGAGAGGAAGATTGTGTACTGCATCAGTGAGTGCATGTGTAGCGTGCGAGCACGCTGGCCGGCAGTGTCTAGCCGGTGCGGCTGTGGGAGAGGAGACAGGTCCTACGCCCTTTGCCACCCCTTGCTGGCGGCTACTGCCCCACAGCAAAATCAGCAGCAGGCAACGTGTTCCCGTCCGCTTGCACAAAGCGGGGTGCCTCAGCTGGCAGTTGTGGATTCATGCTCCAAGGCCAGACCGTCCGCATGGCCAGGGCACAGGCAGCTCATCCTTCCTGTGGCTTCCAGGCGTGATGGTTCCTTCTGCCTGCGTGCAGAACGGGTGCCCGAGGAAGGCAGCGTCAGCAAACGTAGCTGGACTCGGACTCCATCAGTGGCAGCGCCAGCTTCAGCTTCTGCGGTGCTGTGGCGTGCTCCAGCCCTGGGCTGTGCTGGCGCAGGACTCTGCTGGGCTGTCCAGAGAGCTGGGAAGCAGTGCATGTTTTCACCACGCTGAGTTCTGTCTCCAGTTCACTGCAAGGCCAAGGCTGAATCTCCAATTAACTGTTTTTGTAGTTCGAGTGCTTACCCTTTTCGTTAACAGTTTAAAAAGTGCGTGGAGAATGATAACCACAATGCCATAGAATTCCTGAAAACCTTGAATAGTCTTATTTGTATTAAAATGGCAAGGTTTTAATTCAAAGCCACAATAGAAAGCAAAGCTTAAATTATGGCTAGGTTAAGAGATAAGATTTGTATTTGTGGCCTTCCCACATCCTAAGAAGCAGCATGCCAACTGTGTTTTGATGTTTAGCTTTTTATGCAAATTCCAATAATTGGGTTTCCTGATCTACACAAACTTCATATTGACAAGGGTGGTGGTTTTTGGGTGTTTTTCCTGGCAGCGAGCCAGGAGCCGCCGCGCCGCATCCCATTTGCATAAAGCCGAAGAGATTACAGCTGCCTTCATCTCTAATACAGACGCAGGGTACCACCCGTGGAGGCAGCGGGTTCCAGCTTGCTGTGGTCCTTTTGATTTGTGGTGCTTGCCGTTTGGATCGGGAGGGAGCGGTGCATGCCGGGATAACGTGTTGTCTCGGTGGGTGGTGCCTCCCTATTAAAGGTGAGGGTAAGCATGAGCCTTTCAAGATCTCCAGTCCAGCTTGTGTTCGGCGGGCTTGTATAGATCCTCTGAATGACCTTAACTTGTAAAGGGGCAAGGATGCTTGTTAGAGCGGGGAGGAAGAAAAAGGAGCGCAAAACTGGATCAGGTAACAAATGCAAGGCTTGCAGAGGGGTGGATGTTTTCTGGAAGGCTTTTTCCGAGTGTGAAAGGAGTTTGAAAAGAGTATTTAGAAAATACCCTGAAAGTTGGAATGAGTGCGCTCTTTCTTTTGAGTGTGTGCTGGCTTCTCCTTTGAGCCTGCATGAACGTAGGATGGAGTGGTGCTGACAGCTGTCACTTCAGTGGCCTCTTAGTTCTGCAGCCTTTCATAAATTTAAAAGCTTGCTGCCCTCAGCTTGCCAGCCTTTAGCCCTAAATTTTGGTATTTAATGGGTCCCTAAGTGCTTTATAAACCACATGCCTGAAGCACCACTGAAATATTACACCAAACTCCGAGGTGACAGTGAATGCTTTCAAAATGGTAGACACTGACCCTGTCCTCCTTTGTTTTCATGAAAATGCAATAAAATATAGGGCCTTTGGGATGACAGTAAATTAGAGAGGGGTGGAGGTTGTTGTGGATCTATATTTCAGGTAAGATTTTGAAGCAATTTTTGTGGAGTTCAGCATGTCTACCTTGGAGAGCTGAAAGATCGAATCAGTTTAGTTTGGGAGGTGAGTCTGGAATTCAAGGAAAGTTGTTTAAAACCCAAGGCATTCTTCTACCTTTCATGGTGTCCGGTTTCTTTCAAGTGTGTTCTTGAAGCATACTTCACACAGAGAAACCTGAGGACTTTCTTAAATAATAGCATAGACATGCAAATGCCCCCCTCCTCATCCTCATTTGTTTTCACTAGGCTGTTAGCTCTGAAGTCAAAGGACACCTGCTGTGTTGGGGCTGGCTGCTTGGTAGCTAATTTGGCACATGGGATAGGGAAGTAAGGTTGTATTTTGGGGACGTATCCTCAAGTTGAGGATCAGGAAATAGAGGTTCTGCTCCTGGATCGGACTTCTGTGAGGTGTGACTGTGATGGGTTTGTTGTGGGGAACAGCCATGAGAGCAATGAAATTACAGGGATTTAATGTTACGCTGAGTACCTTCTTCCAAGTTTCCGTAGCTTCCTGCTTCATATTGCCATGGCTTCATCTGTGGGAACTGAACTTTAGCCAGTGCACTGAAGAAATGTTTCTTCTAAGTGTTTTTGCTGGAGGTGGAGCATCTGCCCCAGACAGAGGGCATGACATGGAAGAGGGCACTGGTAAGCATCAGTTTAGGAAGACCGTACAAGAGCTAAGACTTGGAGAGTCCAAGATGGGCACCAAACTCAACTTCCTTTTTCTTCCTAGGTCTTTTGTTTGCCTCTCAGAGATTGACCCCAAATGTAATGCTTATTTTTCTAGTTGATCTTTTTTCTGAGACAGAAGGGAGAGGAAGGTTTGTGGCAGAGTCAGAAGGGAGAGGCCATGGAATTAGGGAGTTGTGTGACAAAAAAAGCATTTCCTTTAAATGATAGCTCATTTGAGAATCCATCAGAGTTGAAACGAGTAGTTTAGATGCAGGGGGGCAATAGGATCTGTTTTTTAATGTATTTGTCCTGTGATTGGCTTTTTTTCATGTCTATAAAAATGTGGGTTAGACTGAGGTTTTCCCAAAATGAAGGTACTTTCAACAGGTCTTACCTGCATGGATTCTCTGGTGTCTAGAAATACAGTTGTGCTTCTACTGAAACTTGCTTAATGGGTGTGCCTGTAGATCCTTCTCTTCTGTCTGGTTTTTTGTTTCTGGCTACTTTGTAGAAATGTGGTATTTTGGGGACAAACCTTCCTTTGAAGGACTTGATTGAATTTGACCAAGGAGTTCAAAAATTGTCAGGACATTTTAAAGAAGCACATGCACAAGTGTGATCATGTAAGGTTCAATTCCCAATATCCTCAGGCTAAAACTGGTTAAACCAAGCGTCGTGCCTATTGACGGGCTCGCTGACGGTGTCCATCCGGTGACTGAGGGAAGCAATGCCCCAGGGCTGCTTGAGGCTTGTGTTTCTCTGCTGGAGGCAGACCTCCCTTGAAGCTATGGTCACCATAGGGAGATCCTTTTTTTTCCCTCTTTGCAGGCAGAGTGCACTTGGCTTCCAAATGTCATTTGCTGGAGGTAGTTAGCACCATTAATAATATGAAAGATGTAGGCCACCTGCAGAGAGAAGCCCGCTTTGTGCTGTGGTGTATCTGTGCCTGCGCGCGGAGGTCGTGGGACGAGAGCACACTTGAACTGTGCTAGATTTGGAAATTTTTTTTGAAGCATTGAAGGAAATTCGTTTTAACGTTTACAGCACAGTAGTTCAATTTACAAGGAGGACTGTTTTCAATAAAAAAAGGAAAAATATTGGAAGTAGGTTTATAGCTGAGCATTACTGACAGCGGGCACTGCTCCCTGTTCGGTAGTGCATCTGCTTATGGATCCTGGTAAGATGAGCCTCTTGCTGCCATGCAGGGTGATAACATGGTATTCAAACTGGGTGATTGCTCTTTGTCAGCAGAACTTCGACACTTATGACGTATGGGAGAAGAGCTGGCTGATGACAGGGCTTCCTTACTCCCATCTCGTGGCTGGGTTAGTGCTGAGTGACGGGGGGGAGCTTGCGGGCTGTACTCCCCCAGCGCGTTCCAGCCTGACGGGAAGAGGAGCAACTGGGGATCAGAGTTGGGTCTTCTAGTGAAAGATTGTTTTGTTTGATAAAGATCTGTTTAGGATTTTCTAAAAAGCAAGAATTAAAACATAGTGAGCTTTTTTTTCAGTGGGACATGAAGGTAAAAGCATTTTTTGAGCTGTGTGGCCATTCCAGCTGTGAGATCAAAGGAGGATTGACTTTTTTTATCCCTCTGCTTGCTGGAATAATGATACTAACAAAATGAATGTTTGAAGAGACATATCTGAATGCTGTTATTCAGCCCTAATCCCCTTTTTTTCCCTCAACGCAGATTTAGCATTGGGAACATGCCTTCATGACTAGTACTAGAATAGCTTGTGTTTGTTGATGGGACAGTGGTTACAATTGGTAACCACAAATTACCATTGGTAATAAAATGACCAATTTTATTTGAAAATTTGAGCTATTGGTATTTCTCTCTCCGAAGCTGGAAACTCCATAGCGATTACCAAGCTTGGCTGCTGTTCTACTGTCATCTCAATTTTGAATGGAGGCCCAATAGGCAGTGACACCACACTGGGCTAACAAAAGAGGGCTGCAAATCTTTGGTGGTCTCCCATTCAGATGGCATTCCCTTCCTTGGACAAAGGGGTGGCTAAGGCTCCCGAGTGCCACTCTGCCTCCAGGGATGGTAAACAAGGAATGGATCCTCTGGTGGGAGGCATTTTTTGATCGGTTGACAAAGCTGGGTAGATGCGATACCACCTGACAAAGCGCTGAGGTTTAAAGGAAGATTTTGCAAGGACTCTTCAGAGGAGGAAAAAAAAAAAAAAAAGGCCAGAAAACATAAACAGGGTGGGCGGAGGTGAAGGGAGACTGGGCTGTTCTTGGGGAGCACTGATTTAAGCCCAGAGGACAGAGACAAGGGAAGGAGGGAGGAGTGCACAGATGGCTCATTGTTTTGTCGAGCTCAGCATTCTTGCACTGCCCGAAGTGAAGGGCAGTTGTTTTAAAATCCCTTTTGCAAAGAGAACTGTTTGCTTTTCAGCTATCCCTCCTCCCTGAAGATGCAAGCTGTAAACCAGAGGGGTTGGTCTTTAACACCCGGTTGCTTTGGAGAGTCAGTGCTTGGTCCAAGGGGCGCGGGGCAGTGGCTGGGCTGCGAGGCATCACTCCTGGAAGGGAATGGGGGAAGGAGCCTGTGGCGGCTGGGGAGAAGGCGAGAACAAAAGGATGCGCATGGAAGGGCTGACACAGAGCAGCGTCTGGCTTGGGGAACTTTACCAAAGCTATGAAATGTGGCGTAACCCTGCCACATACCTTACCTGCAGTGATATCTGATGTACAGTATAGTTTACTTACGGCATTTCATTTTTTTGTGGCAAATAATAAGTTAGTATAGAGAAATACTGCCATTTCTATACTGTTATTCTTTCTACTGCTCCCGTTGCACTGGCGTAGCTCCTTCCCTTCCTCCCCTGTGAACTATTGTGGCCTTTCTGGAGCAGGGGCCTTTTTTTGGCATAGTCGACAAAAATAACCATAAAGGCGGCTGTTGTTATGAATAAGGCTCAACAGGGGAATTTTACCAGTAGAACTACAGCAATATAATTATGCTGGTAGACTAGTTACAGTAAATTTCCTCATGAAGACAAGCCTTAAGTTGACATTTCCTAGCTAAGTTGAATCCATATGTATAACTTTATTACGCAAAAATAATATGTCTCTGGGCTTTGAATTCTTTTTTACCCAGAAGAGTAACATTAAGCAGCAAAGCAAAGAATTTAGTGTTCAGAGATGGATGGGGGATTTTCTGTAACAGAGCGGCTGTGATGAGCTGTAGGCTGAACTCTGTGTTGTACTGGGTCGGTTATTCCTCCTAAAGTGGTCAGGAACGTGAGGAGCATGTTTTGTGCTTACTGCACTGAAAAGTAAGCAGTACTGAAATATGCTGTAAGTTGACATCTCTCTCCCAACTTTACTCCCGTTTGTGAGGGAAACTGAGCCGTTTTGCAGTTTCCAAAACTGAAGTGGTTTGGCTGAGAGGCAAGACTACTTTGCCACTATTAAAATCTTTAGGGCTGATCCTGGACCGACTGAAAGGAAGGGAGGAATGATGCTTTCTTTCCTTCTTTGTTTGATTTAAAGAGGCCAAGATTTATTTTATCCTTTTGGATTTTGTCTTACAGTGGGTGAAGTCTGTGTGTAACATTCACAAGCCAGGTGTTTATTTCTATAGATTGAAAATACCAGCCTATGATTCCTACCTCTGAAAGGTTCCAACGCTTTAAAAGAACTATAGTCTTGCGGGAGAAGCGTAACACTGTAAGGCAGATTGAAAAAAAAAAAAAATATATATATATATAGTAGACTTTTCATTGCAGCTGTCTCATGTTTCCCTTTTGGGAGTCTTTCACCAGCAGTCTAGTGCTTTCTTTTCACTGGAATGATGGCTTGAGCTCCAAGGGCTTTCCCCTACCTGTTTAATTGGTTAAGATCTGTTATGGTGCTCATCGGTTTGTTTTTGAGTGCAGCCTTTACTATGAAAGTACTACATAGCAGCTCAGCAAGTAAGGAAACAGTCTTCATTTCCATGGCTAATGAAGTGGAAGATTGGGGGTTGAATCCCAGATCCAGCAGGATACTCAGGGGCCTAAATTCCTGTTGAAGTCTGTTGGAGTTTAGGCTCCTAAAAGCTCCTAAATACCAGTTATGCCTCGAGCTCATTTATTGCACAGCTGAGAACTTTGAAGTATATCAGAGTACTAAAAATGTGCTAGAGGGTGTGCTGAAGTTGTTTCTTGCATGATTTTTTTTTTTAACCTATGTTCTTTAGCCGGTGGGAAAGTAATGGGAGACACCAGTGTTTATGTTCTACATAACATATTGGAGCCCTGGTCCTTGCCTGAGACTTTTAGGCAATACTGAAAAAACTAGCATTAACTGTCAGTGTAGCTTCTGGCTTTGGGTTTTTCTCTTATTCTTTCCACCCTCCCATACTGCTTTTGAAAGCCGCTTTTGTTATGCGAATGGGTTCCTCCCAGCAGCTGCAGAACTTTCCAAAGCAGGGCTAGAAAGGAGCCAGCAGACACTGCAGGGAAAGTCGGTGCCCTTTTCCCAGCTGCTCACCAAGCGCGGCCATACTCTGCTTCCCAGCCACACCAGCTCAAACTGGCCCTGCGCCCGCGTTCTTCTGCCTGGTGAGGTTGCAGCTGAGCCCTTAGGTGAAGTTTTGGAGGAGTATTGCTATTCCCTGCAGGCTATGCAAAGACCAGTGTATCAGAGCGAAGGATTCAGTCCCATTATGAAATGGGACCTGTGTGCAGATGATGGGTTGTCCCTTGCTGTATAGCACAGTGCCTGCGTGCTGTGTTTGCAGAATCGCCTCCCAATCAGGCCAAAGGAGAGCACTGTTCTGCTGGACCTGGTGGAAATGAAGGATAAGTAACTCTGAAGTGAAGCATAAATAGACAGCTTAAGTCAAATGTTGAAGTACAGATCTTGATAAATTGTTTTCTTTTTCACTTGTTCCCTGCCCCTTATTCTGTGAATGCAATAGTAAATCCTTATTGTACTCCTAGCTATTCTTTCCAGATCCTTTAAGTGGGCATGGAGATGATGCAACTCTGCGGCAACGTCCCCGGGCTGTTGCAGTGAGGCTGTTTGCACTTGCCCTGCAGAGCCAAGAAGCGCAGCCTTGCTTTCCGTGCTGGCTGAGCTCGCAGTGTGCAGGGGGTGGTTGAGACCCTGCTCTCAGGAACACCTCAGCTGGGGTGGGATGGATCTGAGGTGGGAGGTCTGGGTGGCCCTGTGCAGAAGTGTGTGACCACTCAAGCTGAAAAGCATGGCCAGTCCTCTAGTCACTTGATTTCACATCGATTCGCCCCCTGCCCCACCACATGTTTTGGGAATCATGAAGATGAAATGGTTTGGTCGTGTCAATTTGGTTACGACTGTAATGGGAGATCAAACCATCACCTACTGGTGTAGCTATATCTGTGCACCGTAAAACAGACAGTAAAAAGTAAACTGCCCTCATGTCAACATGTTTTGCTGGGGTAGAGAGTGACACATCCCATGCAACCTCTCGTTTCATATTTTGTTGTTTTAGTCATTTCCCATGTTCAGTATTTGTCCATGCTGTGCAGAATGTTAATTTCCGAGCTTTTGTGACCTGGATAGATGGAATATATTAGCATTTCCTATATGACAAGTGTGTCACATTACTCTCTGAAGCAGGGAAATGTAATTATTTTACATCTGAGAGTCAAATTTCCAAGTAACTTGTAGAGGAGGATGGGAAGTTTGTATCAGACAAGGGATTCAACCTTTGGTCACCCAGATGCTGTTTTAGGACTTTAAGAGTATTCTGAAATCTCTTGACTTAGTGTTAATGATGAAGCAGATAGATCCCTTTGACACAAACAGAGCTATTACATCCTTTTGCCCTTAATCTACATGCACTAGCCTTACATGTATGACTGTGTCTTGGTGCTCTCCAGAATGAGACGATAATGCTTCCATGCCTCTAGAGCTCAAAGGGATTAACTTCCAGCATCTAAGCAGGATCCTATCCTTCTTCCAGGTGCTACTATTTTCATGGCATGGACAGCTGAACCTCAAAGAAACAACCCCTGAATTGCCTTAACTTGCAGCCCAGCAGATTAAAGTGACCTGAAAACTGATGGTAGTTTACTTTAACGTGCTGGGCTGGAGAGAGTGTAGTTCAGGAGCTGTTTCCCATGTGGCTGGGCAGGAGCTGCGTATAGTAACCACTCCTGTCAAAATGAGTTTAACTCATGTGCTTGTGAATTATCAGCTGTGGGTCCTGCCAGCTCAGTTTTAGGCACAAGGTACCAGCACTGAAAGTTCAAACCCATGTTCTTGGCCATGATGCTTCATAGGGTCAGTTGGGTTGGAAAGGACCTCCAAAAGTTTCCAGTTGATGCCTGCTCAGAGGGCCAGCTTCTACAGCCTCCCTGGATCCTTTTCCAGGGTTTGGCTGCTATCATGTGAAAAAGATTTCCAGATACATGTAAGTGGAATGGATCTTTGCCATTTTGCTGTGCATCTGTGAGAAAGGTCTGGCTCAGTCTTCCGTTTGCCCTCCCGATAGGTAGTTGAGCAAGAAGATCCCCCCCTCCCTTTAGTCTGCCTTTATTAAGGCTGAACAAACCCAGTGCTCAGCCTTTCCTCCTGTGATGTAGGTGACTGTGGTATGGATGCATTTTAATGACATGTGTGTGCCAAGTGCTTCTCACATGCCTGACTGATTTAGGTGTCTATAAAGTGGCCAGTCTGTCAGGTCTACAAAAAGCACACGATTCCCATGCTGCTTGTGTCTAAGGCTGCTGGAAACCCTTAACTGCATTACTGTGTAGTTCAGGTGACACTATCTGCAGAGTTAGGAGTAAGGTTGACTTGACTCTGTAGTCTGAAAGTTTAGAGGAAAAATCAATTTATCTGTTGTATCAACATGTGTTATTTACAGAAACAATTTTTTGAAAACAAAACCTAAACTGTGAATCTCCAGGCTTCAGGGGCAAGATTGTCACCAGCTTGAGTTACAAAGAAGCTGAATAGTAAAATGTGTGAAATCAGTCTTATGTATGTGTGAGTGAAACTTAAACTGAAGTCTGCTTTTCTCTCTCTGCCCTAACAGCACTGCACTCGCTGAACAGTAGCTCTGTGAGGCACGGTTCTGTTTTCATACTGGCCAGCACAAATCGATTCGCAAATTTTACTCAAATCTATTTCAGTGTAAGTTTTCTGAGCAGGTCTTGGAGGAGTATTTCAGAAAACTGAGAAACCTGCCTTCAAATAACTGCAGAGTGCGTGCATCTGCATGTGTTTAGATTTAGATGTAATAATTCTCTAAAAACAATTGAAGTTGCTGTTTCTAGAAGGGTTTTCCATTTGATTTCATGGCTTACACATCTGATATGATGGACTGCAAGAGCAAGCTCTAAGCAACAGCTTTAGGCATGGCCACAGACTGACGTCTCGAGCACCGTGTGTCACTCGCTCTCTGACCTTGATGTTACATGAACAGAAATCTTTGAGCATGTGTTCTTTTTGCATTTGTGTTTTCCATGCTTATGTGTGGAGCTTTTTCTTAAATCAAGATAGAAGGGAGTCCAGTAAGACTTCCTGCGCACTGGTTCTGGATGGCGAGAGCTAGTGGAATTTCCTGTTGGAGCTCTGAAGAGATAACCATCTGACGTCCAGATAACCACCCCATGCTTCTCTCAGATGTTTTTATGTGTTTTTCTTCAAAACTGATGCTTTTTTCAATGCCAAGAGACAATCCAGCAGAATATGTGTGTGAGTAAGCAGGTAGGTTTTGGCTGAAATAACTTTGCTGGTTACTTTATAAGCCTTTCGTGTAGGGGGTTTGCTATGCCTGTTTTCTTATGAAATTGCTTCACAGGAGTGTCCCAGCATGCTGTCAGGGCTCTCAGATAAGGCTTTTATATTGTTTGACAGCTGCACTAAAACCAACCGTTTCCTGTTAGGCAAGATGCTGGAAACACTAGGTGGGGTCACTTCTTTTTTTCTTTTTTTTCTTTTCCTTCACCCACTTCCCCCGAGCTCTGGAATCTGAGAGTAATTTGCTTATAGTGGGAAGACACTGTGTAATGCACCTGGAGCTTGAATTCGGAAGACTGACTCTGCGTAATGTTGTTTGGGGCACATCAGCTCTTGCCTGATACCATTCCCGTGAGATGGAGACACTAAGGTGTTCAACTCAATGGCTGTAACAGCCTGCTGGAGGCTGCTTCTTGGGATTTAGGCAGGAGACCACCCTTTGTGTTGCTTGTTTGTAAGCAGAGGTGGGCAGTGAAAGGGAAATGGTACACATCTGGCTTTTTCTCGGGGAGGAACTGTGAAGTCATTCGTTGAGTACCCTGATGCTTTTTGATTAACCAGTTCTCTGTATTGCTAATAGTAACTAATACCTTTGCTAGCTAATAGAAAAATCTTCTGGGATAGTTACTAGCTATGCAGTCTTAAAATACTAGTGAGAGCTGGACATTTGGTCTCATCATGCAGAGTGGTGGGCACTGCCCATCAGCTTGGTTTAACCATATTCTCAAACTTCTGAAATGTCCTCCTACGCTGATCTGGAGTACTGAAAACTATGGATTGACAATGACTGTGGCTTTTTTTTGTGGTGGTGGTGGTGTGGTAGAATTAAAACTGCTTGCTGATGGAAGTAATAGCAGCTCTTCCTGATGCCAGGCTTAGAAATGTAGTGATACTGTATTCCTGCAGCCTTCAAAACAGCGTTGAAGTGGCTCACCAGTGGCAGAGTGGGAAGCTTTTGTCTTTGTAGGAGATGTGGGGAAATGCAGTTAGGGAGTTGAAGCAAAAGGCACCTTAAATGGCTTCACAAAATAGTGGTGATGGAGCTGAAAACTGAAGCTGTGACAAGTCAGTCCAGTGTACCATGAGCCTGCCTTCACTCGCCAGAAGAGGCCTGGGTTTTTTCTCCCTGGAGCTGCTGGGAGTGGAGCTGTGACTGCTGAAAGTGCAGTTCTAACTATTCCCAAACACCCTGAAAGAGCTTTCTTGTCGTTCCCTGGCTGAAATAATTGTAGTGAAGGGCCAACATTTCCCTGCCTAAGCTCCGATTTTCAGGGATTGGTACAACTAGTATATTTATATGCACATACTCTCAAACTCTCAGAAAATAAACACCTAGTACACTCTGCTCCTTGTCCAGTGCTGTGTGCCTTTCAAAAGCAGAATTTTAGAAATACGGCCATTTTGCACTGCAGTGAAGCAAACCTCTCGTTTCTTGCAAAAGTGAGAACAAAATTGCTTTGGCAAATAGCTTTGATTTAAACTGAAAAGCCTCTGGTTTTTAGAGCTGCTTTTAAAGAAAAGGGCCAGTTTGGCTTTTGATCCTCTTAAGCTGGGTTATTTGATGTGAAAAACGCCCTGGGTGCTGCGCTGCAGAGGGGAGCAGCTTTTCAGTTCTCTGTGTGTGGCTTCAGGAGGGGCCCTGGCAGAGCGCAGGGTGGCGGGGGGCTCGGGGGGCCCAGCCGCACAGCTCTGTCAATAAAGGGGCCTCTATTTCTTTGGATTCTTTTGCTGGAACTAAATATCATGATCAGTGAAACTCTTACCTCATTAAAGGAGCAAGCCAGGTTCCTTCAGCCTATGTGCAGTGCTGCAATGTGGTCTGTTCTGCTGAGCTGATTTGCTGAACAGATAAAGGGAGTTTTAACCCAAAGAATGGCATGTAATATATGACCTTGGCTTTCAAAAGGTTTATTTCTTGTTCATGTGACAAAATAAGGTTTTAGTATTAAATATAGGGTGGGATTTGACTTGGCAGATACCAGAGCCTTCCATTACTGCCGTAGTCATAATATAAAACTATCTGATGTGTGCCAGTGGGCATGCGGCAAGCCAAGAATTTCTCCATCAGTGTTTGTTTTTGTGAAAACTTAGCCAGCTGCTTTACGATTGTGTTGGCTCTAAAGGTGGTGTGCCCTTGTGTTGGAGGGGCAAAGTGGTGGCAGGCACAGTATGATCAGTGCTGTCTCTTTGTAGTTAGTATCTTCAGTTTTGGGGCAAAATATGGATTTTTTTTGTTTGATTTTTCCCTTAGCATTTTAGGAGTGTTTAAAAGAAACTTTCACTCAAAACTGCAGCGTTCAGCAGAACCAAGGCGTAAACCAAACTATGTGAAATATTCAGATCTGTTAGCACAGAAACTTAATGCTGTGTTGCAGTTTTCGGTTTATGTACCTGGGGCCACGCACAGATACAAAATATTAGTTTTGAGGTTTCCTTCCTGCACACACTCCATCTCTTACTGTAAAGCTGAGGTGCTTTTGGACTGCTGCGTTGTAATTGTTTTGCCGAAGAAATGACCTGCAAAGCACATCAGTGTTGAGATGCTGAACCGAGCTCCAAAGCTGTTCGCCATTTCTCTACTCACCACCTCCCTAGCTCACAAAGAAACCGACCCCAAATAGTGTCAGACTCTTGCTTCTGTAGAACAAAAAGCACGTAATAAAAACTTGCTGCCTCTGCAGCTGACACAGGAGTCGGGGTCGGGCTAACCTGCTGCAGACTCTTTGCTGCCTGCTTGGGAGGGAGCAAGTTAATGCAGGTGCGGATAGCTCTGAACTTGAGGGGTTGATGGAAGAGGTCATGAGCAAACCTGGCTTCTGTGTGCTGTAGTAGGGTTTCTTTCATCTGTGGGTTATCCTCTCCTCTCCACTCAGTTTTCTGTGGCAAAGAGGCTTATTCAGTCTGTCTCCTCTGGAACTGTATTTTTTCTTTCGCTTGTTGGGTGACTGTGGTTGGCTGAAGGTGGTGGAGTTTTCTGGAAGTTTGTTGAAAATTTGGAACTTGTGGGAAGGAGCATGAGTTTGATCATTTGCAGGCCTGCAAGGTGTGACACTTTTTTGTCCAATTCCCTGGCAGCCTCCTAAGATAACCCCCAAGCAGTGGGGATGTACCCTACAAGGAGGCGGCTGCTGTGGGAGTCCAGTGTTTCCACGTGGAAGTTATGGAACATCTTGGTATAAATTGTTTATGGGGAATCTCACTTTATTAGCTCCCCATCGTGGATGGGTTTCGTGGTTCTCACAGGTGCATCTTTTTTCTTGTTGGTAAGGCCTTGCACAAAAATAGACACAGGTGATTTGGGGGTATGAGCAGCTGCTTACAGCCCAGATATAAGGGAGGAGTGTCTTTATCGTTATGGAGAATGAAGAGCCATTTGCTCAGTCTTCCAGTTGTATGGCACATGTATCTGGAGGTCTTGGGCTTCTTACTGGGCAGATTTGTTTCCCATACGTTTGTTGGCTGTGGTTGCTTGCTTCTCTGCCAGCAGACTGGTGCATCCCTATCCTCACAAGTTTTGGAGTCGGGACTGGCATAATCGCTCACTCCCTAGTGGAAAGGACTTCTGTAAGAGAAGTCAATGTGTGTAACTTGGCTACCAAATTCTTCCCTGTGATTTTTGTGAGACCAAGGGTCAGAGACACGTGGCAGGGTTACAGGTTTATGTAGTTCCTGAAGCTCACATCCGCCTCCATTCTCATGTACATCCCCTGAACCTTGGCCAGAATCTCTGGTCCTGTGTTATGGTCCATTGTTCACTGAGAGAAATTTTACTGCAGCTGTTGAAACTATATTCAGCTTTCAAATACAAGACTTTATCTGCAGAAAAAAAGCAAAAGCTTTCACACAAATGCTAACTGAAAATGACTATCCTAATTACATTCTGAATATTAATATTTCTTTCTATGAAACACTTGTGTGAATTAAACATAAAGGATTTTTGAAATAATTGCAAGCTTTTAAAGCCACATGGGTCACAATTTCTTCAAAAACAAATTACCAACCTAAAATTAAACAGATCAAAGACTTCTACTTTATAGACTGTTACTTCAAAACAGCTGCACAATACAGGTGAATTGCATATATTTAAATTTTCATTGTAACAAAGCAATATGTTTTCAGCAACCTGTGACCATTAACTATTCAAAAACATTTTAAATCTAATCTTTAAATACAAACCTCTTACATGCAAATAGGACTTTTCTAAGATTTAACTGTTAATTTGAGAATTTGAGAATTATAAGCATTGTATGCTGCGGCATTCTTTGAATATTTTTTAGAAGATGCGTCTTTTGATTCTTCAGGGATTTTTTTTTTTTTAAATCTTACAAGGGAGGTAACTTACTGCTTGCTTCCTTATCTTTTGTTCTATTTATTTTCTAGTAGTTGTTCTGTTTTACAGTCTGTTTCACTACTATACAAAAAAACATGTAAGTAACACTGCTGGTTAGTTTTACTGCTTTGCGACTACTGGAGTGTTGCTTACCAGCAGTGTTGTCCTAAATGCTCATCTTGCTTTAAATTTGGATACTCACCTGAAGACTTCTGTTACTCAGTAACTTGTGTATGGATCAATATAAAGCATGTGTGATCTGCTCTTGAACAGTTATTTCTGTGAAGCAGAGAGATCTGTGGAGTTTGAAAAAAAAACTCCACTAACCGCTAGCTTGATGCATATTAGGAGTAAAGCTGTGTTGTTTCAGAACATGCCTTGGAAGGAGGAAATTCAATAGGGAGCCGTCTTATTTTCCAGAAATTTTAACTGTGAAAGATCAGCTTGAAGGCTTTTTGTTAACTTTGATCCTTCTTAAAATTGACCCGTTCATAATGTGTTTCAGTTTCTCATGTATACTTTTCCCCGGAATCAATCCTTGAAAACTACCCACTTTGAAGTGTTTTTGTTTCTCCCTTTAAGAAATATTTCTGTTTTTCCTTTGCTATCTGATATGTGAAACTAATAAAACACTACAGGGGTGCTGAATGTGCAAAGTACAACTTGGCATCTGTGAGGCCGTCGCCATCCTGTGCCAATTGTTTTGGTAGACCTGCATGCATGATTGCAGAACACAGGTTTCACTGCACATCCAGATTCCGCTCCCTGGCTGGCTGGTTATTCAGTAAGCTCCTGCTTTGTTTAAAAACCAAACGTCATTATTTGACTTGTTGCATAGAGGTACATTTGTTTCCTATAAAAGGTTTCATATGTACCAGTTGACCATTCTGAATTGCATTGTCTGTTCGTAGAGGATTTGCTTCCACATTATAGAATTCTCAAATTCTTTGTTAAGGATAATTTGATGAGGTTAATATGGAGGGAAACAAAAAATGGACACACTTGTATCTTTTTATAGTACTGAAATAAAGTCTTTATTTGCTGTATTGTTTACTCCCCTTTGTTGTAGATGTCTGTCTGACTTTCAGTACCTGCTCTCTTGTTTTCAGTCACAGCTGTTGTTATCTCTTTGGGCTGTGCCATAGTTTAGTTCTGGCCTTGGGTACGTTTCTTAACTGCATTTGTTACGTCATTTGAAAGTCTAGCACAATCAAACTTTCCTTGAAGAATCTTCAAATAAAGTTACATTGCATGATGTAGGAGTGGCATCGATGCTGAAGTTCAATCGCTTGTCATTAGGCAAGGTCACTGTAAAGCGTTTCTGTTTCATGCTCCTTACGAGTGGAGCAATCCGTCCAGCACTTGGAGCCGGTCCCCACACTGCTGGTGAGTTGTGTTTTCAAATGGAAAGTGCTCTCATCACTTTCCTGACTGCTCTGTTCGGCTGTTTTTAGAAATAGCACAATGTTAACGCTTTGTGCATTGTGTCTTTCATGTGCGCCAGCAAGGTACCAGCATTAAAGACATTTGCAAAGTTTCTCCAGAGAATTTGCCAATGGCTGCAGGTGTTGGAGATCTGAACTTGCAGAATGATGCTGCTTTATGAAAGCTTCTGGTGTTGTTATGCTCAGTATGAATCCTTCTTTCTTTCCTCTGCATCTGTGGAACAGCCACAGCAAACGGGTGAGGGATGTGTTGACAGTGGTAGAAAGGACATGGATGTCCCCAGCTTGCTTTCAAGTTTGCAAGCTTACGTATTTGTCCACAAGGTTTCTGATTTTTCACAGGCAAATGTGGTGTTTTTAGCTGTTGGGGACTTGGAGTAGGAGCTTTCCCTTATGTATAAGTAGAAAATACAGAATTCTCAAGGACTAGTTTTGTTGAAGCAAAGAATAATATGTGGTATCCTTTATTTGTTCCTTTTCAAAATAGCTTTGATGCTTCTAACATGACTTTATTCTCCTGGGTAGACCCTGTCTGACCAAACCAAATAAATTGGCACCTGTCTCTGTCAAATAGGGAAATGGCCAAACTGTTGTTTGTTGAGCAGTAGTTGTCATATTCAAAGCTTTTCCACTGTTGTCCTCTTAGATTCACAATGAGAATGTGTGTGAACATATATTGGAGCAAAATAAGAATTAGCGCATTGTGTGAGGGTTTATTAACTTCCTGTCCGCATCTTCTTGTTTCCCTCCCCGCCACTGACCATCCACAATGCAGCAGTTGTGTGCTGTACGTCAAAATCTTCAGCCTGTTTCAACCCAGAGACCTACTACCCAGTACTTCAGCTGCATCCCACTTTTCAGTGTATAGAAATTTGAATTCACAAGGGTGGAGTAACGCTATTTTCTGTTATGCACTTTCTTTGGTGTTCCCATTTACCTATCAGTGCAAAACTTACAATGATGTTTTAAAAACAGTTCCAGGGTGCTGAAAATCCCACTGGTCCCAGGAAAGATGTCATGGTTTCAAGACTACCTTATTGTAACTGAAAACACTACTATGATAGTTATCTTTGAAATTGTATTCCATCAGCTAACCTAACAATGTTATGCCATTTGAGCTAGAGTTGACCAAAATAAGAGTATTTCTAAACTTGCATTTTCTATGAGGAGAACACTCATCAACTTTCAATGGTTGTAATTTTGAAGCCTGCTCTGGTTACAAGCAGTATGTTATGACTTTTTCATTTTCAATTCCCTCCAGGTTTACCGGAACAGATGGACCAAGCGGTTTCGGATTTGAGTTGACGTTTCGACTAAAGAGAGAAACGGGGGAGTCGGCACCACCTACCTGGCCAGCAGAGTTAATGCAAGGCTTAGCCAGATACGTCTTCCAGTCAGGTACTGCAGGGTGAAATACGCTGCCTCACTTTCTCCTGCTTTTGTTCTGAAGGCTCACATCTGTTACACGGTGTGACACTTGTCTCATTGGCACTCGATCAAATCTTGGGAATTACCTTTGTGTGGGAACCTGAAAGAGTGTGTTCCTTCCACCAGCCCAGCTTGCTGGGGACAAAGCCCAACTGCTGTTCAGGTAACTCCAAATCCTTAATGTTGAAAAGCTGAAGAGACAGAACAGTTAGTAACTGTAGGAGGTCTGGCTAGTGGTTCTTTGTTGCTTTCCTGCATTGTAGATTTTGCCTTCTCTTGGTAAGAAAACCTCATTTGTGTATCCTGAAATGGCTGAGGAGCACCTATCTGGTAAGGTCTCGCTTCCCAGCAGAAGGGCTGTGACTTCCAAAAAAGATGCAGTTGCTTCACAAGCACATCTTCTCCCGTCGCCTCTGCAGCTGAGTGGCAGCAACGTATGTAAACAAGGAGTTGCTGAGATGAGAAAATGTAAAAGTCATAAGGGATGTCAAGGCTGAGAGGGCCAAAGAATTAGCAATCGGGAAACATTAATGCAGATGGAGACTTGCTGGAAAACTGAGAACCAGGGTGTCTACAAAACGTCCTCTTGCATACTCTTTCTGGGTTGTGTTTATACCAGTGGATGGAATGTTAGTTTGTAGCGTGAGCACATGAAGACCTGTGGAATGGTTGAGTGCATACTGTACTTGAAAGGCACTCTCCAGCATCACAAGATCTGAATGAAAATATTTGAAGAACTTTTTTTAACCTAGTTTGAGGTCCTTTACAGGTGAAGTACCTTCTAAATCAATGATTATTGAATTTGTAACATTTGGCGCTTGCGCTACTGGTTAATAATTGCTCAGTAACTTCAGATTCTATTGCTGGTTTTCAGTTAGCTGGCTGACTCTCAAAGAGGAAAGGTCTGGGTGAAAACACAATTGCTCTGCTAACCTCTGACAAATCTCTGAGGCAGTGGCAACTCTCACGGGTTGTTTTTTCTAAATATTGACTGACAGAGACCAGTGTCGTCACCACAAATTATTGCTTATCTTCATATAGGGAGTGTCTCTTGTCTCATGTTGCAGTTTAAAATGATATAAGCTTTTGTTTTTTTGCAACCTTTGCTGTGTAGTTATCTTCGCCAGTTGCCATCCAAATTTGGGCTCTGCTTTCTATCTTGATTTTTGCTACTCTTAAGCTACTAAATCCACATGACTGTCAATCATTTTTGCCATTATTTGGGGTTCCTGTCCTGCCTAAATTGTGTTGTATGGTAGCTTTTTGATACTGATCATGCAGTGATGAATTCATACTTACATTTTCTGTGTATTGACTGCAGGGTCTGAAGAAAACATCTGAGTCTACAGTCTCCCTCTTAGATATGAAATAACGTATTTTGTGTTAACTTCTCTTACATATAAGATCCCTTTTGGAGCCTTTTAAATTTTCTAGTCCAGAGTCAGTTCTGATAACTATCTCCTTTAATAGAGTAGTTTCAGTGCCTTCTATTTGCATGTTAAGCAGCCTCTCTATAGCAGTTGGTTGATTGTCTCGCCCTTTCCATGGGTGAGAGGTCTGCAGAGTGAATTGGGGTTTGGTAGGGTACTTCAGGACAAACTTCTCAGTGACTAAGCTGGCACTCCGGGCAGAGGCTTTCCTCGTTTGGTTTCCTACACTAATGTAGTCTCACCTTTCTGACCTCAAAGCCAATGAACTGTTTTCGGACTGGAAAGAGCGATAGTGCCCATGCATATCAGCCTGACGTGAACTACTAAGGGCCTCCAGTATTATCCTCTGCTTATCTGTGCTGGTTTTGACTTTCTGACCACCATGACTCTTTAAAGGCACTGCTCAAATAAACGTTAATGGATTCTAGCCTCTGGTTGTTTACCTCTCAATTTACATTATTAAAAATCCCACAGTGTGAATCATAAATGGACTTCTTTCTTTGAATGTAAAATTGAGTAGGAGCCAACTCTGTTCATCATGCAACAAGCAAACCACATGTGGGGTTACCTTAGGAAGGGCATGAGCAGCAGATTGAGGGAAGTTATTACCTCTTCAGCACGGCACTGGGGAGACATCACTTAAAATACTGTGTCCTGTTTTGGGCCTCCTGGTTTAAGAGGTTCTGAAGAACTGGAGAGAGTTCTGGGTGATTGGGGTCCTGGAGCACATAAGCTGTGAGGGGAGCTGGAGGGAGCAGCGCTGGTTCAGCCTGTGAAGGTGCAGGCTGATCTAATGGGAGCCTGTGGCTGCTGGGAGGATAGTTAAAAAATTGTGAGGCCAAGTCCTAGATAATACGAGGGGCTACAGCTCTGAATAATAGTACAGAAGGTTCTGGAAGGGCTTGAGGGAAAACTTGTTCGCAAGGAGGGTGGCAAAAGACAGGGAACAGTTTATAAGAGAGGCAGTGGATCTCCATTCCTGAAAAGGTTCAGGACTTGGCTCAATAAGGATACAATTACCCTGATCTAGCACTGGTGATGGCTCCACTTCAGATAGGAGTCAGAGTGAGAGACCTCCAGCGGCCCCTTAAAATATCACAGAAGAGTTGGATTTTTTTCCATACAGCTTCATGCCCTTCAGCAAGCAGCTGTGTGCTGTCACCGAGTATTACCAACCATTCCTTGCCCGGTGTAAATGGAAACTGTATTCTTTTGCAGCAAGTGATCACGCTCTAGTTTTATATTAGTGCAAATTTGTCTGTCAGTGTCTTTTTGAATAAGAACTTTCTCAGGCTAAAATCTTCTGGCTAGTCATAGACGTCACGTTAATCCTAACAAGGGGATGCTTTTAAAAATAAGACTTGTAATGGGGCAGACTCTGTCATGTTTCTTATTCATCTCTCGGGGCAATACCAGTTGAGCATAGCTAGATGCAGTCATTTTGTAATTTGGTGTAAGCTTGCTCACTCCATTGCTCTGCAGAGTCCCCAGTCCTTCTGCTACATCTGACATGTCCCACTTTGCTTTGCTTTACTCCTGCAATCTGCCCTGCTCAGGCTGGCAGTCTCCAGAGCAATTCCCACATCTTCCCTTGCATCACCCCTGGGTGATCAGGCACCCAGTGTTATTTTTGTTCTGCCTAGCAGGCTTTCCCCCAGTCTAATGTGTCCACTCTGCAAAGCCAAGTGAGCTTCTGCCATCATCTTTTTGCTTGGTCTTTTACAAGACTTCTCTGGTCAGATGTTAGACCTTTAAAACTGTGAAGTGTTTGAAGGAGTGGTTCTTCTGAAGCCCACTGGGCATTAGGCAGGCTGTGGCATGACAGCATTGATTTACATGATGAAAGGTTTCTTTTTGCTGAAGTTCTTTCTGACTGTGCCACTTGGAACATTTGACAAATGCTCCAGTGATAAGCGCAGTTTGACTCTGGTGTATGCACCTTAATGTTGTCGTCTTCAGTTTGTTTTTTAAAAAAAATCTGTGGAGTCTCTTTAATACTCCAAAATAGCCTTAGAAACATTTGATGAACCGAAACAACTTAAGTAGTGCTTATGAATCCACTCACAAACCAAGAAGAAAGAGAAAAAATAAAACTGGCAGGAACGTTTTGGATAGGGTCCAAGCACTTTCGCACGTCAAAAGATTGTTTACTTTGAAAGCTATGCTAAGAGCTAAATTCTTATCTCCTGAATAACAAGCCAACTTTTTGGTTATCATAGATGTGCTTTGCTGGGTCCAGTTGAAGTTGGGGGAGAGTAGGGAGAGTAGGGTGTAGTTACGCTCTTGCTGAGCCCAAGCATTTTCAGATGGTGATTACCAAGTTGAAAACTCATCTAGCAGCTAATGCCGTCCTAAATATAATGACTGTGTATTGCAGTTATGAAGCATGTCTCATTGCAAGTGATGTCTTTTTGTAACAAACACTTCTAGGCAAATGAATGTTGTGTTCCTTTGTTTCCGTCTCTCCTGCACTGTGGCTGTGCTTTAGAAAAGCAGTCTCCTGCGTTGAATTTCAGACCTCTTCGAGCCTTGGCTTCTCTGTTCACTGTAACAAACACTTGATGCTTTGTGCTTTTGATTAAATGGCAGCACTTCCCCTCCTTCAACAAAACCAGGCATGCAAGTCTCAAGAAATTTTATTTGTGGCTTTATCTGTTCTTAATTTTATCACTGTTTGACCATGACCACAAATTCCAACTCTGTTATTTTTAGTTTTAAAAAAAACCAAACCTGCAAACCTTGAAAATGAAACTTTGCACAGTGCGGTGACCTTGGCTTGTCACGGTTCATGGGTATACTGGGAACATCTCGCGGTAGAACAAATTTATACTTCAGTTCAAATGAAGAGGAAGAAATGCTCTTCCTACACAAAGCTTATCTGGGGCTTGTTAACAATTATTAACTCTTTAGGTACTGCAGTATTATGACGCTTGATCAGTATAGAGGCCATGGTTTGTGCTTTTCTGAAACTAAGATCTGTGTGTTGTTTTTTCCCTCTGAGGTAAAGTTAGGTTGTTTTCAAGGGCCTGCCTGATACACATCGTGAGGGCAATATATTGGTGTAGCATAGAAGCAAATGTCTTGTGTGTATGAGTTCTTGCTGCTTCCATGTTTCTTGGCCTGAAAGAAGCAGCTGCATCTCTAAGGTACAGGTTTGGAGAAATTGTCAGGAAAAACTCGTCATGCATAGAGCCTAAAGATATAACAGTATAGCTTATGTCATGGTTATATTCTCCACAATGCATGAGTTGTAGTGGGAAACCTAGCTCATGAAAATTGCTCAGAGGTATTAAGACAATGTCCATGAATTAGTTAGAGGTTTGCAGGCTGGCTGAGCTTGGTAACATTGACCCCAGAATGTGTCAGCCTGAGCAGTCTGAGCCCTTGCCGTTGCAGGGGGACAAGGTAGTGTTACAGAAGGCTGGAAAATGGCAAGTGCTGTTCTTCACCCCCATCTCCCCCAACAAAAAAAATCCCCAACAAAACCAGAACAAACCCCAAAAATGCAAATACCTGAGTTTTCTAATTGGTCAATCAAACTTCAGGTCTTAAAAAACCACTAGGAAAAACAAGCCATCTAGAAAGCATCCAGGGAATAATGGATGTTCCAGCGTGGATTTAGCAAGAGTAAATTGGAACAAATCAATTGTGACAAATTAACAGTCACCATGGGAAGCAGTGAATGTTGGTTACCTTGATACTAGTGAGACTTTTGACATTGTTCCTTCCAACAGGTACGTGAGCGAGCTGAGGAGATGCGATTCTGATGATAACTGCAGAAAGAGGGATGCAGTGCGGGTTGGATATTTAGACTCTGAGTAAATGTCAATGTGTAGTCACCAACCACGAAAGATGTGTGGAGTCTGGATTCCTCTAAAATCAGTCCTAGGGCTCGTGCAGTTTGGTATTGACCACGATGATGAAATGCAGAGTATCTTGACGAAATCTGCAGACACAGCAAAGCACTGTGACACAGAGGGCTAGAATTCAGAACGACCTTTGCAAATTGCGGAAATGGTCTGAAGTGTCGATGTGCAGTAAGGTCAGGGAGGTGCAACACGTGCAAGGTCCTGTTCTTACACAGGAATAATTCAATGCACAATTATCCGCTGGGGAAAGGCACCAGTTCTGACAGGAGAAGAAAACAATATGGAGTTACTATCACCAAGGAGCGATACCTAAGCCAACTCTCTCTTCATGCTGAGATAGAAGTAAAATTATTCTGGTGTATAAATAGAATTATTCTGTGTATTGCATATGACAGAGTCCTACGCTGCTGGCAACACATTGAAGGGAAAGGGAGAGCACGGTATCTTGTTTTGGGCAAAAGACTTTGAAGTCAGATGCATCCCAGTTGGAGAGAGTCTGGAGGAGAGCAGTAAGAATGACCCAAAGGTCCAGAAGATAGGACCTGTGGAGGAATGATCAAAAGAGTTATATTTGTTTAGTCTAAGGAAGAGAAGATGGAAGGAAGATGTGAGAACAGGCTTCAAATATGCAAAAGGTTGCTGTAGGGAAAAAAGTAATAAATTCTTCTGTGTGCCTACTGGGGGTATGAGAGGCCCATCACTACTAAAATTTCTGTAAGGTAGGCTTAGGCTTTGTGATTAGGAAAAACTTTTGAATGATAAGTGCAGTGAAGCACTGGAATAGCTGCAGATTCCTCATTGCTGCATAGCTTTGAGAACAAGTCAAACTATTCTGCATGGATATTGGTCAGGAAGGGTTGATTCTTCCTTTAGGTGAGGGCAGAGTAGGAGCCTTCTGAGTCTTCTGTATATTAGAAATAAATCTTGACTGACTCGGCTTCCTCTTCAGGTCTTCTGAACATAATTTTCTATGGTTCCGTAAATACATAATTGATCTTTTATCATAGTTTCCTGATTACTGAAAGATATTTACATGTGAGTTTTGAAGTCAGCTAATTAAAGTTGAATTTTAATATCTAACCTTTGACTACTAATGAGTAGGGAGCTGTTTGTATCTTGGGGACTGCAAAACAGTAGTAACAAAATCTACAAGCAGAATAAATAATCATGCAAGATGCAATTTTTCAGTGGTAATTTAATGTAGATTTCAGCTGATTACTTCAGGAGAAACTTGCTTACATGAATTATTCCTTAGAAAATTCATTACTTTATTTCTGAAAAGTGTGTTGGACAGCTAATTCCAGCAGGTACAGGACAAGTTACACACGTTGATAAAAACGTGTCAAAACAACGACCAAACTAGCTATAGCTGATTGTTGTGTTGGATTTTTCACCACAAACACCTCTCTTGGCATGTCTGCCCCCTCTGCACTGTTACGGCGAGGGATTCCATTTTCAGAAGATAAGGTATGAAATACCTTCTCTTGCCCTTCAGTTATTTCTGTGAAACCTTTAGGAACTTAGTATCTGTGAGCTTCTGTCCTCTGGGAAATTGGCCTGCAGACTTGCATTGTGACAAAGTTACTGGAATGGAGGATGGTTCTGACTGATGTGTGCAAGTGCCCAAGGCAGCACAGCCACGCAAGCCTTCGGCAGCCAGGCTGAAAAGCAAGCCCAAAATGAGGTATGTCTAGCCATCCTGAGCTATTTCTGACATGTCATGCGTTCTTCGGGTAGAAATTATTGTCTGACAGCTTATCCATAGTTTGAGGAAGCACGTACGCAGTTCATGCCTGTCATTGGCCAGCTGCATCAATCTGAGGGTGTTATGCCAGCTCTGTGTGCCTCGGTTTCCCCTTTGGGGAACAAAGGTGATTACAGGAGTTGTGAGGACTGCAGGTGTAGATGTGCTCTTATTCAGCAATTTCCATCTGGTTCAAGTTTACTCTGAGCCATGGAGGCACTTTGTGTTTAACAGGCAGTATATCTTTTACACTGGCAATGGGACTCAGTGGGATGAAGTGGTTTGGCTGGGGTTGCAGACCTGCAGCCATTAAGCCAGCAGATACCTTGACACCTGCTGCCCTGGCGTAACCACTAGACCTCATCTTCAGATCTTCTGGAGTCCAGAAAGCTTCAGTGTGGTAGCCTCAGTGACTCTTTCCTTGCCAACATGTTTTCAGACATTTTTGGCATAGGCCAATTTCTGTGTTTAAAAAGGAGAAAGGAAAAAAAAGAAAAAAAAGCAAAACCCAAAACAAACTCCTTGCTTCCTTGAATACGAATGAGGCATGTCTAACTTGTTTGTAAAACAGTGTTTATTTCTTCCCAGTACGATGACTAAAGCCAAATAAAATCTCCTAGCAATTCATATATATTTTTCCCTGATTGTGCCTTTGTTTTTTTTTTCAACCCCAGGCTGATTTATTGTTCTCTTCTGGTTGCTATGGCTCTGTAAAATACATATTTCTTTTCTATCATCTGTTTGTAATATTGACCAGTTTCCAGTGTAGAGCTGGCCCTGGCTCCTCTGTAGTATTCCAGGATTTTAGATTAAAAATGGGGGGGATTAACTGTGGTTTTTAGTTCTACAAAGAAGTATAAGTCAACATCAATTTCATTTTAACAGAACCTGTTTCATAGTGAACTCTGCTGTGCAAACACTGGAACTGTAGCATGGTAAAGTTTATAAAATAGCCTCCTGGCTGGTTGTTTGCTGTAGGTGAACAGTACTCAACCAAGTGCGCAGGCTGCATGCCTTTATTCTGCAAAGGGGTATGGAAACATTAAGTCACTGGTTCCAATTTAACCCAAGTTTGTCATGGCCAAAAGCTCTCATCATCTGATAGTTATTCAGTGGTCCATGAGAAATTGGTTGGGTTTTAGCCTAATTCCTCTTAGATGTTTTTTCCCATAAAACAAGCTGTTCTGTGAGCACCAGCACAGATCAAGCCTGGTCCTTTACATCTTTGTGTGCTAGCCCCGCTACGTCCCGCTCCACTGCGATAAATCCACCTCTCCCCATACGGCTGCCTGTGAGCTCACCTCCCCAATATTTCCCATCCCTCCCCCCCATCTCCTAAGCCTGCCTTGTCGCATCCCTGAGCTTCCAGCTGGGACGTACGTGCTGTGGCTGGTACCAGACGACATGCTGGCTGATAAAACAAACCGGTTGCTTGTGTGTGGAGTGGTTGGCTGACATGCCGGGCATGACAGGCAGCTGTCGAGCTCGTGCTTGGGTCTCCAACCTGTTGTTGGCATTCCCCGAAGCTGCCTGGAGACTCTGGAGTTGTTGGGGAGGGAATCAGCAAATACAACTCTTGTAAATTGTCCTGATAGGCATTGCAGCGAAGTGCTGGCTGCAGATGGACCCAGCCCTTTCTACTCCCCCCTGTCGATCACAAATAAAGCTTATGCAGCACTGCTAGTAATCCAGAGAGAGAAGCGTCTGTTCTGCAAAGCTTTTGATCAGACAGACAACATTGAAGAGACCTCGTGGAAAACGTTTTTGTCTGCAGAAAGGATGACTCTAAGAGGAGACATTTTGTAGGCACATAAATGCATCTTCCCTTGAAATACTGTTCCAGGGTTGCGCTGGGACCGGGTTTGCTCTTACCGTCTTGTTGCTGTTACTGCTTGGGATGCTCAAGGGTTGCAGCTTGCCTGCTGGCACTGCCTGATCACCCTGCCCTGCCTGAAGCTGAGTGCCCGGTACCTGATGCATGTCCAGCCAGACAAGGCTCACCGTGCTGCAGCAGCTCTGCTCGCTCTGTGTGTGTTTGTGTGTGTGTGCACCCATCAGCCGGCATGCAAGGCAGTGCCAGCTGCAGGAAGCCCTGCCTTGGCTTCACGAGAAATGACAGCTTGCCTCGTGCCAGCCTCGGCCCGTGTGTGCAGTTGTAATCTGTGCTAACTTGATCATGTATCTGAGCTCTCGGAGAAGAGACATTAGCGTTGCAGTGTGACTTTATGTGTTTTTTCTTTGAGTGTGCTTGAAGGATGGGGCAGCTGGATGCCTATCTGCTTTCCTGATGTATCAACTCCCAGGCAAGCCTCAGGAAGCCTTCTCGCTGTTTAGTGTTTGGCATCAAACTTTTTTCCCTAATCTGTTTTGGTTTTTTTCTGTGACTGCTCTGGGTTTGGTCCAGCAGAGCTCATTGGAAGACATTATCATAGTTCTTCTTTTAACCCTCCCAAAGCAACTGTAATCTTCCAGTGCCTCCTTTCAATGGTAAGAGGGTCTTGCCAACCCCTAGCAGGGGTCTCTAGGGAATAAGCGTAGCAATATTGACTGTCTGCGACATCCAGGCTCTTCTGTGGAGGGAGCCTTTCACTTGGAAAGGAGGGAGAGGATGGGTCTTGGCACTGGTGATACTGGGACTGGTGCGTGGGTCAGCGTGCAGGGGTGCTTCTGGGTTCCCTAGATGAAATTAATGCAGTTCCTCTCTGCACGCTTGCAAAGCCTAATATTGTTTGTCTGTTTGTATGACTGTAATTTTTGGGAGCTTTGGAGTCCAATGCTTTTATTCTCAGCTGTGAGGCAGGGCAGCACACCCAGCTCCATTTTGTTGCTGGGTGTTGAGGCATGGGCTCACCAGTTGTTAGAGAGGAACTTTGCAGTGGCTGAGGCTTCCCGGGCTGTGGACAAGCACACACGTGGTGGCCTGTCCCTCCTCTGCAGAAGTCCTGTCTCGGTCACAGTGGTTCCAGGTCAGTGGTAAACCAGCTGAGGGCACAGAGCAGGAACACAGCGGTGAATGCCACCGGGTGCTGTTATGCCACCGCATGGGTGGTTCACCCCTGTTCTCCTTCTTCCTGGCAGCGTAAATGGAGTTGCATGACCTTCGGTTTTAGCCGACTAAATTAACTTTGCTTCTCTTTCTGTTCAGAATAGGCAGGGTGCTGCCCCTTTGCAATACTGGAGGCACACCAGCACCAGGCTCAGTCCTGCCCTTTGCCCTGGAGCACTGTCACTTCTTCAGCTGCCGATGGGACAAGCTGGCAGTTGTTTAGTTCAGCTGATTTTGCTGGGTAGCATCTTTCTGGCCTTTGCCTGGGACTTGCTGAGACATTGTGCCACACTGGAGGGTCTCTTCCCCATAAAATTCGTTTTGCAGTGATAGAAAAGCCCCTGCAACCTTCTGGACAGGTTTAAAAAGTGCTGGACACTTTCTCAGGAACGTGAGGAGAGGGGACCAACACCACTGCTGTGTGACATTGCCTTTTGCTTCATCAGCGCTGGTGGTGTGAACCTGGACTGTGCACGAGGCTCCTCCAGCTTCCTCCCAGTCTGCAGTTCAGCAGTAGGGAAGCGTGACTGGGAAACCAGGAGTTTCTGAGGATACCTGTACTCCTTCCTTCGAGGATGGAAAGTCTGTGGCTTATATTGTCAGTGAGCTAGCTATGTAATATAAATTAAAGCCTTTTCTTCTCTACCTTCCTAATCTCATGGAGTTTGGACTTTTTTCTCTCCTGCAGTTTGTCTGGACTGGTGGGTCAGGCTGGGTACTTCCTGCACCTTGTCATGGAAGCCACTGTCGTCTCTCCGACTTCCAGCTCTCAGCTGAGAACAGGTCTCTGACCTTCTCTGGCCCCAAAGGGTAGGCTGACACTAAAGCATGGAGAGACTTTGTGCCAGCAGCAGAGGCACAGAAAGTCTTTGTTCCTTATAAAAGACTGGTGAAATAGAAGGAAAGCTGTCTTCCCTGGACTGCTTTACTGATTGCATAGTATTTCTAAGCAGTAAGCAAGGGATCTCAGCACTGCCTGAAAGAGGAGGCTTGTTTTTAGCTGCTACTGCAATTTAGACAAAGTAGGTTTAGGCCCAGTTTGAGTTGGCTGGGTTTCAACTGATGCTGTCCCTTTTAATTCTGTCAACTCATGTCCTGTTCCTGCCAGGGACCTGAACTTGGCTCGTTGCTTTCCAGCTGTTCCATACAGTGCATTCAGTTGGTTTATTTAAAAAAAGAAAAAACAAAAAAGGGAAGAAAAAGACCTGTCTTCTTTCTGTGCTTTGCATCGGTCCACGTGCCCTGAGGCTGCCTCCAAATGTCAGGGATGGACGAAGCAGCAACGCTTGTCAATCTGATAAGTGGTTGCATTCATAAACGCACGAGATGTTTCAGCCTTCGTACCGCATGTGGGCTGCCACTGGGAGAGAGAGGACAGAAACGGACGTGGAGCCCTGTGTGACATCTCGGTGCGAGGCTGCGGCGACAGCCAAGGCGGTGGGGGGGACAGCCATCAGGCCCCGTGCCAGGACGCTTGGGTGACAGCCCCTAGTACGTGTTTGTCTTGAGTGGCCGCAGCTCAGGATCAGAACTGATCTTGCTGAAGTTTGCTGTTCAGAAGAGCGTCTCTGACTCCTGGGGTGAGAAGCAGGGGAGAAACTGCACACGGTCAGCCCAGCCTGGGACAAAGGCTTCATCCCCTGTACTGAAGGAGGAATGGAAGACAAAGGAACCAGCTCGGGGAAGGCAGAAAACTCCCCCTCCTGCTGGTGTGAGGTCCTTTGGTGTCTTATATATGAGGTTTTTGTCCCACTCGGCCTTTTCTGGGAAATGGAAGCAGCTACTCTTAACAGTTAAAGGCTTCTGCACAGAATAACATTGCCGCCTCCTGTCGAGGAGCTGAAAGCCACAACACAGAGGGATTGTTGGGCAGTTGCAGGAGCATCCTCTCCCACTGCCTGTGTGCAGTTGTTCGGGATGCACAGAGGAGAGTTTGAAGGTTACGCGTACTGAGTAGCCTTGTGAAAGGGGCTGGTTTTTCCCTTGACAGCTGCCAAGCCCACATTACATGAAGCTGTGGAGAAGAGTGGACTGAGCTGGGAGTTGGGTTCGCTGTTACATTCCCACCTTCTTACGCTTGCTATTGAAGATCTGTGCAGCAAGTGGTGCTCAAACTGTGCTTTCTGTCTAACCCGCTCTTCACTCTGCCTGCGAGAGTGGCAGTACGCAGAGCTCGTTACAGACCAACTTCTGACAGACTCGCATGCAAGGCTCCTTTGCAGCAGCCTGCTCAGCTGGGAGGCAGCAAATGGGCACAGCAGGGGAAACGTTTTGTTCTTGGTGGGGAAGAGAAATGGGGAGGGGGGAGAGAGTATATTCAGAGGCTGGAGGCAGCCCAGAGCATGTGGAAAGTGGACTCTTCTGCTTTTTGGTTTAAAATCAGGGCCTTAAAGGAATCATCTTGCAACACTTGGGATGGTGTTTCAAAAGGTACTTCATAAACAGGCTGGTGATTCTGCATTTGAACCTTAAATATAGCTCTTGGGCTAAGTTTGTTTCTCTTGCACTACTGTAATGGGTTGGTAGAGCTCAATTCCTAACTAGTATTTTACACGAATACGTGTGAATACAAAGTTCCTCTGTTTCCTGCCCTTCGGCCTCCTGCTTTGCCAAAGTAAAACAAAAGTTTGGCCTATACAAGCTTTAAATTCCTGAAAATACATGAGAAAATAATCAACGACTGAGAAAAATGCTTCAGTGCTCTCTCAAAGACCCCTACCCTTCCTGTCCATTATAAGCTCCAGAACTAATGCCTGGTTAACTAGATAACTTTTCTGAAGAGATTTCGATGTGATAACTCCATAGGTGTTTTCTCACAGACCATCTTCACTTTCTTGCCCTTCCTTGAATAACTTTTGCTAAAAGGGGTACCCTAGCTCAGTGTTGCAGTCTTTCTGTGAGATGTCTGTGCTGTGAAGGTTATTAAAAGAAGCTGCTTGCATCTGCTTTGGGTCCTTCAGAGAAGGATAAAGCCTTCGCTTCCCTTTTAAGCTCCTTTGACAGAAACATCTCATAGATATCTAGGGGAAGATCACGAGTGACTGTACAGTCTCATGGTGCTCCTGTGTCCATCTAAGCATCCACCCTTCTTAGTGGCTTCCGCACGCGCAGGTATGTAGGAGGTTCAAAAACAGGAAAGGTTTTCTGTCCTGTTGCAGTTGTCCCCCGCTGAGGACACCTGAAGGCTGTGAAATGCTGTGGGTACAAGTCTTTGTTCTAGTCACACCTGGCTGGGGA